>NC_081570.1:4148891-4176467 GCF_022355385.1 Mustela nigripes
GCAGCGGCTTAACCCACTGAGCCACCCAGGCGCCCCTGCTTCTTCTTTTAATGTTCATATAATCAACATAATTTTTATTTTTTATCTTATTTATTTATTTATTTATTTATTTATTTATTAAAAGATTTTATTTATTTATTTGACAGAGAGAAATCACAAGTAGATGGAGAGGCAGGCAGAGAGAGAGGGAAGCAGGCCCTCTGCTGAGCAGAGAGCCCGACGCGGGACTCGATCCCAGGACTCTGAGATCATGACCTGAGCCGAAGGCAGCGGCTTAACCCACTGAGCCACCCAGGCGCCCCGTTTTATTTTATTTTTTAAAAGATTTTTATTTATCTATTTGACAGACAGAGATCACAAGTAGGCAGAGAGGCAGGCAGAGAGAGAGAGGAGGGGAAACAGGTTCCTCGCTGAGCAGAGAGCCTGACACGGGGCTCGATCCCAAGACCCTGGGATCATGACCTGAGCCGAAGGCAGAGGCTTTAACCCACTGAGCCACCCAGGCGCCCGTAAAGTTTGCTTTAATATACATAGGTACATTTTTTAAAGGAAATATTTCTGAAGTAGTTTTTGAATAAACCATTTTGTAGGTTCTCCAATATAATAAAACCAGTGCTGGTCAATAAACATTTTTAGAGTTTAAAAATCATTCACTTATTTATTTATTTTTAAAAAAGATTTTATTTATTATTTACTGGACAGACAGAGATCCTAAGTAGGCAGAGGCAGGCAGAGAGAGAGGAAGTGAAGCAGGCTCTCTGCTGAGCAGAGAGCCCGATGCGGGGCTCGATCCCAGGACCCCGGGATCATGAACTGAGCCGAAGGCAGAGGCTTTAACCCACTCAGCCACCCAGGCGCCCCTAAAAATTATTTGTTTTTTAAAAAAGATTTTATTTACTTATTTGAGAGAGACAGAGAGAGTGAGAAAGCGTGCGCGCGCACACGAGCAGAGGGAGCAGCAGGGTCCCTGCCAGGCAGAAAGCACGATTTGGGGCTCATCCCAGGACCCTGGGATCATGACCTGAGCCAAAGGCAGATGCTTAACTGACTGAGCCACCCAGGTGCCTTGGTCAATGAACATTTCAAAAACTAGAAAATTTTAATTACTTTAAGCACCCCTTCACACTCTCAAAAATGTCCTGGTCTGGATGATGCACGACGGTCGCCGCATCATGGGCCACGGGGAGAGTGCTGCTGACAAAGAGCGACGCCAGCCTCCGAGCTCTGCAGGCAGGTGACCGGGGCTGACCCGAGTTTCCGCAGGCTCAGTCTGGCTGCCGAGCTGGGGGACGGAGAGGGGAAGCAGGGAGGCAGGAGAGCAGGCCGGAGAGGTTATTCCGTAATCCGCACGGTGCTGCTGGCGGGAACGGCAGAAACCCACTGTCCTAGGTATGCGAGTCTCGTAACTGTCTCATTCAGCGCGTCAGTCCTGATGGTTTACGGCTGGTTCTCTACGGACAGGCAATCTCACCTTCCACCGAATATCACAGCCCTTTCAACATTTACATCTCGTTTATCATTTGCCAAACTGCATTGGCTTAAAACTTCCAGAATAATGCTCAATATGGTTTTATTTCCTTTCCCAAAGAAAACTTTTAAAATGATAGATATTTGTGTTAACTCTGCACTGACAATCAAATGACTCACCAGCGCCCAAAACAGCCTTTAAAAGTAAAAAAAAATATTGCTCACGTCATCACTTTTTCAACCATCTTGTTGTTTCTTTAAACAAGGCCAAAATAACCAAATACTTCAACCAGTACAGCCTCTGGTGCTGATCCAAGTCTATGGAAAAGGACTAACCCAGAAAGGTCACGAGAGCCACCACAAAGAATGTTAGGCTCCAGTGCCAGCCAAGGCTCATGAAACAGACTGTCCCAGAGATGAATGATCGCGACACTGTGAGCTCACAAGGACATGGCTTTTAATATTTTAAGGAGATGTTTGGATGCCTGCCTTCTGCTGTTCTTCCGGCTCAAGGAATAACCTTTTGAAAACGGACTGGCCCCAGCACCAGAACTGGACAGCTTTCTTCTCTACGAGCTAACCAGGCGTTTGGCACAACTTACAACTCACTTTCAGAAACTTTCAAGGCAAAATGCTTTTATACGAGAAGTCCTAACTTTGAGGAAGGAAAGTCAGATCCGAATTTTGACAGAAAATAAAAAAAGATAAGGAAAAAGGAGAAACAGATCTAAGGCTGGACAGACCGATGAGTCAAGAGCTCTCCCAACAACGGCTAACTGAACGCAGCCAGGCTTGTGTTCTTTTACTACTAAATTCCCTTTTTCAAATAAAAAAGTTTACAGAGGAAAATACCTGCATATGTCCCCTTATTTTTTAGTAGAGTGGGGTCATCAAACTTTTGCAGTCCAGGACCAGACAGCACTTGAGGCTCTGTGGGCAACTACAGTTGAAACTGCTCAAGCCTGTGCTGTTACGGGAAGCACAAACAAGCCACAGGTAATACTTAAATGAGTGTTGCTGTGTTCTAGTAAAACTTTATTTAAGACCACTGAAATCTCAGTTTCATATCATTTTTATGTGTCATGAATTATCGTTCTGATTTTTTGAAAGATTTTATTAATTTATTTTTAAAGATTTTATTAATTTATTTGACAGAGATCACAAGTAGGCAAAGAGACAGGCAGGGAGAGGAGGGGAAGCAGGCTCCCCACAGAGCAGAGCAGAGATCCCAATGCGGGACTCGATCCCAGAATGCCAGGCAGAGGTCTTAACCCACTCAGCCATCCAGGCGCCTTTTTAAAAGATTTTATTTATTTATTTGAGAGAGAGAGATCACAAGTAAGCAGAGAAGCAGGCTCCCCGCTGAGCAGAGAGCCTGATGCGGGGCTCGATCCCAGGACCCTGAGAACATGACCTGAACTAAAGGCAGAGGCTTAACCCACTGAGCCACCCAGGCACCCTTATCCTTTCTGATTTCTTAAAAACCATTTAAGATGTAATAAAAGTGGTTCTTAGCTCAGAGGCTGGAGAAAACCAGCCAGCAGGCTGCAGGTGGTGGACCCTCATCCCACGGTACTTAACTCTGCAATTAGCACAACGATGAGGACAGTACGAGGCTCTTCACACACCGTCAGGACGCACTGAAAACCTGTCAGTGGGACACACAACAGCCACAGATTGCCAGCTGAGACATTTGTGACCGTGTAGGAGCCAGAGGATTCAATCTCTTGTACAGGCCAGTTTTCTGCCTTCCCCCTGCCAAAGTACCTCGTACCTCGACTCCGGGGCACACAACCCAGAAACCCAAAGTTTCAAACTGTCTTCAAGCACTGAGGTAAGTAATAACAATGTAGCACGACTTGTCAAGTGAGTATGATTTAATCAGTGTCTCAGGTTTTGAGGTCTTCGGTAAAAATCACAGATTTAAGGAGCTGAACACTAGCGGCAGTAACTGGAGAGATCCCCTTTGAAGCACCTGGTCCAACCTCTAAACTACAAGCCCACCGGGTCACCATCTTCCTGGCGTCCAACAAACTACTCGTAAGTCAACTCTTTTTTCTTTAACCGTTACATAAAAATAGCACCACTGGCAGACTCCTCTGACAGTTCCCATCCAGCCACCATCTGAATTCCCTCCCGAGCTTGTTCAAATACACATTCCCAGGTAGTAGCCCGAGACTCCCCTTCAGTTGCCCTGAGAATCTGTACTTTCTTTTTTTTTAAATCTTGTGTGTTGTGTTTTTTTTTTTTTTAAAGATTTTATTTATTTATTTGACAGAGAGAGATCACAAGTAGATGGAGAGGCAGGCAGAGAGAGAGAGAGGCGGGGGGGGGCGGGAGGGAAGCAGGCTCCCTGCTGAGCAGAGAGCCCAATGTGGGACTCGATCCCAGGACCCTGAGACCATGACCTGAGCCGAAAGCAGAGGCTTTAACCCACTGAGCCACCCACTGCACTTTTTAAAAAAAGATTTTATGTATATATTTGAGAGATGCATGTGTACACACAAGCACCAGTGGAGGAGGGGCAGAGGGAGAGGTGGACTCCCCGCTGAGCAGAGAGCCCGATGTGGGGCTCCATCCTGGGGCCCGGAGATCATGACCTGAGCCGGAGGCAGACGCTTAACCAACTAAGCCACCCCGTTTTTTTTAACTGAAAATTTTACCAAGATAATTGTAGATTCACATGCAGTTGTAAGAAATAAATAGAGATCTGATGCATCACATTTCTTTCGATGGCTACGTCTTGCAAAACTACAGTACAATATCATGACCAGGATACTGACATTGATACAATCCAACCTTCTTGTTTAGATTTCCTCAGTTTTATTTACTTTTTCATTTGTGGCATGTGCATTTAACTCTATACAACCTGATCACCTACGTGGGTTCATGCCTCCAGAAGGAGCCAGCATATGGAACACTTCCACCGCCACAGGGATCCTTGTGCTGCCCGTTTAGAGCTGGGTTCCTCCACTCTCCTCCCCTCTCTTCTCCCCAACCCCTGGTGACCCCAGGTCTGTTCTCCAAGTCGACAGGCTTTTAAAGATTTTGTCTGGGAGGGAGAGAGAGAGAGAGAGAGAGAGAGACAGACAGACAGACAGACACAGAGGGGCAGAAGGAGAGGGAGAGAGAATATCTCAAGCACACTGCACAGATCATAGAGCCTGACAACGGACTCGATCTCACAACCCCGAAATCATGACCTAAGCCAAAATCTAGAGTCAGACACTTAGCCGATGAAGCCACCCAGGCGCCCCCCACCCCCAACAGTCTTTTAACTTGAAGACAATGCATCTGCAGAGTTGTGGCCGCTTTTTGTTCCTCCATCTCCATGATTATGGACAAACATCAGTCTTCTGGTGCAATTATCTCCAATAAGTAAATTTGGATTTTTGGTTAAACCAATAGGATTGTTCTCCTGAAACCCTCCTCCCTCCCAAAATGACACTCAAGCAACACCAAGAGCGACAGGATAAGAGATGCTAACCAAGCCTTATTAGAAACTGGAAAAGAATGGAGGTGGTCATTGACTGAGCAGAGGAAGATACGGGGCTTCTGCTGGCTCCGGAACCGGAGGGACCAGTCGCCGGCTCAAAGGAGAGAAGTGACAGAGGCTTGTTCTCTGAAGAAATCACAGGAAGGCATGCCAGGTCCAGTGGAGGTGAGTGGGGTGGGATTGGGGGGGCAGGTCCTGGAAGCAAGGAACGAGGTGAAGTGAGACTCACACGGAATGGTCAGCTCCCGACTTCCCGCCCTCTCAGTGACAAGACTGCCGGCAGCCAGGTGAGAGACTGGGGGTCTCCTCTCCAGAGAAGTACCAGCTGGTAGGTAGAAAAAGCCTTTCAACACTAACCTTTGTGTGTGTGCGGGGGATGGGCGTCTCCTTCCAAACAGCCCAGAGTGAAGGTTATCGGTGTCAAGCCCTGCCAAGTCTATGACTGTCCCCGGCGCTGCACCGCCTCACGGGCAGCTGGCCAGAGATTAGCAGACATTGGAGGAAAACCTCCAACACGGAAGTCTAAAACCAAGTAAAGATCAAAAAGAACCGAAAGAAGCAGAGGATACAAATGCCAGAGAAAATGGCAGGAAATGACTAAGTAATACGCTCAGTAAAAGCAAAGAGACTGCATTAATCATAGAAACCAGCATTTATGAACGCTTAGTAAGTGCTGGGGACACTCTGAAGTATTCGACATGCATTACTCCATTGAATCTTTCCATTAATAACGAGGTGGGTACTGTTACTGTCTCCATTTCACAGATGAAGACACCAAGAACAGAGGCCACGAGTCTTGCCCGAGGCCACACAGCTGGGGGGTGTCAGAGACGGGACGGGGACACAGGGCACCTCTCGACACGGCTCAAGAACCAAAGCCCTTCCTTGTACCTCCGCAAGAATATGGAAAACAACAAACTGAAGAAAGTTCTTGGATATTAAAAAATACGGCAGGATTTTTCACGCTGATAGGAAGGCAGGAAAACCACTTAGAAAAAGAAACTTTCTTAACAAGTAGAACTACTCAAAAATATGCAAAACAGAGAGGAAAACATGAGCCAGTGAGACGATGCGTCCAGAGAGCCCGATGTGTGAAATGGAAGGTGCGGACAGAAGCAGAGCGGAGTTCGGAAGAGTGAGCGTGAGAAAACGCGCCAGGGCTGCGGCATGGCTGTGCGCCCGCGCGTGGATCCGCTGTGCGCCCGCGCGTGCATCCGCTGTGCGCCCGACTCCACTGAGCAGCTCACCCAAGGCCTCCCACACGCAGCTGCACCAGCCCAGACAGGAAAGCCCTACAGGCTTCCAAAGGGGGAGAAGACCACCCCACACGAGAACGAGAACAGGAACGGGTCTTCTCAACACCAGTCCCGGAAGCTAGAAGACACTGGAATGAGGTCTTCCAAGTTCAGAGGAAAGATGACTTCCAAACTGGAGCTTCATATCCTGCTGAATTGTAGGTTGGAAAAACACACACACACACAAAAAAACCCTGTTGTTTTTTTAAGTCTAAAACAGATCAAGAGCAGCCATTTCTAACATTAAACACAGAGCTCTCACTGAACGCGGAGACACACTTCCTACCATGTGCGTGTCTATCTATACACACACTGTGACAAAGACCCAGACACGAGCTTTACGCTTAGGTAGGTCTGAAGATCCAATCGAGACATTTTGAGTTAGGGGAAGGCCGCTTTCACCTCCGGAAAACGCCGCGGCACCATCTCCCCCAGCTGAACTTCTACATATCCCGGGACCCCTCGAGCTCAGACGGAGGAGCTCATGGACACAGAAACCCGGAGACCAGACACCCACTCGCAGGGGAAGGCATACACTGCGGACGGCAGCGAAAATGACTGAGTCACGACTTCGCGAAACGCACAGACGTCTGCACGGGTAGGAGGTGTGGGTAGAAAACAAGTCCCAGAGGCCCACCTAGAGCATGGACCACTTCTGTGAAGCTTGAGAACAATAAAAACCAAACAGCGGATCACTCAAGCACGTATCCAATTTGTGACAAAGTTTAAAAGGCAACAGAAGGATGACCCCCTTTGGCTGGTGTTTCTTTGCGGCCTGGAGATGGGAAAGGAGGGGGCCGCGGAGGCAGACACCCAGTGTGGCAGGACTCTTGTCCCGGGGTCAGGCGGGGTGTACCTCCACGTCCCTGACCGCTGTCAGGGCTCAGATGTCACACGTGATCCGCCGTACGCATGTGTATGTATAAGTTATGTATATGTATAACTTACGTTATTATTTTCTCTTTCAAGAGACAATAAAATGGGGGAGAAAAGAACCAAGAAATTTGACTTCCAGGATTTCCATTAATGAAGCTGCTAGAAGATGGGTTTTCTCCACAGGAAGGGATAGAGGGAGCCCACCGAGGTGAGGGAGGTGCTGTTCCGGGCTCCCGGGCCTGGCAGTGCCCCCTGTGGCTGCTCCTGGGGAACAAGGTGTTGCCGAAGCGAACAGAAACACATTCCTAGGAAGCCGATGAGGAGAGTCGTGGGGCCCCAGCCGTACAGCAGGCCAGAGAGCGGGGGTCCAGACTGGAGTGGGAGGGGGGAGGACGAAGCAGGGCCTCAGAGGATGCCAAAAGGATGGGTGAGAGACAGAAGATCTAAGAGCAGGGGCACCTGGGTGGCTCAGGTCATGATCCCGGAGTCCTGGGATCGAGCCCTGCGTCGGGCTCCCTGCTCTGCGGGAAGCCTGCTTCCCCCTCTCCCACTCCCCCTGCTTGTGTTCCTTCTCTCGCAGTGTCTCCCTCGGGTGCCTCCGGGGCAGGGGCAGCAGCGAGGCCTGGACAGACCAGCGGGGAGCGGCGAGAGGTTGTTTTTGTAGTAGGTCGAGTAACTGACTTTCTCCACTATTTATGCATATTACTTAGACCACAAAAAGACTGAGAAAAATGTTCCCATACCTCAGACTTCAAAACTAGAGTCTCCTTAAAAACGATTAAAATCTTGGGGCGCCTGGGTGACTCAGTGGGTTAAGTGTCTCCTTTGGCTCAGGTCATGATCACGGGGTCCTGGGATGGAGCCCCGCCTCGGGCTCCCTGGTCAGCAGGGAGTCTGCTTCTCCCTCTGCTGCTCCCCCGACTCATGCTCTCCAATAAATAAAAAATCTTTAAAGTGATTAAAATCTCAAAAAGGCCTTATGCATATTTAACAATCAGTAGACTTCTTGTGCCTGTTAAGTGTCAAAAACTTCCTCCCTGGGAAGAGCCACATAACCAAATGACACCATTACTCACAGGCAGGGAGGGCCTGGAGTGAGAGAGACCCCCCCACCCCAACCCAGAGGTCATCAGAGAACTCCACCCAGCCCGGATGGGAGCACCACCTGCCGGCCGGGAATCCACTCCCACACGGACTCTGTGAACAGCCGGGAAAACTTATTTTTATCTTAATTATATAACTCCCCCACCCCCCCACCCCCCTGGAAGATGTAGGTCCTTGCTGCTCTGTGTTCAGGATGAGATGGTGGAGAAAAGTGTGGTTTCCTTCAGTCCCCAGCAGCCCGCCTTGTTCCTCGCACCAAGCCAAAATCGTCTTCGAGCTGTTGGTTCTGTTCTCCGCACCTACCACAAATTAAGACCAGTTGCTGCTTCTCCACAGGGAGGGGGAAGCTGTGCCTCTCTGACCTCAGAGAGGTCTAACTCCCTCCACCACTGCTGCACACACTCGCCTCCAACGTACCAGACCCACCTTATCCCTTTGAACTGGCTCCTCCCTCCATCCAGAAGGTTCTTCCCAGATACCCCCATAGTAGCTCCTCTCTCCTCTTAGTTTCAGTGTCGCCTGCTCAGCAAGCCCGAGCTCCCCATTTAAAACCGCAGTCCCCCCACCTTGTCCCACCTCCCCGCGTTGGCAACATCGCCTCCTAACACAGTCCATCATTTACGTGTCGCGTCCGTGGTGTAGTATCTGTCTCTCTCAACTCGAATCCCAAAGGGCAGGGGCTTGTCTGCCGTTCTCTGCTGCACGCCCACATCTGGAGCAGGGCCTGGTTCAGTACGGGCCCCCAGTCTACACCGCCTTGTGAACCCGAGTCACCTTTAGCTTACCCACCCCCAACCCACCACTGCTCTAAACTGCTGTTGATATTAGTAAGCCCAGGCGGTGCAGAACCATTTCTCCCCGGCTCCCCTTCTCTGGGCTAGCCCGGGTCACCTTTCCACTCTAGTTCACTGCGATATTCTAGAACCGTGGTTTTGTCCTCCGGCCTTGGGTTGCCGGAGAATATGACAGACACATCTTCACTGACATCATTCACAGAAATTCTGAGCATGCCACGTGACAGCCCTTCTCCCACGACGAGAAGCTTCTCACCAGGCTGGAGATGGTGCATTCATCAACCCTCTTTGAGGAGAATCAGGAATGCTCCGTTCTGAATTATTTTCATGTTTGTATTTTATCTGGCCATAAGGATAAAGGGAGAAATTTCTGTCAAATGCATTCTCAATGACTGACTGAAACTTCCCCCAGGAGGCAAGTGCCGTAAGAGCAACGTGTAGCCGCTTTCCGGCTGCTGGGCCCAGGGTGGCTCTTGAGGTCGTGTCCACAGAGTCGCTGGGAGATCAGAGTCGGAACCTGTGTTGCCTGAGCTCAGCGAGGATCAAACGCAGACTCACCGGAGCTTCCAAGGATGCCCCCACCCCCGTGTCCCCTCACCCCCCGAGGATGCCCCCACCCCTGTGTCCCCTCACCCCCAGTCTCCCACTTGGACACCTTGATTCGGAGCGGTGACGCCAACAGGATGGGGGAGAAAAGCCTCGTGCCTCCCGCAAAGGCTCTGTCTCCTCACTCGGTCCCATCTTCTACAACAACTTCCCAGTCTCTTCCCCTGCGGTGGCTGCCTATTTGTGCAAACGCTAATCGTCCCCTCCTGCCATCGAACACAACAAACATATGGGTCCAAAGAGCTTTCCTTCGGCACAATTTTCCTGTCAGCAAAGCCGAGCCGGTTTATGACATCAGAGCCATTTCCCCCGAACAGACTGAAGTCATAGCCACGGGCTCATTCGAATGCCTACGACCATCAGCCGCGGCAGCCGAGACATAGCTTTTTAAAAACCCTTTAAAAATAATTGAGTAATGTAATCCTGCATCTTTATGAAAACGTTTTGGGATTTAAAAATATTTTTACTGTTACATGTCTTCCTTGATACATTATTTAAATTCTTTTCCCGATAAAGCTGAATCCTATTTTTAAGCTATCACAGGAACCAGGCCGATAAGCCGGCCTTTCTGAAATCAGAGAGGAGGTCTTGCCAGGGAGCTTACGTGGACCTCTGAACGGCGAAAAGGAAACGGACAGGATGCAGCGAGCCCCCTTGAACTGCTCTGTAACGGGATCGGCAGGCGGCCAGCCTACCCCCGGAGGCAGACGGCGGCGGCCCCCCAACAGCTCCCCAACAGCTCGTGACTTAGTGCTCTGCTCTGCACGGAATGGGAACAAAGTCCCCAGAAGGCGGCAGTAACGTCCACTGGCCGACCCCAGAGTCGCTGCCGTGGCAGGGAGGGACAGCTTCCGGGCATTAACAAAGGAAAGAATCAAGGGAACCAATCTCAAGTGAATGCAACACGGAACAAACCTATCGTGGGATCCTAAGTCTTTAAAAGGCAAGCCCTGTGGACGGACTGAGCCACAAAACAGAGATCCGGAGGATGGAGGGAGGGAGGGTGGCCGGGGCAGTGCAGCGACAGTCCAGTCGCACATGGTGCTCTCGATGGGGATGAGCCTCGCCGTCTGGCCCGGCTGTGAACACCCTCCCAGAGCTGCTCAGTGCCAGGGACCGGGAGGTCCTTGGATGCCACCAACCTGAGCCTGGGGGTCTCCGGCAGGGGACACAGAGGACTTTCCTCTCATGCAGCAAACACAGAAAACAGAAGTGAGGAAACTAAGGACTGTGGGGTCTTCTGACCCCAAGAAGTGGGTTTCCGGGCAAAGCTTCCATTGCACACAAGGGGAAACTGAGCTAAGACAGGAGAAGCAGCCTGACCCAGGGCCCAGGATGGGAGGGAGGACTCTGAATCCCTGTGCAGGGCTCCTGACTCCAAGTGGAAGGCTCCACCACACTGTCTCCGGCATCTGCTCATAAGCGTGTCTGTATGCGTTCCGCTGCCGGCTCGCACACCGGAGCTGGGGGCTGCGCTCACCACTTCTGAGCCCCACAGTGCTTTCCCAAGCTCAGTCAGACAAGCCAGGACTCACAGGTAGCTGGGCACGCTGACACCACTGGGCCAAGGCCGCAGCAGAAGGCTGATGGTGTTGTCAGAGGGCCATTTTGAAATCCCAGTTGCCAGACCCCATCCAGACCCAACCACCAGGGCCCAGAACTGCCTGACCAAACCAAGCGTTTCCCATGCAGTGCTGGAGGCAAAACGAAAATGAAATTGAGTTCTTAACCTCACTAGTACCTGATAGGTACCACTATGCATTTCTTTAGCAGGCTTGTCCGTCTCTAATAAATTAACTCCTATTTCCTATTTTTAAAATCATTTCCCAGGACACCTGGGTGGCTCAGTCGGTTAAGCAGCGGCCTTCAGCTCAGGTCATGAGTGTCCTGGGATGGAGTCCTGCATTGGGCTCCCTGCTCAGCGGGGAGCCTGCTTCTCTCTCTGCCTCTGCCTGCCTCTCTGCTTGCTTGTTCCCTCTCTCTGACAAATAAATAAATAAAATCTTAAAAAAAGAAAAAGGTTAAATCATTTCCCAGCTTGTATGACAGGAAAGCCAGACAGTGTCATTTTTTTTTTTTTTTTTAAAGATTTTATTTATCTGAGAGAGAGAGAAAAAGAGAGAGACAGAGACCGACTGCGGGGAGGTGCAGAGGGTGAGGGAAAGGGACAAGCAGACTCCGCCGAGTGTGGAGACTGACACAGGGCCCGACCCCACGACCCTGAGATCATGACATGAGCCGAAAACAAGAGGCTGACAACTCAACCGACTGAGCCACCTAGGCACCCCCAGACGGCTTCATTTTATAGACAAGAAAACAAAGCATAGGTCACATGCTTTGCTCTGGGTCCCGCATCACTGTATCAGAGTCAGGAATTCCAATCTGTGACTTTTCTCACCTGACCTCTCTGCCTGTTCTTGGTACATACATCCTACTCAAAAATCCCTGCCCAACAAACTCTTTCTGTAACAACAGAGAGAAATGCCCGTCCAAGATTCAGACGGCAGTACCAAAAATGGAACCTGCCTGCCAGTCTCTTGGGACAGGTCAGTGCTCAGCCTGATGGTCATCGGCAGTGTCCTTCCTCTGTGGTTTTCTTAACAGAGGAGATCGCCCTGTCTTCTTAGGATGAGAATATTCCAAACCCTTCCACTATGAAAAGCAAAACCCTCAGAAATGGAATAAAAGACCCAGCTCAAAACCTCTCCCTGAAATGCTGCATAGCCCACATCTGGTTATTACTCCCTATTTCTGGTTAGAAAACGTCTTATTTGGAAGCGGTTTAAGCAAGTAGTGCAGTATTAGGAATTTTACAATAACTTGCACGCTTGTGTGAAACGGTCACAGCTGTGCTCCCTCATTCCACAGAAACATGGCCCGGAGACACATTTCCACAGAATCCCAATAAGCAATCACTGCGCACACCCAGATGGCCGATTTTATTGCAGGACACAGAGGCTCAGGCTACTGTGACAGTGTCATTCCCCTTCGTCTTTCCCCTTCGTTGCTCTGAATGTGGCAGAGCTGCAGCCAGCGCAGCAAAGACAGCAGAGCAACAGCGCGCTCCCGCCGGGCTCCCACCCCATCTCCGCAGCCCTCGCTCCATCTGCCAGCGCCGACCCCTCCAACCCGGCATCCCCCCAGTGTGCGGCCCTGACCGCTGGCTCTGCGAAGGTCCCCCATGAGCATGGTTTATGCGCCCCTGAGATCTTTAGTGCCCCCGACTACGTCACCCGCCCCGAGTTGGTTTGGCCGGTGTTTCAATTCTCCACCAGCCTGTGACCAAAAGCCACTCGCCACCACTGACGCCATCATCTGTGGCAGGGAGGCGGGTAGAAAGGAGAGGTGTGGGCATTTATAAATATACTCTGAAATGCAGGCTTCAAATAGACGGCAGTGTTCTGAATATACAGTCCCCTAACTGCTGTGGGAGTCTTTAAAAAATCCACTTTCTGGAATATATTTGATCAGAAGTTCGTATTATCGCACCTCCCAGATGTACGCCAGCGTCTGTTCTTTTCCTTTAGGAGACGCTCAGGCCACCTGCCAGGACACCCTGGTCACGCTGACGGAGGCCGAGCCCCGCTTACCCAGCACACTGAACGGGAACACGGGGCCGCATTCGGTTAGCCACTCGCACATCTGGTACCTCTGACTGACTGACGTGCCCCATTTGCCGCAGGGCTGGGACATGGACTCAGAACGCGCTTCCCTAACAAACCAAAGGACAGAGATACGGTACATGGGACTGAGAAGTAGCTCCCAGACTCAGGCACGTTGCTAGCAGGACTCAAACTCCCCTGGGGACTTGACCGAGTCAAAGGGAGTCATCTTGTCGCTGCCACAAGAGCCCAGTGACTGGTGTTCACAGCGCTGTTGTCTGGAGAGGATAAAAAAAAAGCCTAGGCCCCTGTACAAGGCAGTCTGGAACAATCCTATGTCCTAAGCCATGCAGGGAACCCAGCTGCCTCAGTGTGGTCAGGTGGCCGCCCTCTCCCTGACAGCGAGTGTCCCCTGACTGTCACCCAGCAAGAGTGTGGGCAGCTCGACTGCAGGGAAGGGTCTCAGGGACCTGCCTGTGCTGCTTACTGTCTGGGAGGTCTCCTTGGCTTTGGGGAGCCGTGGGACCAGTGCTGCTGCCCCGCGCATGGCTGGAAACCCTTTTCTGAGGTCCTCGGCCACAGCTTTGCGGAAAGCCACTGGGAGCTGCTTTCCATAAAGACGCCACTTGGATACACAAAACTTTGTTCCACCAGTTTTGTACGTTATTATTTTCAAACAAACAACCAACCAGCCAAACACACACACAAAAGCCCCAGCAGCACCACGGACCTCGGGCTGGCCTGCTGGCTCGCACGCCCTGCGGGCCCGGCTCACCTTGGGGTTGGTGCGCTGCTGCAGCCTCCGCTCCTCCCGCTCTCTCTGCAGCCGCTCGAACTCTTCCCTGATTTCGGCCGGCGTTCTCCTCCGCTCCACCACCTGCGGGCACAGCAGGAGGACACAGTTAAGGACCCAGAAAGCAAGGAAGACAGACGCAAAGAGCTGACAGGGTTAACTGGCGAGTCCGCGTGGCCCGGGGTCGTGTTCCTTTCCCCGGGACTTAAACGAGACGCCAGCGATGCCCAGTGGGCTTTTCCCCGTGGACAAGGGCCCTGGGGAGGCGAGGCTCACGGTCACACCCACTCAGCTCTGCCCTCATCGTCCCGTGGCCGCGCTTCTCCTCAGCTCTCCGGAGAGACCGAAGCACGACTTCCCTGGTTTCAGTAGCTGATGCGAGGCTGCAGGAACCTTACAAAGAACACGTCACCTTATTTTTAAATTTTCATTTAGTTTTTGAGAGACGGTGAGAGAGAGAGCTCGCGCACAAGTGTCGGGGGGGGGGGGGGGAGTGGCAGAGGGAGAGGGAGGGAGAGCATCTTCAGGAGGCTCCACACCCAGCCTGGGGCCCTGCTCGGGGCTCGATCTCACCACCCTGAGATCAGGAGCCGAGCTGAAAGCAAGAGTCGGACACTTAACCAACTGGGTCACCCAGGCTCCCCAAGAACACATCACCTTAAGTCTCACGGTCTAAATTTCCCAATGGTCCCAGCACAGACAATAAACCTTAAAGACGGAACCAAAGGGCAAAGGCCCACACAGCCCGGCCATCTCTCCTCAGTGCGCCGGGGCCATCGCCAGAGATGCCTTCTGGGCTCGGACCAAGGGGTCTTCGGCCATCAGGTCTGGGCATTTTTTGCAACCTTCCCTACTACACTACGATAGGACCCCGAGGATGTAGATGTCGGGTGCACTTCTGCACCCCCAATTCTCGTACTGACGGGCAGACCCCCTGAACAATGATGTCGGATCAATGAGGAAATACGGCCTCCCGCTGCGGCTTTTCTTAGCGCGTCATGAAGCAGAGATTTCTAATAGGCAACGGAAGGCCACCGTGGGCCTCAGGCCCCGTATCTGTGAAAGAGAAAACCGCACCATGTGATTTTAGGGTCCAAGATGCCACGGCCTGTGAGCAACACCGAGATCGGCGTGGGACAGCGTCCGGAGCTGGGCGGGGGGAAGCCCCGAGAGCACACTGCCTGTAGCAGTGGGAGAGACACAGAGGAGCCTTGAGAGGCTGCTCACAGAACAGCTAAAAAGGGAGGTGATGTGAGAAGAAGCAATCCTGGAAATCACAAGTTTAAAGAATTGTTTAAAAAAATACACGCTTACAGCAAAAAATCAAAATAGTACAGGAGGATATAAAGCAAACAGTGCAACTCGCCTGTAGCTCCCTCTTTCCAACCATCCCTCCCACAGGCTGACATCGAGCTTTTCTGTGTCTTCTAGACATCTCTGTGCACACATACGTGTGTGTGTATTCTAAATGGGTTATAGTCTAAGGTTTTGTGCACCTCGGTTTTATTATTCAGCAATAAAGAAAAAGAAAAATAAAAACTGGCTTATCCAAAAAAACACTGAGAAATGTGTTTACTACTGCTCTCAGGAAGTAAAGAGAAAAAAATGGAGAAACCTTTTTCTCCTCTTATAACCTGATACAACCAAGAATTACTAAACGGGGGCAGCAGTTCTCTTAAAGGAAGTTTTAAAATAAAAACACAAAAATCATCCAAGAACAAATAAATCAGTGGCACCAGTGACTGCTCTGTGGCCTCCCAGCACCATCCTCGGTCGTACTGAATGGATATGGAGGCTCAGCCTGCTGGTTCCCTGCAGTTGAGGCCTGAGCACTCCGCCTGCATTCCTACCCTGGACTGAGCCGGGGGCAGAGCCGGGGCAGGGAAGCTCAGGGCTTCCGCTTCTGTAGCACCCCTGTCTCCCACCGGCTTCTCCCTTCAGCACAGAGAATAAAAGCAAAAGAGCTTCAGGGAGATGGAAGTTACCAACTACTCCACTTAACCATGAAGATCAACAAAGATCAGGAAAAAAGGATTTAAAGTGTTTTAGAAATTCTTCACGACCTCTGAACCCCAACCTATGACTGTGGAACCTGCCGGTGGTGACCTAAGTGCTGCACTACCAAGGTCAAGCAGGGTCTGGATGGGAAGTGCCTGCTGCACAGGTCTTGGAATAACCTCCCTGTTCTGCCTGGATGAGAAGGTTTCCCACCGAGTACTCTGTCCAGCGGGACACCGGTGTTGATAATGCAGACTAAGCACAAGTTTGACAAGCCAAGCTTTAACCAGCAACACAGACTCCATGAATATGCCTCTCTCCTGATATTTTTTAAATACAAAGATTTGTAAGATTTCAGGAGTTAAAAGATTGGAAAGCGTCAGGCTCTGCAGAGGCCAGAGCAAAACAAGATTTGTTTTAGAAATTCTAGAGCTGTCTGACCTTTGCCGACTGAATTAGTAGCTGTGAATCCCTCTCTCTGCCCTACTCTGTGATAAGCTGAAGAGGCAAATATTCCAAACGTGTGAAGTCATTCCGTTTCTAGTCAATTTTACACAGGTTTGGCAAACAGCTGGTGCATAATCAGAGCGGACTGCAAAGTCAAGAGGATTGGCACCTGGAGAGCGGCGAAGAGCTGGGTGGCTCAGGCCAGAGTCTCGCTTCCAAGGCTCCCGACATCGTTCGTCCTTTCGGCCCGTTCCGCACAGTGCACCACGGCAGAGGAGGGAAGGAGACCGAGCCAGCCACACGTCACTTTCCTCCATCTCAGGCACCCTTGGATAGACGTACCCAGGAACACAGTGCCCAGAACCACATGCCAGATGGTGAGTACCAGACACTTTCCGTTAACAGGGCAGATCATGGGCAGCCCCTGAATCTACACACCTGTCCCGTTCACCTTAACTGTCCATTCACCAATGAGGTCCGTCCCTGCGCTAGCCAGGAACACGGATCTGCCTTGTGGAAGAGGGGGCAGGGATCCCTAAAAGCAAGGCAGCGTGGTAGGACAGAAGGCAGGCTCTCCCACCCTGCCTCTAACCTCCTGGCGGCCTCGGGGGCGCGGGGAGGGTCACTTCACTTCTCTAAGCCTCGGATCCCTGCTACAGTGACGGGGTTGGACTACAGGATTCCTGAGGGGTTGTCTGGTCTGAAAATTCTGAGTCCAGCTACTTGACTTTGGTTTTGGAACAATTTTAGAAAATTATTCAGAACTTTAGAAAAATTACAAAGACAGTACAGGAAGTTCTCCTACACCCTTCCCCCGGCTTCCCCTGATGTTAACACCTCACACTGCCCTAGGACAGCGGCCAAATCTCAAAGCCAACCCTAGAGCACTCCAAGGAACGGAACCCAGACCTTCTCGATTTCACCAGCTCTTCCACTAACATCCCTTGTGTGCTCCGGGATCCGGTTCAGGCTCTGGCCTTGCATGTTGTCATCCCTGTGCTCCGGGATCCGGTTCAGGCTCTGGCCTTGTATGCTGTCATCCCATCTCCTTAGTCTGTGAGAGCTTCTAAGTCTTTGTTTTCATGACCTTGACCGCACTGCAGCTCTGCCTAATGAAGGCTACTGTCCTAGCCACTGTGAGACAGACGTCAAGGAGACAGGGAAGAGTGAGATGTGGGTACCGGCAGGGCCTGTGGACAAAAACTAGACCGTGGGCAGTGTAAGCCAAAGGACGCGGTGGAATATCTCCCAGTGCTCCTGAGTCACGGGCTCTCCTCTCTGCCGGCTCACCGTTACCGGCTTCAATGCCACCGAGCACTCCCAGCTCAAAGGTGAAGCTTGCCACTCAAGCCAATTTCATTTTCAACATGGGTATTGCACAAACACTGCTAACCAACTCGGGTAACTAAAATGGCTGGTTTCACAAGTGGCGATCACTTGTACGTCTGCATCTTCTTCCTTCGGAATCCTGCTGGAGAAGGACAAAGCCTCTCAAAGATTAAAAGACAAAAAAAGGGCAAAAGCATAGGTGGCTCAACTGGTTAGGCATCTTAGCCCCCCTTTAAAAAAAATTTTAATTGTCATAAAGAGAGAAAGCGAGAGAGAGCACACAAGCGGGGGGAGCAGCAGGCACAAAAAGGCCGCGCCCCACTCATCAAGGACCCCGATGCGGGACTCCATCCCAGGACTCTGGGATCATGACCTGAGTCAAAGGCGATGCTTAACTGACTGAGCCACCTAGACGCCCTTAAGCATCTGACTCTTGATTTTGGCTCAGGTGATGATCTCAGGGTCGTGGAATCAAGCCTCCTGTCAGGCTCTGTGCTGAGTGTACAAACCACTTGGGATTCTCTCCCTCTGCCCCAAACCCCTGCTTACTCTCTCTCTCTCTCTAAAACTAAACAAAACCAACCTTGAAACTGACTAGCGGCTGAAAGCAGGACTTGTATCTTGTGCAGCCTGAACAAACTCAGGTTTCCGCCCCAGGGCTCTGACATCTCGGGACTAGAGGCGTCTCAGGTGCTATGGTTTTGACAGCGCCCTCCCTCCTCCAGCGACTGCCTGTATGTTCAGACTAACAGGTATGTGGCAAGCGGATACCACCAGCAATTAGAAAAGTTTAACAGTTGAAGAACACCAGCAACAGCGCGAAGGGAACTCAGCTGAAGCCGGAGAATCCGCACGTTACCCAGTAGGGGCGCGATGGTCTCCTTGAGGGAGTCAGGACGCCAGCCGCACAGAATGCTCTGGAGTGAGACCGTTCCTGTGCAACACGAACAACGGGCTCCGTTTCTATCGTATGTTAGGCACCCACACCTTTCTTAGTAAATATCGGGGAGGTATCTTCATGTGCTCTTCCTTGAAGGCATTTTTATCTTCAGTGAAAGCTTAGTATCAATGCAAAAATAGCAAACTGCAAAAAAGCTTAGTTATCAATGAAAATAAAAAGCCAATTCTGATAGATGAGAACTTAATTTCCTTATAAAGTAGCTTACTAAAATATATGAATAGAAAAGCTTATCCATTCACCATCTGTGACTGCCTACATACTTTTAGAATCATTACTGTGTGTGTGGTTTTGCTTTGTTTCTAATGGGGAGATAATTTGGTTTGGCGATAGGAAACCAGGCAGTATTTTGTCAGGAAGACGTTATCCCGCCGCTCCATTAGATGGGCTGATGATGCTGGGAATTAACCGCCCAGACTCCAAAGGGGGAGCCTCCGGCCTTGCAGGGGCCCTGAATGCACCCATCCAAACCACAGCTGACCCACGTGTTCAAAACACAAGGGAGCTTGACCATGTGCACGAAGGATGAGGAGCAAGTCAGTAAATACGACAGGATCGTATTTTCCTTTCAGGAATGGAAAAATGTGTACCTAATACTTAGCTACAAGGAACTAATGTGACGTGAAGTGCTGCTGCCTCCATCCAGCCACAGGTCAGAACCCAAATGCACGCTGGAGCCAGGTGGGACACACGGACGAAGGGCAGGCCAGTGGTCAGATGACAGGAGGTGGTGAGCGCCGGGACGGTGACAGCATGGCCCACCCACGGGGCAGAGGCTCCTCACAGAACAATTCAGATATGCTGCTACCAGATTTTCCGATTTTTCCAAGAGAAGACAGACAACTGGATATTTATGTAAAACCTCCCATTTTGATAAATGTTAGCAACTACCATTTATTGCATGGGTGCCCCAAACCTGGCCACAGGCAGAAGACGGCCCATAAGCTGCCATAAATACGAAGCAGCAGTGGCCAAGGGACTGGAGCCCGTGTGGCTTCTCTTGCACTCCTTCTCCAAAGGCCTGGAGAAGGCTCCGATACTAGTCAGAGCCAGGCCTCCGGCTCGAGATTACGCACCGAGAGAACTTCAAGGGTAATTTATGCCCTTGCATATGCCTTGTAATTTATGCGATGAGAGAGAAACCAGTGACGGCCAATTTAACGCTAACAGCTTCCCACCATTTCTCGGGCATCAGAACCAAGTCTAATGAAATTAAATTCTAACATCTACATGTTCTTACAGCAACTTCAGAGTTTTCCCGCTAATTCTCATATTCGATTTCCCACTCGAGCCTCGGGCCTTCCTGCTGCAGACGGTAGTGTGGACGTGCACGAGGCTTGGGCAGAGGTGGTGTGGAGCACAGAATTGTGTGACTTTTGTGACTCTTCGTACAGCCTGGCTGCCGGGGAGAGCTGATTTCACGAAGGGCCAGTTAGCCCGGTAGTTCTCAACTGTACTACTACTACTGTGCTTCCGTTTCATTCACACGCACAGCACGTGACCAACAGGAACACGTCCCAGATGGGGTTGCAGGTAAGCTGGGGTGGAGAGAGGGCACAGAACTGTGCCACCCGCGGGGTGGGGAAGGGGGCGGCAGGAAACGCAGGTGAAGGCAGAACTATGTTCTGCAGAAACGGTCTTCCATCAACCCCACAACTGGCCTGGGCCCTCCCTGGGGTTAGGAATTACTGGCAGCATCTACGCCCTTAGCTTTTCACCCGACAGGTCGGGACACTGAGGACAAGCTGGGTGACTGACCTGCCCAGGTACACAGAGGTAGGCAGAGGCACAGCCGAGCCTAGAACTCCGTCTCTGAGACCAAAAGACCAATGAGAACGGGACCCTGGCGCCTCTCGGTATTCTCCAACCCATGATCGCAGCGTGTGGAGCTGGAGAGCTCTTCTGGGACACAGGATGTGCAGTTTCTCTTACCTCCCATCCTTCCATTTCCAGTCCTCTCTTCCCATATATATCATAGATGGCTCTGGTCTGGGGGTCGCTGAGCACTGCAAATTCAGAATGACACATGCTAAGAGAGCACGGAATTCTCCCGTCCGAGCCGGAGACAACATCACCCGGTGAGCTCACCTCTTCCTCTTCCCTACCCAACCCCACCTTCCGTCCCGTGCCTCCCTCCTCCTAACTGCCTCTTAGATCTGATCTAGGATATGCTGAAAGGTGGACACGAATGAGAAATACTGGATTTTTTGTGTCTCAGCAACTCTTAAATTGTGAGGTTCACCTTACAGGAAGCTGCTTCCGAGTGTCCCTCAAGAACAGTTGTTTCCAATAGAGCTCAGTTTCTGCCGTAGCCCGTAACATACCTGGGCTGTTCACTCCAGTCTCTAAAGCCTGTTCAGACAGGCTCTGATTGTAGAAAAAGGTGATTTATTATTTGCTCTATTACAGAGTTTCACTAACTCCGAAGACAGGTTCTTCTCCCCAATCTTTCCTTTTTTTATAAATCATTTAAAGACACAAACACCTGTCACTATGGTGGCGGCCACGCCACCTAACTCCGTACATCAAAGTCTTTCAGTGAGGGACGGAGCCACTGGAAGGACGTCCGAACTGAACACAAGTGTCAGGAAAGCTAATGGCCATTCCTCTTCTCCTCTGCCAGTTTGTGTTCAAGACCTTTGAATCTTCTCTCCCTTGAGACTTCCCATATATTTTTAGGCCTAATTAAAAAAAAGATGTAAATGATTCTATCCATATTCAAATCTAATGGGGAAGAAGGAAATGCTGACCACTGGAAAACGCGGGAGGCAGACTTCTCGAGCTGATCTGGAGAATTTCATAGGGAATTACTTATTCACGGCTTTGCTTTGGTCTCCCCGTTAGGGTGAACACTGGGGCTAGCTCTGCTGCCGCAGCACTTACACCAGCTCCGCGAAGGTTTTCTATTAACTCTTCCCTGAATCTCCATAACCACACGAATGGGCTGAGGGTGATCTGGACAGCAGTCAAAGTATCACAGCCGTTCAGCCCACATGATGCGACAGAAGGACCAGGCTCCTGGTCAGGACCGCCATGGAAACGGTCTCACTGGAGTTAGGTGCGATGAAGACCTGCCACTGAGCTCAGACCCGCGCCATGTGTCACGGCCCGAGCGTTCCTCCTCAGTAAAATCTAATTTTACGGTAAAACCACTAAGTGAAATATAGCATATGCTCTTCCGACTGCAATGAGAAGTCTTTATTCTCTAAAGAAACACGTTACTAATTTTTGGTCTGTCTAACCAAGGTGCAAATCACCAAATGGCTCTGGAATAAACAGACTGTTTTACTTGGTGTGTGTCCTAGGAGTAAATATTTTTTAATCTTTCTTTTTAAAACTGTGGCAAAATATGCATAACAGAGAATCCATTTTAGCCACTTTGAAGTGTACAATTCAGGGTACTGAAGGCAGTTGCGCCACTGTGTGACCAACACCACCGTGTGACCAAGAGCTTTGCCACCATCTCCGACAGAAACCGGGGACTTATCAGCGACTTGAACGTTTTACACCCAACTATATCACAGAATTTTCTTTCTCTAGTACCTGAGAAGTAAGCAGAAAACCCTGTGTTACTTGACTACTCCCTGGTGGCCTTCTTAAGATCGTTCTCCTCCTTCTGTTAGAACCTTTCCTTCACTGAATGTTCCGGAGCCAATAAAATCGGGGCCAAAAAAAACGTTCTTGTACATCTTCTCATAACAAGAGAACAAAGGGGGCTTGTCGGCAGCGATCAGCCTTTTACCTCTACGAGTTCCCTTTAGAAGAAAGCCAGCGAGCGACTCACAGCCCCAGTGCTCCCTGCAGCCCAGCCCGTCTGCTGCTCTGCCTGCACTCGCGCTTCCCACTCACTGGACACATATTGATTTCTGAAGCAAAATACTACTCTTTCAAAGGACCCTGTCAGTAAAAAAGCACTGACCTAACCCTCCTCTCTTATACACGTCTAAGGACCCTCTTTCTGCCCCCTACAAATCAAGTCTCTTAAAAATCGAGCAGCTGCTTCCAGGGCGTCTGCGTGAAGCCAAGCCCTCCGCTGACCTTCATAAGCCTGGTGAACAAGGTTAAACAGTCGTTCTGCTTGTGATTTGAGCTCGGGGTCTCGGTGCTTGTCGGGATGGTAAAGCATACACAGCCTCCGGTACGCGGCTTTCAGCTCTTCAGAAGAGGCCTACGGAAAGAAAAATCCAATTAGAGAACAATCAATGCTCCTTAAATATTATCATTATCAGAATCAGCCTTGAAATGGGAGCCTGTCAGCCACTTTCCAACGTGTCTGCTCTCCGCACCCGGGACATAATGAAGTTATGCTTTATTGCTTCAATAAGGCTTCTTTTTTCCGCAGTTAATAAAGTGATCAATTATGGACATCAATAGCAACTGTGTTTCGCTGGGAAATGCTGCGATCAGATGTGTCTCTAATACTGGTTCACTGTGCTCTGAGCTGAAACAAAAAACGTCAGAGACCCGCTTACTTTTTAACCTAAGTTATTTGAAATAAATCATAACAAGGTACTCCTAACAGAAAATTGGCTCAGACAGGGAAAAAACTATACACCACTAGACAGCAATGCCATGCATCTTACGCAGTTTTCCAACAGAAGAAATGCAGTGAATATATTTGCCCTTAAAAAAAAAAAATCAAAGACAAATAAAATTGTAAAGCCAACACACGTCCCCGGTGCAACCTCTAATTCCAAAAGGCAGTGCAGAAAGCAGGCAAAAATCCTTTGCTATCCTACAGTAGAAACAAAAGCCCTCCTTCCCAAATCCAAAAGACGCCCCCCTGCCCCCGAGGCCCCAGTCCTCACAAGTCCTCAGCTGGAGGGAGAACACGTACCACGAGAGGAGCAGAAGACACGGAGTAAATAAAATGGACTCCGTGTTTCAGCCACACAGAAGGGAGGGACATGGGGGGGAGGACAAAACCCACATTCTGCTTTGCCTGCCACACAGCCACCGAGAAGTTAGCAGGAACAACCTCCCTCAGAGGCCCTAGGAACACTGAGCTACCTATGTGGCTAGCCCATCAGGCCTGTTTTTTGGGCAGTATTGGATCTGATTTTGTATCAGCCTCAGGGACCACTCTGGTCCATCAGAGGCGATGCTGAACAGGCAGCTCTATCCAGATGATCGGTCAAAGAAAGAACATTTTATTTTGGGAGTCAACTCCCTCACCATTTTGATCCCATTTCTGGGTCATCGACAACGTGCCAGAGGGAGCCAAAAAACCAGGCATCTGGGCAGAGGCCTGGGACCAAGTCTCAGAACCCGTATGTGCAGGGAGAGCCACCGCAGGGACTCATCAAGTGATCAAGGTGACAAGGAAACACGTTTGAGCATATTTTCCTATAATTTCTACAACTTTTCAGTATCTTCCAATTCCAGGACTCATGAAGTTTTTTTTTTCCCCACTAAGGATAAAAGGCAAAACTTTAATGTACTTTAGTAGTAATTTCTGGCACAAAATTTAAATACTTTATATATGAGTATGTTACTCAGACGCTAGAAAATCGGCAACACTGTGAATGTTTACTGCAGGTTTTTTTTTTTTAAGACTTTTATTTATTTGAGTGAGCGAGTGTTGGGGGGTGGGGCAGATAGTGAGGGACAAGCAGGCTTTCCACTGAGCAGGGAGCCCGATTCGGGGCTTGATCTCGGGAATCTGGGATCATAACCTCAGCTGAAATCAGACGCTTTACCAACTGAGCCATCCAGGTTGCCCTACTAGAGGTTTCTTTCTTTCTTTCTTTTTAAAAAAAGATTTTATTTATTTATTCACGAGAAATAAAGAGAGAGAGGCAGAGGGAGAAGCAGCCTCCCCGCTGAGCAGGGAGCCCGATTCGGGACTCAATCCCAGGTCCTCAGGATCATGACCTGAGCCGAAGGCAGACGATTAACCATCTGAGCCACCCAGGCGCCCCTCCACTAGAGGTTTCAAACAAGGAATTCTGGAGGCCTCCAAAGGAAGACTGCACGTGACTGGTGAGATGTGTCAGTCACACGTGCCCAGTGCCCCTCAGTGCCTTCTGGACAATGTTTTCACTTCTAGGCCCATCACTTCTTCTTCTGGGAAGGAGGTGGCTGGCTGGCTGACCTCTCTGGGCCTTTCCAGCGGACTTCACATGATCTGTTATCCGGAAAGAGCTATCTGTGAGCCCCTCAGCCTGTGCTTTAAACCAGACACAGACCTTCGCTGCTTATTTGGACAGAGGCTCATCTACACGTAGTTTTAAATCAGCAGCTCCCTGAAGAGGGTCAAAGACCTTGTTAACTGAGTATCCCTTGTCCTCTCGGAATCAGGCAGACTTCTGCCCCATTCTAGCTCCCCTGCCTGCCTTCGTGCTCTTTGGCGCAGCCTCTGAGAATTACACTGTCCGACCACTGGCAGGTGTCTGCCGTCCCTCTTTCTCTCCATCTGCTCACCTGCAAGATTTCCTCTGTGGTGACACATCGACCTCCAAGTTTACTGGTGAAGAACACAGGCTTTTGGGGCAAATGAGCTTGCTGACTCCTACCGTGCTCATCCGCAAAAGGGCGAAAGTCTCCGGGATGGGGAGACCACGGAGTGAGTGCGTGACCACACGGGGCTTTCGCAGAGTGCCTGACCCAGAGCACAAGCTTACAAAGCGTGGCTCTTGTAAAACCTTTTCTTTGTATTCTCACCTTGCAGCTGTGGACACGAGTACCTCTCTCCCCAAAGTCCCCGTGAGGAGTAAAGGGCGTATGACCCGTACAGTGCTCAACGACGCTGCGCTCACAAGAGGGATCCGATCACTCCAGCTATCATAACCCAAAGAGCAGCTCAGTACCCCCCGGAAAGCAGAACAGATCAGAGAGAAGGTGTTGCCCTGGCACGGGCTGGCAGGAGCGCTCAATCGTGAAGCAGTCCTTATTTGTGAAAATCCACCGAGCTGCACACTTACGACATGACACGCGCCCTCTTCTAGATATACCTTCTGTTTCAATAAAACACACGAGACTCCATTGAAGACATGTGCGTCAGTCAACATTCCTGTGTCTGCAGGTCTTTTTTCTTTCTCTTAACCCTGATTTCTTTCCCTGCCAACACCAATCGTGCAATGCGTTTCTTGCCACACTTGGCCAATATGTCCCCTGTACCAAACTCATTGTTTTAAGCAAATACTAGTTAACTGAATAAACCAGATCTCCCCCACGTAGGTTTACCCACGTGATGACGTAAGGGGGCTTGTTCCTTCCTAAAGAGCAATTACAGGTTATTTTCTTTCTGCCAATTTTAATCGTTCTTTCCAGCATCTCCTAAGTTACAAGTGCATGATTAGACAGACCCGGCTGACTTCTAGCTTAGGCTGCTGTTTCCTAGTTGTTAAAATTAAATGAGATGACAAAGGGGGAGGGGGACATCTAATCTGAAAGACCTTCTGTAATCATATTAATAAATGACTTAATGTGCTATCGATTAAGTAACAGAAATGAGAAGTTTCATTTTTAATAAATATTACATTCAGTAGAAGGTTAGATTGAACCTTTCATCATAACTGAAGAGCTGAGGTCACTGGGTCGATATTTCATAAATGATAAACTCTTTATCATAAAAAAATGGTATTATTTCAAAATCTGTGATATCATTAAAAATGAAACCTACAGCTGCACACTCGTTTCTAAAATTCTGTATAAAGAGGTGTATTGTGCTTTTAAGTCTGAAAAGTTTTGCAGCGCCTGGGGTTTCTCCCCTCGACTCAGGTCATGACCCCAGGGTCCTGGGATGGAGCCTCATGTGGGGTCCCTCCTGAGCAGGGAGTCTGCTTCTCCCTTTCCCACTCTCCCTGCTTGAATTTCCTCTCTCACTCTCCACTGTCAAATAAATAAATAAAACCTTAAAAAAAAGTCTGAAAAGTTTCACCATCTCAATCATCTGTTTCTTTCTTTCTTTTATTTTTTTTTTTTAAGATTTTATTTCTTTATTTACAGAAAGAGAGATCACAAGCAGGCAGAGAGGCAGGCAGAGACAGACAGGAAGGCAGGCTCCCTGCTGAGCAGAGAGATGGATGCGGGGCTTGATCCCAGGACCCTGAGATCATGACCTGAGCCAAAGGCAGAGGCTTAATCCACTGAGCCAATCAGGCGCCCCCACCTGGTTCTGTTTTTAATGTAAAGTCAATCTATTATAAATTCAACCTCATAGATCATAAAACTCACAGTGAAAAGGTCCTCTGTGACCTGACCATAGAGTTTAGTGGTCTGTTAAAATGGTTGGATTTCATGTTACAGGAAACAAAAGAAACTTCTGCAATAAGGCACAAAAATAAAAGGCTTACAATGAAATGAAATGAAAAAGAAGAACTCTGTATTTGCAGACATCACTTACATGGGAAATCATAAAGAACCTACAAAAAAGCTACTAAGTGATGTTAGCAAGGTCATGCGGTACAGAGTCACTACACAAACATCAATTTATTTCTACAATCTAAAAACAAACTTAAAAAGACAATACTGTTCAGAATACCATCAACAAACACGGCCTGCTCATGGGTGGACATAATGACTGGGTTCAGGACATGTCTGCAGGTAACCCCAACACAGTACCAACAGGAATCGCAGCCTGGCTTTAACTACTAATCAAAGACTTCTTCTTTTTTTTTTTTTTTTTTTTTCAAGATTTTATTTATTTATTTAACAGACAGATATCACAAGTAGACAGAGAGGCAGGCAGAGAGAGAGGAGGAAGCAGGCTCCCTGCCGAGCAGAGAGCCCGATGCGGGGCTCGATCCCAGGACCCTGGGACCGTGACCTGAGCCGAAGGCAGAGGCTTCAACCCACTGAGCCACCCAG
>NC_081570.1:4176567-4250162 GCF_022355385.1 Mustela nigripes
AGAGGCAGGCAGAGAGAGAGGAGGAAGCAGGCTCCCTGCCGAGCAGAGAGCCCGATGCGGGGCTCGATCCCAGGACCCTGGGACCGTGACCTGAGCCGAAGGCAGAGGCTTTAACCCACTGAGCCACCCAGGTGCCCCGTTTTTTTTTTTTTTTTTTTAAAGATTTTATTTATTTATTTAACAGACAGATATCACAAGTAGACAGAGAGGCAGGCAGAGAGAGAGGAGGAAGAAAGACTTCTTGACAAAGTGAAAAAGCCCTGGACCTAACAGCTTCACTGGGGAGTTCTACCAGAAATTTAAAGAATTAATCTCAATCCTTCTCCAAATTTTCCAAAACACTGAGGAGGAAGGAACACTTCCAAACTCATTCCAAAGCTAGAAAAAGATAGCAGAAGAAAACGCTATGAACGCTGATGCAAAAATTCTCAACAGAACACTACTAAACAGAATTTAGCATACTAAAAGGATTATTATACACCGTGACTGAGTGGCATTTATTCCTGGAATGCAAGGATAGTTCAGCACAAATCAATATAATATACTACACTAAGAGAATGAAAAGAAAAAAACCCCATACGATCATCTCAATTGATGCAGAAAAAGTATCTGACAAAATTCAACACTTTATCGTGGTAAAAACATCCAACAAACTAGGAACAGAAGGACACTACCTGAGCATAATAAAAGCCATAAAGACCTCTTACAACAGAAGACAGATCTACAGTGAACATCATATTAAATGGTGAAACACTGAAACATTTTCCTCTAAGATCAGGATCCACACAAGGATGTCTGCTTTTACTTCTATTAGACATAGTATTGGAGGTCCTAGCCAGAGCAACTAGATAAGAAAAAGAAATAAATGGCATCCAAATTGGAAAGTAATATAATCTCTATTCCCAGACTATATGATCTTATATGAAGGAAACAAACAATTCCACCAACACAAAAAAAATTTCAAACTAATAAATGAATTCAGCAAAGTTGCAGGATACAAAGTCAACACACACAAATTAGCTGTATTTCTATACAGTAAAAATGAACTACCTTGAAAGAAAGAAAAACAGCTCCACGTACAAAAGCATAAAAAAAAAGCAAACCCTAGTAGTTAACTAAGGAGGTAGATTTTTTTTTTTTAAAGATTTTATTTATTATTTATTTGACAGAGATCACAGGTAGGCAGAGAAGCAGGCAGAGAGAGAGAGAGAGGAGCAAGTAGGCTCCCTTCTGAGCCCCATGCAGGGTTCAGACCCAAGACCCTGGGATTATGCCCCGAGCCAGAGACAGAGGCCTTAATCCATTGAGCCACCCAGGCACCAGGTAGAAGATTTTTTATAATGAGAACTATGACATGCCACTGAAAGGATTAAAGAAGACCTTAAAAAAAAAAAGAAAGAAACAAAGAAAGACATTCCACATCAATGTATGGGAAGACAGTATTATTAAAATGTCAATATTACCCAAAGCAACTAAAAGATTCAATACAATCCCTATTAAAATCCCAATGCCAGTTTTTGCAGAAATAGAAAACCCCCCCCCAAAATTTGCATGGAACCTCAAGGGACCCAAAGAACCAAATAATCTTTTTTTTTTTTTTAAAGATGTTATTTATTCGACAAAGAGAGATCACAAGTAGGCAGAGAGAGAGAGAGAGAGAGAGAGGGAAGCAGACTCCCCACTGAGCAGAAAGCCCAATGTGGGGCTCGATCCCAGGACTCTGAGATCATGACCTGAGCCGAAGGCAGCGGCTTAACCCACTGAGCCATCCAGGTGCCCTGAAGAGCCAAATAATCTTGAAAAAGAACAAAGTTGGGGGATTTGTATTTCCTTACGTCAAAGCTTACTACAGAGTACAGTAATCAAAACGGTGTGGTACTGGAATAAAGACAGATGTATGGACCAAAAGGATAGGACAGAGGGTCCAGAAATATACACTCAAATATATGGTCGAATGATTTTTGACATGGTGCCAAGACTACTCAATAGGGAAAGGACAGTTTTTTCAACAAATGGTGCCGGGAAAACTGGATATTTGTTTGTAAAAGAATGAGTAGGACCCTTCTTCCATACCATATATAAAAGTTAATGCAGCTGACTTTTGTGTTGACTTCATATCATGTAACTTCACTCAATTCACTTATTAGTTTATTCACTAAAAATGGATGAAAGACCTAAACATAAGACCCAGAAGTGTAAAAGACTCGTAGCAGAGAAAACACAGGGCAGAAATTTCATTACATTGGATTTGGCAATGATTTCTTGGTTATAACATCAAAGGCACAGCCAACAAAAGAAAAAAATAGACAAACTGAACTCCGCAAAACTAAGAACTTTTGTAAATCAAGGGATAATATTAAGAAAGTGAAAAAACAATCTAAAGAATGGGAGAAAATATTTGCAAATCATATTACCTAATAAGGAAGTAATACCCGGAATACATAAAGAACCCTTAAAACTCAACAAAAACAACCAACCTGACAAAGGACTTGAACAGACATTTCCCCAAAGAAGATATACTAATGTCCAATAAGCACAGGAAAGGATGCTCGGTATCACTAATCATCAGGGAAAGGCCAATCAAAGCCACCCATTAGGACGCTACTACAGAACAAACATATAATAACAAGTGTTGGCAAGGATGTGAAGAAACCGGAACCCGTGTACACGACTGGTGGGAATGTAAGATGGTATGGCTTTCGTGGAAAAGAGTGTGGTAGTTCCTCAAAAAAATAAAAACAGATTTACCATATGACTCAGCAATCCACTTGTGGGCATAGAGCCAAAAGAACTGGAAGCAGGGTCTCAGAGAAGTATCTGTAAACCCACGGTCACAGCAGTATTATTCACAACAGCTAAGACACGGAAGCAGCCCAAGCGTCCATCCACAGACTAATGCTTATCAGCAGAATGTGGTACAAACACACGCAACGGAATGATCAGTCTTAAAAAGACATGTGCCAGCTTTGCGCAGTGGCAGTATCGTAGCCAATGAGGTTTATCCGAGGCGCGATTATTGCTAATTAAAAAGACATGTGCTAGAACGTGGATGAACCCCAAAAATGACATACCGAGTGAAATAAATCATAGATTCTATGATGAGGAATCTAGTAGTAAAAAATCAGAGACAGAAAGTAGAATCGTGCTTGCCAGGGACCCGGGTGGGGGAGTAGACAGTTATTGTGTAATGGGTAGAATTTCAGTTTTGCAAGATGAAAAGAGTTCAGGAGACAGATGGTGGGGAAGGTTGCGCAACATCAGGTATGTGCTGAGCACCACAGAACTGTAAAAACTGGGGAAGATGGTAAATTTTATGTTATATGTATTTGACACTTTAAACAACTGAGGGGCGCCTGTGTCTGCCTTCGGCTCAGGTCATGATCCCAGGGTCTTGGGATCAAGCTCCAAGTCTGGGTCTTTGTTCAGCTGGCAGTCTGCTTCTCCTTCTCTTCCTGCCTGCTGCTCCCCCTGCTTGTGCCCTCTCTGTCAAATAAGTAAATAAGATCTTAAAAAATAATAGTAATAATTGGGGGAAAAAACCCTCAAAATAGAAAAAAATTAAAGACTTAAATGTGAAAGCTAAAACCATAAAACTTCTAAAAACATTATTTTTGTAACCTTGAGTTAAATATCTCCTATACAGAATAAAAGAAAAATACTTGTAAAATATGTATGGATTAGACTTGTATCCAGAATATATGAAGAGCTCTTCCTGAAGAAGACAATCCGATAAAATTGCAAGTAAAAGATTTAGGGACGCCTGGGTGGCTCAGGTGGTTGAGCGGCTGCCTTCGGCTCAGGTCATGATCCCAGAGTCGTGGGATCGAGTCCCACATCGGGCTCCTTGCTCGGCAGGGAGCCTGCTTCTCCCTCTGCCTCTGCCTGTGCTCGCTTGCTCTCTCTCCCTCTATCCCTGACAAATAAATAAATAAAATCTTTAAAAAAAAAAACAAAAAACTGGTTAGTACATGAAAAGACCTTCGGTATTGTTAGTCACTGTGGAAGTGCCAATTAAAAATAAAAGTAGATACCACATGACCACGAGAATGCCTACAACGACAGACTGAGAATATTGAATGTAGGTGAGGATGTGAGGCAAGATAAACATCATTTGCAAAAATATGAACAAAAGCTTTGTCATTAGCAGAGAGATAAAAATGGCATCAATTCTAACGGTCAAAATAGGTTAAAGTCAATGGCTATGTTTTTCCTAGTTGAATTACCTTAAAAAACCTTTACTTTGGGGCGCCTGGGTGGATCAGTCAGTTAAGCTCAGGTCGGCTCAGGTCATGATCTCAGGGTCCTGGGACTGAGCCCTGCATTGGGCTCTTTGCTCAGCGGGGGGCCTGCTTCTCCCTCCCCCTCAGCCTGCTGCTCTATCTACTTGTGCTCTCCATCCCTCTAATAAATAAAATCTTGAAAAAAAACCTGCTAGTTTTATTAGAAAAGTATACATATTCTTCATAGATAAAACAGAAAATAGAGAGAACATGTTTTAAAATAAAAATTTGTTTTTTTAATAGAATTTTATAATCCCCCCTTGTTTCAGTTAAAAGTCTTTGTGAGGTTTTGTTTTTGCAGCTTTTATTGGTCATCAAGTATTTTCCACATCATTTTAAATGGCTGCATAGTACTTCAAATATGGCATTACCAGTTTATATAAGGATTCCCTATGAACAATTTTCATGTGTTTTCAAAAGGCTGGAGTGGACATTCCTACAGCTAAAACTTTATGTGCATCCATGATTATCTTTTTGCAAAGAAGTTTCTAGAACTGTTGGGTTAAAGGGTGTAAGATTTCTGTTTTAATCTGCTGAACTGCTCTCTATTGTCTAAGATTTAATTATTTTAAATTTAAAAATTTAATTTTATCAAAGGGATATATAAAACAGTTTATAAATGGAACTATCAGACTTACAACCAAAACAGCATTCATCCCCACTCCTCAGGTGATAAGTACTTTAAAATCTCTCAGCATTTTCCTCATTTATATTTCAAAATCATATGCTTATACTTATATCCTTAATTTAATTTTTTTTAAAAGATTTATTTATTTATTTGACAGAGAGAGATCACAAGTAGACAGAGAGGCAGGCAGAGAGAGAGGAGGAAGCAGGCTCCCTGCTGAGCAGAGAGCCTGATGTGGGGCTCGTTCCCAGGACCCTGGGATCATGACCTGAGCTGAAGGCAGAGTTTTTAACCCATTGAGCTACCCAGGCGCCCCGTTAATTAATTTTTTTTTTTAAGATTTTATTTATTTGACAGAGATAACAAGTAGGCAGAGAGGCAGGCAGAGAGAGAGGGGGAAGCAGGCTCCTTGCTGAACAGAGAGCCTGATGTGGGGCTCGATCCCAGGACCCCAGAATTGTGACTTGAGCTGAAGGCAGAGGCTTTAACCTACTGAGCAACCCAGGCGCCCCATTTTCTCTTTTTTAAAGTAAGCTTTACACCCATTGTGAGGCTCAAACTCAGGATCCTGAAAGAGACATGCTCTACTGACTCAGCCAGTCAGGGGCCCCTCAAAATGTTCTTTTCTTGTATTCTGCCTTTACCCTTGATAAATAGTTGGCTGAGGATAAAATCCTAGCTCGGAAATATTTTCTCCTCAGAATTTGTACTGTATTGTTTGTTTCACTGTCTCTTAGCTTATAGTACTGAGCTGAGAAAGGTTAATGTCATTCCAATTTCCAATTCCTCGTGACTTGTTTGGAAACTTTTAGCATGTTCTCTTCAACCAATGATTTCCTCAGCATGGGTCTTTTCTCCAACCCAACCATGCTTGTTACACTTCATTGGCCCTTTCCGTCTACAGTCTCATATCTTTTAGTTCTGAGAATTCTTTCCATATTGTTTAATATAACATCTTCTTCTTCATTTTACTTTAGTATGTAAGAGTTGGTCTTCTAATTTTAAAATTTTACTTTGATGATTTCCTCATCATTATCTTCCAGCCCCTCTACAGAATTTTTATTTCTATCTTATTTTTAATTTCTAAGATATCCTTCTTTTGTTTATATTTCTTTTTTAAAAAGATTTATTTATTTCGAGAGAGAAAAGCGTGAGCAAGCGGGAGGAGGGGCAGAGGGAGGGAGAATGGTGAATCAGACTCCCAGCTGGCCACAGAGCGTGAGACAGGGCTCAATCCCAGGACGGAGATCATGACCTGAGCCCAAATCAAATCAGATGCCTAACCCACTGAGCCACCGAGGCGACCCAGAACAAGGTGATAATTTTAAGAGACATAGACAGGCGTGCCTGGGTGGCTCAGTCGGTTAAGCGGCAGACCCCTGATGTCCTCAGCTCAGGTCATGATCTCAGGGTCATGAGATAAAGCTCTTCCTGAGACAGAGCCCTCAGCTGGGAGCCCCTCCCCTCACTTGTGCTCACTCTCTGTCTAAATAAATACACACATACATAAATAAAATCTTTCAAAAAAAAAAGGGTATCACTTTGTTCTTATTTCTTTCATGTAATATTTTATTTCTCGGAAGACGACCTAGCTTTCAAATTCCCTGCACTGTCTGCTTCCTTCATCTCTCTTTGCTGTCGCACGATCTTAGAAACTCACGTTGTGGTATTCCTTCAAATATTTACGTTCTCTGGTACCAATTCATACCCAAGAGTAAGACACTAAGGAGCTATCTGGAAGCTCTATGTGAACAGGCCTTGTCGTCTGATGAGCTCCTTTATGAAATGCCTATGGGAGGACCCGGAAGTGTCATTTGGTGGATTTTCTCTTTGATAAGTCAGTTTCTTCACGGAAGGACACAGAAAACAAGGAAAAGCTGTAAGTCTCCGCGCAAGATGTCATCGCTCGTGTGTTCCCTGCTTTTGCAAGGCTGCCACTCTCGCTCTCTCCTGTGTCTACGGCCTTCCTGGTTCAATTTCTCCAGGGAATGATTGTCCTGTCTCCTGGCTGGGCGGGTCAGCACACTCAACTCGTCAGCACTGAGTGCTACCATGAGAAAGAAAACAAACTTTGTCAACATGGTAGACAAACCGGGCACACTATTTTAAAACTGCCTGTTGGGTGCCTGGGTGGGTCAGTAGGTTAAGTGTTTACCTTCGCCTCAGGTCATGATCCCAGGGTTCTGGGATTGAGCATGTCAGGCTCTCTGCTCAGCGGGGAGCCTGCTTCTCCCTCTCCCTCTGCCTGCTGCTCTGCCTGCTTGTGATCTCTGTCAGATAAATGGATAAAATCGTAAAAAAAAAAAAAAAAGGTGATTTGTTTACTATTGAGGATGCACATTTCTCCATGTATTTATTTGCATTTTGGACAACTTTTTAAGAAATAACCCATTTTTCCTTTGTATTGTTTTAAATGCTTCTGTCTGAGCAGAATACATATTAGATCCATTCATGTCGTTGCCTAGAACTAGCCACAGGGCCTCACTCAACGCTGGGGGGCTGGCAGGTGCCGTCGCACCATGGGCCGGACAGGCAAAGAACCAATGTTCTTGCAAGACCCGACAGAGCCGGCAAGCAGCAACTTACACCTCATGCTTACATCCATCTGAGGAACAGGAAAGTCACTAGGTCTGTTGCTGCTGAAGCCCATACTTTCCAGCTCCAACTTCCAGCTGTGTCTACACCGCTGTATTTCAGCAAAGCTCCAAAACTACGTTCTATTGGATTTTGGGAAGTTTGCCTAATTACCACCATTGAAGATTCATTACTGTCCATATGTTCCGTGACAATCTGATTGAAATAAACTGCATCAGCTAATAAAACCTGTAATTTTTTACAATACTTGGTGCTCATACAATTTAAAAGAAAAAGCAGATTTCAGAGCTAATTAACACCAAGACAGCATGGGTGCTTTGTGCCGAGTAAGAGCTGTTTCATGGAGAGGAGGGGTTACAGACTACTTGGTGTCACCGAGGAGACCAAGGCATGTACTCATCAGGCACTAACTGGACTTGGAAAAATTTCCCACTTCATTTTGAAAAGGTTCCCCCCACACAGCCTGAAGCATCACACAATAAAACCACTCTCACACACAGCCCTGCCATCTTCTGATGCCATTTTCCCTGCTCAACCCAGCCTTCTACAATTTTCATGTTCATGCTGAACACGGATGGAGGGTCTGGAAAGAAGCTGGGGTTGATCTGCAAACAGCAGGACTCCGACACTGTACGTGGACTCACAGGCAACCTCGAGCACGGTGTGGACCGTGTGGACTCGTCCTGCCTGACCCGTGGTTGTCAGGAGCGTCACCAGTGGGACACGATTTCTAGTGAGACTAACCTATGTAGTCTGTCCTGAACATTCAGCTCTGACAAAAGAAAAAACTCCAAGACCAATCTAATCCATCTGAAATGTACTTTTACTAATATTACTGATGCTCGTACAAAAGGCAATAAACAAGTAACCTTCTCCCACCGCAACAAAGGAACAGAAGAGGATCAAAAGCCTGCCAGACGAAAAGGGACAAGCCCAGCAGGGCAAGCCCTGCTCTCTTCAGCACAGTCCCCAGTCTCCAGGCACGCCGGCTTACTCTGGGGGCGGGCATAAAGGTGAGCATTTGCATCTGCTCTCTTCCTCTTGTATCTGGCTTCGAACAATTCTGACAAGTGGCCATTCAGATCTGCCAAATGACAACTGATAAACTCCTACCAATAAATTCCTCTAGAATTTCTAAATTCCTCTAGTTTTGTTGCCAAAACTGCAATGTGATCTTCAACACAGGCATTCCTCAAAGCAAAGAGCATCCGGACATGGTGGGTATGACACCAGCAAATACTGAACTCTTCCAGTCAGTGCACTGACCGAGCGCCTGACCTGTTCTGAGTACCGCAGGAGGTACAACAGAAATGCAGTATTAAGATTACAAAGTAGGTGTGCATATGTGTTTCCCCTAAAAAAACCAAAAAACAAAAAACCCACGTGGATTTAACTAAACGGTGAGAACACAAAAATGCTAATATGAATGGTGGAGAAGTAAGTTCAGGGCCGTCAGAATGGAAAGAAAACCGCATGACGGCGGCGGGATCTAAATGGGAACGAGAAAGGCGGGTTTTGATACGTTCTGGTGTCCAAGACGGGCTGGGGCATTTCAGGGGAAAAGAACATCGTAAGGAACAGGCCGACACTAGAGCAAACGCCAGCTGGAACTGAACTTGGGCGTCCGTCCACCTGCCCATTCATTCAGTAAACACTGGCCCTGCCCTAAGAGATACAGCAGTGGATCAAACAGCCATGGTCCCTGACCACAGGATGCTTACTCTGCAGTGGAGGAAAGCAGAGCATCACCACGAGAAACGCAGAAAACACATAAAACAACGGATTTATAAGGGGCTTTCAAACGGGTCCAGGAGTTTGACCCCTACCCAATAAACAGCGGGAAGCCACAGATGGCTTCTGGGTAGGGAAATACTGTTATCAGTACTGTTTGTTAATATTAATTTGGTACAGCTTGACTACAACCGACAAAATCAAAACCAGAGAGACCTAGAGAAAACTAAGGCAGAAATGTAGGGTTGAGGTCAGGAGGGCTCCCTGGCTGCCCAGAAGTCACAGCAATGTACCAAGGATCAGAGCTGGCTGGGGTCAGGAGGAGCCTTTAAGAGCTGGGCGGGGCTGTGGGACAATCGAAAGAGGCTCAGTACAATATAGAGAAAACAAACCAAAGAGCACACCTGAGGTTCTGGCTCAGAGGCGTGGGTTGGGGAGAAACTGGAAGCATCAGGCTTTGGGGAAAAGGTAAATTTGAACACCTAAGCACAAGGCCCAGAGGCGGGGGGGGGGGGGGGGGGGGGGGAATGCAGGAGAGCAAGAGATTATAAAAACAGCCAAACTCAAGAGGCCCAAACCTGGGGGAATTGTGAGGAGCGAGAAGGCGCACCTGACAGGGTAAGGAAAGATACAGAGATCATTCCAGAAGGCAAACATGCATCAGCTGGTATTTTCCCATTTGAGGCTTAACACTCACAGAACACCTGGAGATTGGCACCGGAGCCTCCATTTTACAGGTCAAAGCAGTGAGGATCAAAAAGATAAAAGTCTGGTCTGAGAGGGAGAAGGAACTCCCTCTGGCCCCCTGACCCAAAAGCTGGCTGGAGATTAAGAGTCTGTGTGACCCTGCCCAGACCAAAGCCCGGTCACAGAGAAGGAGCAAGTACACGGGAAGCATCCAGCACCCGCCGGATCGTGCAGACTGTGAAGAGCTCGGACACAGCACTAGGAGCAGTCCTGGCTGAATGTCATGCTCCTGACGCCAGCAAAAATGTATCGCGTTACCTTACCTAGAACCGTGCCCATTACTATGCGGAGCACTCACGTGCGCTCTTGCTTCATCTTCCCCAAAGCCCTAGGACAGTGAAATTATTGTCTGGATTTTATGGATGAAGAGACGGGCCCAGAGAGGGTAAGTGGCTTGCCCCAGACCAGGCTGCTAAGGGAAGTCCGACTCAAACCTGACTGCAAGGGCTTCACTCTTAGGACGCCGACCCCTTCTGAAGCTCCACCGCCCTTCCAAAGAATCACCCATGAGGGTGTACGGGGGCTTCCCAAGGAAGGTGCTTCCCATGGAAGGTAATGGGCTCAGTGGTTTTGGTGTACTTCTCGAAAACCCCTGAGCACCGTCACAGCTTTCTGGAGTACGGGGGTCAAGTGGACACACTCTGTGTCATGTGATTTTGAAAAGTCAACCTCCTACCGCCATTTTATTATTTAAAAAATAAATATTTATTTGGGAGTGAGAGACAGAGAGCACGAGTGGTGGTGGGGGGGGCGGCAGGGTGGAGGGACAACAGACTCCCCGCCGAGCGCTGAGCCCAACATGAGGCTCGATCCCAAGGTCCTGAGATCATGACTTGGTCGGAAGGCAGGCGCTTAATGGACTGTGCCACCCAGCTGCCCCCTTCAGACATTTCAGACTCTGCTTTGAGAAGGTGGGCTTAAGAGAGAACAATTAAACCATGAGTAAGTCAGAAAAACTAAATATGAGGTTGCTCAAGCAATTCCAGGTTTCTACAAGTAGAGGTAACCGAAGTCCGTTGTCTTAAAGGGAAGGAAAAAACTTACAAAGTTGACAGAACTCTTTACCCCCAAGATGGCAAAAAAAAAAAAAAAAAAAAAAAAAAAAAAAAAAATAAGGCAATCAGTAATGACAGAAGCCTACACACCAACAAAGAAAAAGGCAGGCCCCGGTCACCTTCAGTGTTTAGGGGGTGGGGGAAATCCTGTCCGCCATGTCCACTTCTGCTGATGACAGAAAATGTGAGAACAAAGGAGCCAGAAGAGCAGAAAGTCTGATTTCTGATGAGAGGTCATTCCAAGGGCTGAGGAGAGACTGTCTGATCATTGTACAATTTGGTTTTCATTTCTCTTCCTCGTCATGTCCATATGTGTATTTGGTGCCCTTGAGACACAACAGTAAATAAAAAGGCCAGCATCTTAGGAAAATGAGCTCCAGTTCCTTTCTGGGTCAGAAGTGATGGTCACAGAAAGAGCTTGGCTTTTTTTCCCCAAAAAGCCTGACCTTATACTTTCTCTCGTCCATGTCCATCTGTTATACCCTGCCCACCACTGCAGACTTCTTGTAGTTGATGTCTGCTGGCATTTTACCACTGAAGAATGTTCTGGCTCCTGCAAACTAGGGAGGGGACACTGTGCACTCGTAGCATGCAGAAGTCATTCCAACAGTCCAAGAGCCAAACAGCACCCAGCTACCGGGATATGAACTCGGAGGAGGCTCCAAGCTCCTTCAGGGGCTACAGGGGCTTTGTAAAGTGTGGGCCACAACGGTAGTAATAAAGCAGCAGTGTTCCCAATGGTCTTTCTCCCTCCTGGTGCCCCCTTTTAAACTTTTATGCTATTTTATTTATTCATCCCTGTTAGTTGTCTTAAATCCTTTCTTGGACAAGGTACGATATAAAATCAAAATGAAAGTTTAATAAAAGTAAACACTAGAATTCCACAGCCAAGCAAAACACATTGCTTGTGTGTCCCGTCTTTTCCTTATCTATTGTTTACCTCTAAACTCACAGCAAATAAAAAAGCTTTCAACTGAATTCTCTTTAACAAACCAAAAAAATAAAACAAAACAAAACAAAAAAAACACAAAAAAACCCCAAACCAGAACTAGAACATTAAAATCTCAAGAAGCAATTATTTAAAATGCCCAAAGCAGAAAAGTAATAACTAGCTTATGGTTCATTAAAGAAAACACATTTTAAAATTTAACCTCGGGGTATCTGTAGGTTAAAGCCTCTGCCTTCAGCTCAGGTCAGGATCCCAGGGTCCTTGGGATCGAGCTCCGCATGGGGCTCTCTGCTCAGCAGGGAGCCTGCTTCCCTTCCTCTCTCTCTGCCTGCCTCTCTGCCTACTTGTGATCTCTGCCAAATAAATAAATAAAATCTTTACAAAAAATTTAATAAAAAAAAAAACTAAAATTTAACCCCATGGTGTTTGCTAATCGTATTACAGGATGACATCTGGAACTAACTGGGTATCCTAAGAACTCTGTCCCCACCCAGAAGCAAGACCACCAGAAGCCTCTACAGATCCTGCCGGGGTCCACTGACCCCAGCGCTGTCTTGTCCCTCTGCTCTGATCAGGGAGGCCCTCGAGGAGCTGACAGCTCACAAGAGTTCCGTCTTCGGGTCCCACTCGGCCTTTACCCCAGACACTCACTGTCTTTGGGGACTATCCCTTGTCCCCTACCCTGAGAACTCAGCTCGGCCTTCTGGGAGCTCCTCCCCGGAGCCCTCCAGGTGGAAAACTCCTGACTTTGCAGGAAGCAGAGTTCAAAGAGATAACTGCCTTTTGAAGATAAGAAACTCAGTATTTTGAACAGAAAGAGAAAAGAAACTTTTAGGAATTCATAACTTGATCCTTAGCATAGATTTTGGCGCTATTTTTTTAAATTAATATTTAACAGTCGGATAGCAAATTTAGCCAGGATCAGGTTTAACTGAAGTTTTCGATGTACATGTATGTCTTTTAAAATAAGCAAAACCTCATGCTTTGTCAGAATTCAAGAAATAACAATAAACACTAAACGAACATCTACTTGTACAAGGCAGTGTGCACAGACCCCTGTCACAGGGCAACACTCCAACACACAGCGTTCTGGCTCCCAGTAAGTTAGCACCTAATCCATTACTGTCCGTTCCCTCCATTTCAATGTCAAAGAAAACGGGAAGCAGAAAGGCAGAAAGCGTAGACGACTGGCCCAGAGGCAGGAACCCGAGCCTCCCCACCCACAATGTAAAGACTGCGACCCAGGACATTCTGGCAAAGCTGCACAGTGTGGCCTCTCACTCTCTCAGTAACTCGGAAGGACTGCAGCACGGAAGTGGAGACCTGCAGAGGTTCAATGACCTGTGGCCTGGGGGCAGCGTGGCCTGTGACTCCTGCTCCTACTGACCTTGCTCCTCAGCCTCTTGCTTAGGGGCACCTTAGGAAGTGGATCACCTGCCTAAGTTCAGTTTTTGGATAACCAAGGCTTAGCACTACCTGCTGAATGCACACATTTTAAGCAGAGTCACTGTTAGAAATACCGAACTCTGAGCAAAATGTAGTTGATGGGAAACTCACCGAAGCAATCACCTTCTCAGACCCTTCTCGGTATCTTTTCTAAAGACTAATGAGTTCCCCGCCCATCACAAGGATAGGTCAGCAACGGATGAATAGACCCACAGCACCTGGCTACTTTAGGAACCCGGGTGTGCACCTGGCTTGGCTGACACGCCCACGCTCCAACTTCTACAGACCTCCAAGCCATCCTGGTTGCTGGGCTGCCTGATGTCCCCCTCGGTCTATCCAGACAGTGGCTAGCAGACTTTCCTCCACTGCTCTCGCCCATTCCATCTGCAGCCCGAACTTGAACGTTTAGTCACACCCTGTAACTGTAACCTCCAGCCAGAGAAATCCAGACAACCTAAAACTGCAAAATTGTGCACCAACACACCCTAAACCAGGGAAGGAATGAAAATGCAGGGACTCTGGGGAAACTTTCCTGGTGGGTGACAATTTTGGAATTCTCGTTTCAAGGCCGGTATGGAAGGATGAAAAACCCAGAATACTGACCTCCCCATATGGACTGCAAGAAAAAACCTTTTCAAATTAAGCTTATCTTTTACCTAACCATGTTTTTATTTTATTTTTTAAAAGATCTTATTTATTTATTTAGAGAGAGCCGGAGAGGAGTGAGGGTCAGACAGAGAAACAGACTCCCTGCTGAGCAAGGAGCCTGATGTGGGACTCGATCCTGGGACTCCAGGATTATGACCTGAGCTGAATGCAGTCACTTAACCAACCGAGCCACCCAGGGCCCTTCACTGTTCTTTTTAAAAGTGTTTAAAACTTGAAGAGACTGGCCCCTTTGGTCCCTGATTGGGACCAAAGATCTTAAAATGGGTTATAAACACTGTTCAGTGTCCTGCAAGAAAACGAAAAGTTTCTTTTAATGGTAATACAACATTGATAAGGTAGGAATTTGAGTAGATTAGGAATAAATTCCGTTTAGAAGCTGTCAATTAAAATGTCTATAAAATGTATAAAGACCAAGAAAAATACACGGATTGATTGGTCAGGAATCCTTTATCCAAATAAATTTTGGAAAATCATCTCAGAAATCTCGGATTGGTTAGATTTTAGGCCCCTGATAACGCATTTGACGACACTAAACCAGAGATGTCAATCTGGTTTTAATGTGCCCGGTTAATGATAAGTTACTCCCTCCGCTCAGTGCGACAATAGTTCTACTCTGTAAACAGGAAATTCAGAACAGTGGAGAAAGGGAATCATTAAAGATCACATAAGTCTCATTTAGAGAGAGGCATCTAGTCCTAACTGCCTGCTTCACTTGCTGAAATACAGTATGAGGGGATATTCTGAGGTTTAAAACCTTGGAAAAGAGATTTGCAAGCTGATTTTTGACATTTCTGTATTACTCCAATGGTAACTGTAAAGTAGGCTTGTAATTAAAAAAAATTTTTTTAATAGAACTTCTGGTTTTCCATCAGGTTCCCTCATTTGAGATTTCTTGGGGAAAGTATCTGAACTTTCTTTTTTTTTCTTTTTAGATTTTATTTGTTTATTTGAGAGAGAGGTCTCAAGTAGGCAGAGAGGCAGCCAGAGAGAGAGGGGGAAAGTATGCTCCTCCCTGAGCAGAGAGCCCTATGTGGGGCTCAATCCCAGGACCTGAGATCATGACCTGAACCGGAAGCAGAGGCCCAACCCACTGAGCCCTCCAGGTGCCCCAGTCTCTGAACTCCCTGAACAAAGAGCTGAAGGTACTCTGAAATACTGGCGGGAAGGGGATCCCGCCTCCCACAGGTAAACAAACGGCATCAAGCTACAGAAGAAATAGAACTGACAGGAAATTTATCAACAGGTGTAAGAGTTAACATTACTTCTACTCCTCCTCTCACCCTCCAACTAAATCATGCTATTTCAACCTCAGGTTGATTTCTGGTCCCCCCACCCCACAAAATCCTAGTCAATATCAAGTCCAGAGACCGCCTTGAGAACTTCTCTTCCAGCAGAATCTTGAGAGAGAAAATCTGCACACCCTGACATTTCACACAGAGTTTGTTGGCAAAGGGAACGCAAAATGACTTCAGCGAGAGAACGTGTTTCATGGGGATTTCACCCATAGCCATAAATAGGAGAAGTGCCATAACTCATTGGGAAAAGTGATCTTTTTAAAAAGAAATATTTATTTGGCTCCCACTCATCAGTCCAATAACAGTAAGTCTTAAGGTTCCAGCAGTTTCAAGGTACACCTTTGACTACCGTTTACCGAGGACTCTGGCCAAACCTATTATTCTAGATCTTTTTGACCATATGCATCTGCCTAAGACTCAGTAAGCCTGATAAATGGGCAAACTGCCGCTCAATTACTGATAACTCAGACTATAAATGAGTGGTAAGAAAGGCTGGTTTCGGGGCGCCTACGTGGTGATCCCAGGGCCCTACGATCCAGCCCAGGTGGCTGGATCTGCTCCTCCCTCTGCCCGTCCCCCTCCATTTGTACTCTCTCTCAAATAAATAAAATCTTTAAGACATTTATTTACTTATTTATTCACTTAAGAGAGAGAGAGAGGGAGAGAGCATGAGCAGGACCCTGGGATCATGAACTGAGCTGAATCAGGGCAGACGCTTGACCGACTGAGCCACTCAGGTGCCCCATAAATCTTTAAAAAATCTTTTTTAAAAAAGAAAGGCTGGGGGTGCCTGGGTGGCTCAGTGGGTTAAGCCGCTGCCTTCGGCTCGGGTCATGATCTCAGGGTCCTGGGATCGAGTCCCATGTTGGGCTCTCTGCTCAGCAGGGAGCCTGCTTCCCTCTGTCTCTCTCTCTGCCTGCCTCTCCATCTACTTGTGATTTCTCTCTGTAAAATAAATAAATAACATCTTAAAAAAAAAAAAAAAAAGAAAAGAAAGGCTGGTTTCAGAAAAGCTAGTTTCATTTACTGCTTGGCTTCTAAGAACTGGAGAAAAGTTAGTAACTAGTCAAACAGCTTCATTCAAAGGGAAAGGAACCGAAGGCCAAAGAAATGGTTTACCCAAAGCCTTACTGTTCATTAGTTACAAGAACCTCCAGCTGCCCACACGATTGGCAGTCGCCCCAGATATGTCACCGGACGTTTTCCTAATACGAGGGGGCTAAGGCAACTGAGGGATTTATATACGGGTGCCCCAGGACACAGACCAGAACTGGCAGCTCTGTAGGCTGGCTGGCAATGACACTGAGTGTAGAAGTCAGGAGCTGAGGCTCCAGTCAGACTTCTCAGGGCGGAATTCAGGTTCCTGCACTTTCTATTTGTGTTGCTCTGGTCAAGCGACTTCACCTCTCTCCACCTCGGTCTTCTCAGGTATAAATCACGGATTATCACAATGCTTACCTTAGGGGCTGGGGTGAGAATTAAACGAGGTAATGTAACAGGAAGTGCTCGCTCAGCCTGGTGGCCCTGCCCAAAGCAGCACTCAAAAAATGTTAGTTCTCACGGACATCGTGCACACCAAAACTTAGGGACAGCACACACTTGGCCGGCTTTGCCTAAAATAGTCCAACTTGGCTAATTGTGGTCACTGGGAAAACTGAGAGATGGTTATGAAAGGTTCTCTAGCAGGGCTGAGAAGACCCAACCCAGCAGCTTGCAGATTAACGATCCACCTCAGGACCTGACCTTGGAAGCCTCCCTGCCCTTCACGCTGATGTCCGCGGGACGAGCCAACGAAACGGACTGGGCCCTACTGCATGCCAGACACAGCGTGAGACTTTATCTTTCACTGGGTGAGGAGACAGGGTGCAAACCCTCTAGTGTGGAGAGGGGCGCGCATGCTGAGGCCGTCCTTGGGGTACCGCGGCTTCCTGGTCTCTACAGCGGCTTCCTCACCTGCGGCCTCCGAAGAGAGGCTGTAGGTACGGGACGCTCTTTCCTGAATTTCTGGACAGCCGCTCAGGGAAGAGGAGGGCACAAGACACGTGCCTCTGGGCCTGGATTCATTTCAAAAGCGGGACGTCCCCATGAATACTCGGGAACCCGACGGACGCCGCGGGAAGGTTCCCTCGTGGCCTTGACCTTGGTGCCGGAGACTCAGTTTCCCATTCTGCCGGCCAGGGGTGATGACACAGCCCCTCGGCCGAGGCAAGTTTGCGAGCTGGGCGCGGCACGGGGTCCGGGAGGACCGGGAACCCCACTCCAGGAGCCTCTACCTCGGGAACCCCTTCCCTCCTGTGGGTACTGGAGCCTCTGGCCTTGCCAGGACGCGGCTCCTTGGCCGCCGGGAGCAAGGGCAGAGGCCGGCCGGGACACCCCCGGTGCAGGGGTCGAGGCGGTAGGGACCGCCCGGTCGGCGGGCGGTCGCGCATGTCGGGCGGGGTCACGCGGCCTCCCCGCCGGGTCCCGGCCGCCCGTGGCGGGGACGGAACGGTGGCCGCCAGCCCGGCCCTCCCGAACCACGGGGCACGGCCTCCGCCCAGAGGGCGTCGCACCGAAAGCCTCACCTCCCTGCGCACGTTCAGCAACGAGTAATAGTCTTCATTGTCCAGCTCCTCCTCGCTCAAGGCCGTCGCCATCTTCGCAACCTTTCACCCCGCCAAACCGGCAAGGCCGTGCCCAAGAGGGACCGGCGAGCCGCGACCCCGACGGCACGGGCCCGCCCGGCTGCGCCACAGCGGCCCCTGGCGGACCGGAGGGGCGTGCCGCCGCCCGCGCACGGCAGCAGCGCGCCTGCGCCCTGCGCCCCCGCGCGGTCGAGGGCGGGACGCGGCGGCCGGGGTCTGCCACGTGCTGCTCGCGGACCTAAATTTCAGCCGGCCTCCCTGAGGTTCACCTAGGACCCGGCAGGGAGGCTGGGGGTGGTCCCCTCTGCCCCCTGAGACACCTCCCTTGTCCCCCACGCCGGATCCCAGTGCGGGATCATTCTCTCCCAAACAGCCCCGCCCGGGCTCCCCCCGCGGAGTCCACCCGGGGCCGGAGGCTCCTCGAGGCCCCACTGGCTGACTTCTCTTTGCACAGGAAACCTCCAGAATGGGGTTTATTCCTGCCTCCATTGTTCTTCGTCTTTTTCCTGGCCATCCAGAACCCTGCCCAGAGGACGAGCCTCCTCAATGTTGGGTTTTTAATTTTTTTATTTAAAAATTTTTTAATTGCCCTATATTTAGGAGCATCTGGCCATTTTTTCTGCTGCTTAACTGACCAGGCAATAACCATTGGGTTCCTAATAGAATTGTCTCTGGCAGGCATCTATACCTCCAGTCCCTATCCCAGAGCCCTCCTCTTGTAAATTTCTACCTTCTGATTTAGCGGTGGAGTCTAATTGATTTCAACCTGGTGCCTGCTGTTTGGTGCATTATTAAAGATGTCTGGTTACAACCACCTAAATAATTTAAATGTCTTCGAAATGATGCCGTTATCAAGAGGAGGTGGACAGCAGAGCTTCCCTGCTCTTGCCCCCTGTTTGGTTCATGCTGACCTGTACCCATCCTTCATTATTTCTCAGGAACCGTTGGTTGAGCTTTGACTAACGATCAGTTTAGAACTATCCCTGTTGCCCTTCCTAAGCAGGTCTCCTGGGAAGCCCCAAACACCTGTCTGTGGGTTTGAGAAGCTGATTTCTTTCTCTTCCTCATTTTTGGCCAGATGTTCACCATCTGGGCCTGTGTATGGTCCCTTCCAAGTTGCTCAGCCCTCTTAGGATCTTTTGGCGTGAGACAAGTAGGTGTGCTGAGACAGGTTATTCAGGAGTGTTGAGTCAGTCCGGAGCCGACCTCAGCCCAGGTTGTGGAGGAAGAGCTATTTCTCCGGCTGGGTGAGACTTTTCCACAACAGCTTTCACAGACGCTCCCATGCCATCCGCAATTGCAGCAATTTTTTATGGTCTTTCCTTTTTTCTCCTTTGCAGAGCGGTGATTAGGGCTAAGCTGCTTGCTGACATTTGCTGGTCTTTAAGAGAATTTCTTACAGAGAAGCTGGGGGAGAAAACTCCGACGTTGAGACATTCCTTTTTTCCTTCGGTTTGTAGACATTAATTGGGCCATAATGCTCAGTTGGGTAGAGAAGCTCCTTGCTTTCTTCCCTCTGCCTTGGAAAACACTGTAGGAATTCTATAAACGGAACCCAACATATGTTTCCGAGGGCCCAGGTCTGTGTTTCTATGATTGAGAATGACCTGGTTTTTATCGCCACTCAAACGAAATAAATAGTGACTCAGGGATGCTCTGTATTTGTCCCCTTCCGGGCGCACGAGACTTTGTATTACGGTTACTTGGAAAGCAAATGTGACAAATGGAAAATAAGCTTAGATACACCACAGGCCTGAGAGGGAATTTATTTTGGAGGTTGGCTGTTTTGTTTCTCCCTCCAAAAGCCTTCATCTCTGATGGGCCAGATAATAGAAAGCAGGAGAGGCACAAATTGATAAGTTACCACACCCATGCAGCCACCACTCATGCCTGGGCAGCCGCCGAAACTCAGCCACATTAATGCACTGCCTTGCATTTTTGTTTTCTCTTCATTGGGTAAAGCCACAAAGCAATTTGTAACTTAGCTGCAAAGCCAAGCCTGATACACTTACATAATATATTTATATAGCTAAGTGTGTATGTGTTATATATATGTATAGATAATGATTTTTGAATTCTCTCAGCTGTAAATAGAAAAACATAAGGACATTTTCCTTCACCACCATTTGTATTCAGAATGACCCCAGAATATTTGACCTTCCCAGCACCACCATCAGGAAGCAAGCTTCCTCTGCTCAATGGCTTAATGTAGTTGGGGGGGGGGGGCTCCCTTCTAGCATTAAATATAGGATGCTCAGATTTGAATTTCAGATATGCAATGAATAATTGTTAGTATACATATACTAATATTGCACGAGCATTTACATATACTAAAAAATTCACTGTGTATCTGAAATTTAATTTTTTAAAAAAGATGTTATTTATTTATTTGATAGAGACACAGCGAGAGAGGGGACACAAGCAGGGGGAGTGGGAGAGGGAGAAGCAGGCCCCCCGCTGAGCAGGGAGCCCCGATGTGGGGCTCGATCCCAGGCCCCCGGATCATGACCTGAGCCGAAGGCAGACGCTTAAGGACTGAGCCACCCATGTGCCCTGAAATTAAAATTTAACTATTTTTACTTGCCACATCTGGCAACCCCAACTGGAAACCCTTCACTCCTTACCCCTTTTCCTGAGTAATACTTGTAAGAGATGGGCTAAGCAGCCCTGACCCAGCCCCTTCTGCACTTGGGCTGAATCCATACCCCTTCTCTATAATTCAGGAGGAAAAATTTACCTCGAATCTTTTTATGATTCTCTTGTCATTGAGTCCTGATTAAGATTCAGTGCTGGTTTGCCATTCACAGCCTCCTCTCCCTTTCCCTCGTGAGCTCTGATAACCCTGTTCAGAGGACTTCGGGGGAAAAGGTTCCTCGGCTGAAGAAAAGAAGGCACAGTGTGCAAACACTCAAGAATTAAATTTTTTGGGGGCACCTGGGTGGCTCAGTCGTTAAGCATCTGCCTTCAGCTCAGGTCATGGTTCCGGGGTCTCGAGATTGAGCCCCGTGTTGGGGTCCCTGCTCAGAGAGAACCCACTCCCACTCCCCCTGAGTGTGTTCCCTCTCTCGCTGTCTCTCTCTGTCAAATAAATAAAATCTTTAAAAAAAATTTAATTTTCTTTTTTTTAATTATTATTATTTTTTTTATTATTTTTTTTAAAGTTTTTTTTTAAAGATTTTATTTATTTATTTGACAGACAGAGATCACAAGTAGGCAGAGAGAGAGGAGGAAGCAGGCACCCCGCTGAGCAGAGAGCCCGATGCGGGGCTCGATCCCAGGACCCTGGGATCATAACCTGAGCTGAAGGCAGCGGCTTTAACCCACTGAGCCACCCAGGCGCCCCAAGAATTTAATTTTCTTAATGGTGTCTCCTCCCTTAGCATTTCAGGGACTTGTCATTTACATCTTCAGCCAAGATGATACTTGTAGAAGGGTTGAGGGCACCCAGAGGAAGGGCCATACCTGCTGTGTGGAGACCATTGCTGAGGAAGCCTCTGGCGGGGATGGACTGGGGCTTTGCGACTCCCCAGGTTTAGAACTCACCATCCCAACAGAGCGTGCATCTCCAAAATCTCCAGTCCAGGGCTGCTGCCTTTGGAACTCAGCATTCCACCCTTACTGTCATCTACCTGTCACACCAAGGGTTCAGGTTTCCCCTGCTGTTTGCAACTCTAGATCCTTGGTCCCGGTGTGTTAATCTGTCCTAATCCATCAGCTCCCTGCTGGGGTCCCCTTCGGATCTGCTTTCTTGATCATTCGGTGATATCATAATCCTTTCATCTTTGGCTCTGTCCACCACAACTATTCCCAGCTTGGTTTCTCTTCTGTATCTTCCTTTCTGCACTCCTTCCCGGCTGTCGGAAGTAGCTGGGGAGAGTCTTGGAAAATACAAAGTTGATGCTGTCTGACTTCAATGGGCCCCCAGTGTTACTTGGCAACCCTATTACCTTCATCTCTTATTTACACTCTATAAATTCCCCACAGTGTCTACTCAGCTTATCTTTGAATTTGGAGACAACTCCAAATTGGGCACGGGTGTTTCAGCAATTTATAAGAAGGAAATGGTTTCCATTTTAGTGGAATTGACACTCTAAAGGGGTTTGGCGGGTGGTGAGGTGCAGACAGTAAATCCGTGAGTTAATAAAGAAGATAATGTCCGATGCTAAAGACTACAAGTAAATTAAAACACGGAAATGCAATGGTGGGACATGTCAGAGGGAGGGAGATCACATTAAGTGGCCTGGTTGGTTATGAAATATCTACCTGAAGAGGTGATTTTGAACTGAATGATGGGAAGGACCCAGCTTTGTAAGACCACAAGGAAGAACCTTCTGGTGTGGAGATTCGGAGGTGGGATGAGGAGCAGGGAGCAAGCCCGTGGGCACAAGCTGATGCAGGTTGGGGAGAGCAGTAGGAAAAGATGTTAGAGGATCTGAGTCAGGACAGGCTCATGGAGGGGAGACCTCAGGAATTTAAATGTTATTCCAACCACAACAGGGAGCCATCAAAGGACTTTAAGCAGAGAAGTAACATGGTCCAATTCCCACCCCGCTCCAGGGGCGTGGGTTAGAAGGAACAAGAATGGAATCAGCCCCTCATCCGATGATCCCGTTGGAGGTTATGCAGTGTTCTGGGAGGAGACGGTGGTGGGCTTGCACTGAGACAGAAGCGTGGGGCTGGCAGGCATAGACTGCTCCTTGCACTGGAGTCAGCAGGGACTGCCGATAGGTTGAGTCTGGGGAATGGAGGCGGGGAAGAGAGACATCAGCAGTTACTCCTGCATTTTGGTCTGCGCTGCTAGGTAGTGAGACCATGGATGCTATTGAGGAAGCAAGGGAAGATTTTGGAGGGCGACACAAAGAGTTCTTTTTGGAAGACACAGAGCTACGTCTTTGCTAGACCTCGACGTGGAGGTGGTACCTGCCGCTTCTGCTTCCTTTCCACTCGCTCCTTCCACCTCTTGCCAGCAGACCCTTGTTCCCATCATTCTTTAGAATTCCCTCCTCAAAGTTTCCGGTGGCTTCCTGAGCCCCAGATGCGGTGGCATCTGTCGAACGCGGACAGCCTGGACCTCAGGCAGCTGCTATCAACGTTGCCTCTCCTTCACTACAAGCTCCCCACCTCTGCTCGGTCTCTCTCTCTTGACCTCCATGTTTCTCTGCATCCAGCCCCCTTTCTTCCTCTGCGATCTGGGTTCACACATCTTCCAGCCTTATGCCTCCCAACTTTCTTCATGGAGCGTTGGTTCTAACCAGAAAGAAAAATTAATCTCTGAACCATTCTTGAACGTGTGCATCCTTTCTTGCATCTCTGAGCTTCCAGGAAGGGTCATTGACCTTCAGTCTAAAAAACAGCCTTGTGGAAAAAATTTTTGGGGGGGTGGGTTGGGGGACTCTGCTGTTGAACAATGCTCTCGGCATTTGTCTATCTGAAAAGATCTTTATCTTCCATTATTAGTATTAAAGGGTTTTTCCCCTCAGGCTAGAGGAAGCTAGTTCGGCAATTATTTTGTTTTCCAGCACATGTTTCCAGCATCACTTCCCTTCTTTCAGGCATCTGCAGTTGCTGCTGCGAGGGGGTGCTCTTGTTTCTTTGGGGGATCTCGGTTAAGCCTGTTAGACCTTCTTATTTTAAAAAAGATTTTATTGGTTTGCGAGAGACAGTAAGAGCACAAAAGGGACAGAGGGAGAGGGAGAAGCAGACTCCCCGCTGAGCAGGGAGCCCGGTGCAGGGCTCGACCCCAGGACCCTGAGATGAAGGCACCTGCTTGACTGACTGAGCCATTCAGACACTCCTCTGTATGCTTTCTTTAAAAAGAGATTTATTTATTTATTTATTTATTTATTTATTTATTTATTTGAGAGAGCAAGGAGAGAGGGAGACGAGCAGATGCTGCACTGAGCATAGAGCCTGATGCAGGGCTTGATCCCAAGACCCTGAGATCATGGCCTCAAGATCACGACCTGAGCCAAAACCAAGAGCCACATGCCCAACCGACAGTTCCACCCAGGCGCCCTGTCCTTTATGCGTTTTATTCTTTCTTTTGTTTCTTCCTTCTTTTTATCTCTATGGCTTTGTGGATAGTTCTGTATGAGCAACCTTCCACTTCTCTATGATTCTCTCATTTTTTTTTTTAAAGATTTTACTTATTCATTTGTCACACAGAGAGAGATCACAAGTGGGCAGAGAGGCAGGCAGAGAGAGAGGGAGAAGCAGGCTCCCCTGCTGAGCAGAGATCCCGATGCAGGACTCAATCCCAGGACCCTGAGATCATGACCTGGGCCAAAGGTAGAGGCTTAACCCACTGAGCTGCCCAGGCGCCCTGATTCTCTCATTTTTGTAAGTTTTCTTAACTACTTCATTGAGGTATAGTTTATGTGCGGGAAAATATGCATATTTAGAGTGAATAATTTTATGAGTTTTGGCATGTGTATGCCCATGAATCCATTATTATAATTAAGATGATGAGCTACCAATCCACTGCTTATCATTGTAGACTAGTCTGCATTTTCTAGAATTTTATATATGGGACATACATCCTGCCCCATGCTTAGACTCTCACTGCAGGTGACACTTCCCCTCTCCTCACTGTGGGCACCCCTGGTTCCTGAATGTCCTATTTCCTATTTATTTGTTTCATTCCTTGGCTTTGATGGAGTAAATCTCCCCTGTTTTTTGAGACCTTAGGTGCCCTTATCCTACCTTTATATATGATGGTGAGTTTGCTAGGTAGATAGTTTGGGTACAAAAATCTAGGTTGTAACGATTTTTCCTCATAATTTTAAAAGCATTGCTAAAGCCTTTAGCCTGTTTCCCAATGCTGTTGTCAGTAAGATGGATTCTGTTCTAATACCAACAATGTTGTAACTGTTCTTTTTTTTCTCTCTTTGGAAATATTGTTCTTGCTCCTGGTTTTCTGAAGTTCCATGGTGATATGCCTTGTATGGTCTTCCAAAATTTATGGTGCTATGCAGTTAGTGGGTTCATTTCTGTCCATCACTCTGGAGAAGTATATTTGATTGCTTGATAACTGAATTCCACTTAATTGGTTTTTTTTTTTTTTTTTTTTTTGGTCTGTTCTCATTGGATCTATGTTTATTGCGATGTCAGACCTCTTGGACTGATTCCCATTCTTTTGTCTTTTTGATCTTTGTTGGAGATCCAACTATATCTACCAATTCTTTTATTGATTTAAAAAAATGTTTGTCATAATGTCAAAATATATATATATAGATTTTGTTTATTTATTTGTGTGAGAGAGAGCTAGAGAGTGAGCATCGGGGGGGAAGAGGCAGAGGGAGAGGGAGAAGCAGAATCCCCACTGAGAAGGGAGCCCAACATGGAGCTCAGTCCCAGGACTCCAGAATCATGACCTGGGCCAAAGATAGATGCTTAACTAACTGAGCCATCCCCCTGCTCCACATTGTATTATATTTTAAAATAAATTTCCAGAAGTCTTCCTCCTTCCTTCCTAAGATTATTTATTTATTTATTAGAGAGACAGAGAGAGAACACAGCAAGGGAAGCGAGCAGGCAGAGAGAGAGGGAGAAGCAAGCTCGTCGAGTAGGGAGCCCAGTGCGGGGCTCGATCCCAGGACCCTGCGATCATGACCTGAGCTGAAGGCAGACGCTTAAATACTGAGCCACCCAGGTGCACCTATTTTTTCTTTAAAATAGTTTTGTGCAGGCAATGTGTTCTCTCACATCTCTGAGAATGTATCTATGTTTTATTCCACCTTCTCACTTTTTGTATTCCTCCTAGTTTTTTTTTTCCTGTGTGTGTGTGTGTGTGTGTGTGTGTGTGTGTACCTTCCTCAAAGCTCTGGTGACCCTTGGCTATCTATTCATGGACCTCCACATGCATGTTCAACACTACTCTTCTGGGGGGCTTCTTGGAGAGTTGTCAGGTAAGGTTCCCCAGATATCGGGTCTGTAGGTCTTTTCTCTTGGCTGGACTGGATTTCCCAGAGAGGAGTCCTACTTTCCCTGGCCTGGGGTAGGCAAAAGCTCTGCAGGGAAGGGAGTAGCATTTTAGTATGATACCCAGTAAGTAGTGATGCTCTGATGTCTAGACTCCAGAGCCTTTCTTATTGAGCCTCACTGGATAATAAACCCCCTACGGGGCAGGGGTGGGGGACTAGTTGCCTGCCTGGGTAGATGGGGGAAGGACACCTGGGGTTCTAAACTATCCTGTGTATAGACCAGCAATACCCCTGCTCAGTCTTCAATTCCTGAACCACTCTTGGATCCCGTAGTACAAACCAGTCCACTTTTCTGTTGTCACTCCACAGGCATTTGGCTGAGCGGAGAAGGCTGTAATATTTTTGTCATGTCTTTCATCCCATGTCATCTCCTCTCCCATGCATTATGTCCATAGGTGCTTATACTTGTTTAATTCCTTTATTATCCTTTTATTGGGATTTCTGGAGGGATTTTTGTCAGTTTTAATCCCAGTCTTTTTGTACAACGTAATGTCCATTTGTACCACGTATATTCCAGTGACAATTTTCCATCATTTACACATCTATATCCTCTGTTAGACCGTAAGCTCCTTAGGCAAGTGTTTGAAATAGTTTGTCTTTATATTTCCAACAGCATTGTGTGTCTTGCATATAATAAGAGTTATATATAATAAGTTACATACATGTATTTAATGTGTCTTGAAACCAAGAGGAAAGAGAGCTGGAAGCAAAACAAGATGGAAGGGAAGATGCACAGAGACATTTTCGTCCACTGATAGGCAAGGAGACAGAGCTCAGCCTGGAGTACTGGGGTCCCAAGAACAGAGCAGAGCCAAGGGAAGCCCTGGGTCTTTCTGGTTTGGGATCGATCAGCCTTCTCTCCAAACATCCCTGGTCAGTGCATGGCCGTATAGTGTGGTTAGCTGCCCGTCTCCCTTCCCTGTCTTCTTGGGAAATCCAAGGAGAGGTGGCTTTGTCACAGAGGATGGGTGAGTGGGGATCTGTTGTGACCACAGAGTCAAGCCAGGTTTGAAGAAATGTCTTCTTTTATTATTTATTTATTTATTTGACAGAGATCACAGGTAGGCAGAGAGTCAGGCAGAGAGAGAGGAGGAAGCAGGCTCCCCGCTGAGCAGAGAGCCTGATGTGGGGCTCGATCCCAGGACCCTGGGATCATGACCTGAGCTGAAGGCAGAGGCTTTAACCCACTGAGCCACCCAGGTGCCCCAAAATGTCTTCTTTTAAATGAAGTGCCAACTTCAAAGAAAAATGTCTGGATATTTTGTTGGTTGGGTGGTTATTTTATTATTTTTAAAAGTTGTTATTATTTTTTTAAAATTTGAGTAGGCTCCACATCCAGTGTGGGGCTTGAGCTCAGGTCCCTGAGAGTAAAAGCTGCAAGCTCTACCGGCTGAGCCAGTCAGGGGTCCCTATTTCATTTTCTTTTGTTTTTACGTGTTTCTCCCCCCCCCCCCCCCCCAAACAGTTAAAATTTGATTATCGAACAAGAGGCCCAAAGCCAGGGCGCCTGGGTGGCTCAGTGGGTTAAGCCGCTGCCTTCGGCTCAGGTCATGATCTCAGGGTGCTGGGATCGAGTCCCATGTCGGGCTCTCTGCTCAGCAGGGAGCCTGCTTCCTCCTCTCTCTCTGCCTGCCTCTCTGCCTGCTTGTGATCTCTCTCTGTCAAATAAATAAATAAAATCTTTAAAAAAAAAAAAAAAAAAGAGGCCCAAAGCCAGATGGTTCTGGAAGCAGACAGATCAGCTGCTCAACTATACCATGAAGGAGGAAGGCCCTTCCCATGTTGTTTCCATGTTGTTCCTGGTGTTCTTGGGAGTTGGATCCTCTTACAGTGCCTGGATGGCTGCTGTAGGTCTTTAAAAAAAAAAAAACAAGAATACTTAATCTTACAAAATAGCAGGAATCCTTGTAAGGAGGGGGGATGAGGAGCTGTTTAATGGGTATAGAGTTTCAGTTTTGCAAGATGGAAACCAATCTGGGGCGCCTGGGTGGCTTAGTGGGTTGGGGCCTCTGCCTTTGGCTCGGGTCGTGGTCCCGGGGTCCTGGGATCGGGCCCCGCGTTGGGCCTGCGTTGGGCTCTCTGCTCAGCGGGGAGCCTGCTTCGCACCCCTCTCTCTCTGCCTGCCTCTCTGCCTACTTGTGATCTGTCAAATAGATAAAATCTTTAAAAAAAAAAAAAAAGATGGAAACCAATCTGAAGGTTGGCTACACAATGAAGTGAATGTATTTAACCCTGTTGAGGGGCGCCTGGGTGGCTCAGTGGGTTAAGCCTCTGCCTTCAGCTCAGGTCATGATCTTGGGGTCCTGGGATCCACCCCGCATCAGGCTCTCTGCCCAGCGTAGAGGCTGCTTCCCTTCCTCTCCCTCTGCCTGCCTCTCTGCCTACTTGTGATTTCTCTCTGTCAAATAAATAAATGAAATCTTAAAAAAAAAAAAACAAAACCCTGTTGAGTTGTACACTTAAAAATGGTGAAGGTGATCAGTTTTATGTGGTGTGTATTTTATCACAATTAAAAATATTTAAAAAATATGTTGGGAGTCTTGACCTCTTAACTTCGGGTGACTTTAAATCCAGAGATTTTATTCCTGATCTCACTGCCATCAAGAGAGCCAAGCAGTAAAAGCAGAAATGTTGCCAGTTAGTTAGAGATGGAAAGTTCCAGAACACAGCTGAGAGTCACTACTGTTTAAGGCCAACCTGACACACCGGGAGGACTCACGTTGCATTTCTGAATGAGTTTTGAGCATGATGGAGGCATGACTTCAGTTGTAGACAGTGGCTGCCGAAGCCTTAATTCTTCAGTGTTAAAGCTAAAGATACTTCCAGAAAGACCAGAGCAGGGTCTCCAACCGCATTGCTATCAACATCTGTTGCTGGGTAAATTTCTTGTGGGGTTGTCCTGGGCACTGTAGGAAGCTTAGCAGCATCCTGGCCTCTACCCACTAGATAAGCAGGACCCTCCCTAGCTGTGACCACCAAAAATGTCTCCAGAACTCCCCTGGGGAACAGAGTCACTCTGATTGAGAACTCTGGGTTAGAGGTGAGGACACTGGTCACGAACCACAAGGACCCTCTTCTCCAACATCGGCTTTTCTTCCTGCAGGCACTCAGAGAAAAAATTTTTAGCTTCTAGAATTTGATGAATTGAAAAAAAATAATTAAGCTACCATTTATGGAATATTTCCTATGTGCCAGACATTGTGCTAACTGATTCATTTAATTCTCTGATGTAATTCCTTTTTTTTTTTTTAAGATTTTATTTATTTATTTGACAGAAAGAGAGAGAGAGAGAGAGAGATCACAAGTAGGCAGAGAGGCAGGCAGAGGGAGAGGAAGGAAAGCAGCCTCCATGCTGAGCAGAGATCCTAATGCGGGGCTTGATCCCAGGACCCTGAGACCATGACCTGTGCCGAAGGCAGAGGCTTAAACCACTGAGCCACCCAGGCGCCCCAATTCTTTTTTTAAGATTAAAAAAGATCTGGGGGAGAGAGAGCAAGAGAGGGAGAACACAAGCAGTGTGGAGCACAGAGGGAGAAGCAGACTCCCGACTGAGCAGGGATCCCAACATGCAACCAGGACTCTGGGACCATGACCTAAGCTGAAGGCAGATGCTTAACCAACTGAGCCACCCAGGCTTCCCTCTCCGACGTAATTCTTACTAGCTTCACTTGACTGAGAAGGAAGCTGGGCTCAGGCAGGCATTTGTCCCAGCCCTTGGAGCTAGAAAATGGTGAGAACAGGATTCAGACACAGGTCTGTCTCTGTTTATGACTGCCTTGATGTTTAATTGGTTTTTTCTCTTTTAGATTAATTTGTAAAATGATGTTTCAGGGGTCTTTGTGCGTACAGGGGGTAACGTCCGCTTTATCTCACACTTCCCTGGGTCATAAGGTGTGAGACCATGTTATCGGGGACCCGCGAGGGCGGGGAACGTTCTGTTGCGCACTCAACAGCCCTGAGTCCCATATCACGCGTCTGAGAGTTAGGGGATGGGGACCTTCTTGCCTCCCTGGCGAGACAGGTGGCTCAGGGGCCCGACGTATTCCCCTTCCCGGTCGGAATACTGCTTGAATATCCCTTAACCAGCAGAGGGCAGACCTGTGGTCCCAACTGACAGCAGTGGGCAAAGAAAATTGTTCTTGGAGGTTGGGAACAGAGGGGGAAAGGCTTAGGGAAATGGCAGCTGCATCCTTTGCTCATCCAGAGTGGGGCCGTTTTTTAAAATATTTTTGTGGGCAGGGCATTTCCTTGTCCTGTCCTTTTAAAAAAATGTACCACCTCCTTTCCATAATGATAATGTAAAGTGGAAAGACCCCCTTAAGTTAGCTTTCCCCTTCCGTGAGTTATCGCTATTAAGCTGATCTTGGTCTGTGTGACCAAGGTCCTGTGTCACAGGACCAAGAACTGTCTCTGCTGGGAAATACCATTAAGAAGGAGAGGGTTTTCCTCTGCGTCCTCCTAGCTGGTAGGTTCTCAGAGGCTTAGTGGGGCCATGTGTTCCGGTCCCACCGTGCTACCCCCAGCGGAACGCTGAATCCAGAAGGGGACGGCTGCCTTCAGAGAGGACAGGTGCGCCGGTCCTTATTTTATGAAAAAGAAAATTACCCACAGAACTTTTAGCCAAACTTCTATCTGGGCCGAACCTCTGATGAATTTACCCAAATCTTCGTTTTCCCATGTTCACCTGCATGGAAACCGCAGGGAGGGTAAACAGAAACTTCTCCAAGTTTGTGCCGTCTCCCAGAGAAGCAGGCTTTCCCCTGCTGCCTGGCCCTTCTGCTAGCTCTTCGTAGAACTAGCTACGTGCCTGGCAGAGCCATATTAATCATGGGAAGCTGCTCGGGCGGAGCCTTTCCTTTCCTGTCCGTGTTACCACCCGCATGTCTGTCGAGTTGAGCGTTTTCAAAATCTCTTTGGAATCCGAGTGCTGGAACGTGGGTAATAGGAGCCTCTCCCCTTCCTCTTCAAACTCCCAGACGTGCCTGATGATGCTCAAGGTTGTTGCTAAGCCTAGTACAATGGTCGTTTGGGAAGAAATCCAAAGAATGTCACAGATTTTGGTTTGTTTGATGAAGGAAGGGGAAAGCCCCCCTCTGAGCAATGAGTTTCCTCCAGAAACAGCCCACCTCTTGGATTCAGGTGTTTCACATGATTTTAGAGTAATTAGGTCCTTGCAAACAATGCGAAAGGACAAAAGTTTCAAGGTGTGGGATCACCATGGCAACGACTCAAATTCCCTGCCTTGCCCAGGTTTCAGAGAGAGAGGAACTGGTCATGGCATTCCTCTGAAATTGGCCAAAGCCTCAAGACCTGCAGGGTCGCCCACTCAGCGCCAAGAATGAGAATTTTTGCCTCTCCCCGGCAAAGTGTCCTGGTATGTGGGGGTGGCGGGTCGAATAGTGTCTCCCAGAAATGTAAGTCTCAGTCCTAATCCCTGGGTCCTGTGAATATGACCTTCCTTGGCAAAAGGGTCTTTGCAGATGTAATTCAGGATCTCATGATGAGATTATCTTGGGCTTAGGGTGGGCCCTAATTCCAAAGTCCTGTGTTCTTACAAGAAAACGTGGAGGGAGATTTGAGGCGTGGACACACAGGACAGAGTTCCTGTGAAGACAGAGGCAGAGGTTGGAACTATGTGTCCGTAAGCCAAGGGATGCCAGGGGCCACCAGAGGCTGGAAAAGGCAGGACTGGAGCCTCCAGAGGGAGCGTGGTTCTGCTGAGACCCACAATGGGGACTTTTGGCCTCTGGAACAGAGAGAGATTACATTTCAGTTCTTTGAGTCCCTCCACGGTTTGTAGCACTTTGTTACCGTGGCCACGGGAAGCTCAGATCATGGGTGACTTCTGCTCCCTCCAACCCATGCCTTTCTGTGCTTGAGTTCTAGCCAAGGAGCCTTACCATTGACTGGAGAGCACACTTTCCGCGTAAGAAAAGAAGCAAAAAAGGGAAAGCAGATTTGGGGTGGAACAGGCAGCCGGCTGGGTTATCAGAACCCACTCTGGGGTCTGTGGGCTCTGCCTGGGCTACAGGTGCTCAACTTGGGGACCCTGAGAGTGCCACTGTCCCTAAAAAAACTCTAGGTCCGGCTCCTTGGCCTGTCCTGTCTTTCCGACTGCCACAGGCTCGCTGTAAAGCTTGGATCCGTGCTGCTACTTCTTTCTCAACTCTGGTCAGAATCCCTGTTCTGTGGCATCATGAATGGTTTCCATGGAAATGAAAGGTTGAGATAGAACGGTGCCAATGTGTGTCTGAACTTTAGAATTCAACAAGGGCTATTGTCTCTGCCAGCCATGGGGTTTCATTCATTCCGAAGATGTCACGGGGGGGTTTTGGAATGTGTGTCCCTACCTTCCTGATTTTCTGCCATATTCCAGCCCCCCTGGCTAATGCAATGTGGAGCGACAGGGGAGCACCTGGGGTCTTCACGTACCTCTCTCTTCAGGCTCTCTCCTAGCTTTGCCTGTGCGTGGAAATGTCAACAAGGAAGGTGAGATTTGCTGTAAATAACCAGATGGTCCCCAAGGGGTAGGCTGCTGGTGAGGTGGAAATCATAGCAGGAGACATCGCAGCCAACACTTTACCAGTCGAAACTCACCTCTGGTTTAGGGCATTAGCACCAGCACACAGAGGGGAAGGCAGACCCAGGGCGGTGGGCTGGCCCTCATGACTTTGAGGATGGCAGCTGGGAGTCCACACCTGCCTCCTGCAAGTGCACGGACTTCTCCAAGGGTCAGTCACAGGGAGCAGCAGACTGTAACCTGTCCCCTACCTGGCTCCTGGTCACTGATGTGGTTGGATGGAGGAGCCAGGGGCGGATTCCCAATCACTGGAACCCCGCATCCTCTCCGTACAGGAGACGCCAGCTGACCCTTACCTTAGACCTGTACCTGCCCACACCTTGGTAGGTGGGGTGACTATATATATATATATATATATATATATATATATATATATACATATTTATTTAAAGATTTATTTATTTGAGAGAGAGAGCGTACACACAGAGGGAGAGGGAGAAGCAGACTCCCCACTGAGCAGGGAGCCTGATGTGGGGCTTGATCCCAGGACCCCCAGATCATGACCTGAGCCAAAGGCAGATGCTTAACCCACTGAGCCACCCAGGCGTCCCAGGGTGACCATATTATCATCCAGTCCAGAGTGATTTTCAGAACGAAAGGTGCTGCTGTTTTTGTTTGTTTGTTTGTTTGTTTTTAAATAGGCTCCCTGCGCAGTGTGGAGCCCAGTGCGGGCCTCGAACTCAGGACCCTGAGATTAAGACCTGAGCTGAGATCAAGCGTCACTGCTTAACTGACTGAGCCACCTGGGTGGCCCTGAAAGGAGCTACTCTTAATTACATCTGGCCTGGAGGCACTATCTGGACTGTTCCCAGAAAAGAGGGACATTTGGTACCTTACCTTTAGGCCAACCTGTACCATGCTCTGCTAATGATCTCAGGGTTGACGTGCCCTGTGACCCAGTGCTTGGGCCGCGCGCTCTTTCTTTTTCTCCTTCCTTCCTTCCTTTCTTCCTCTTCCTTTCTTCTTTCTTTCTTTCTTCCTCTCTCTCTCTCTCTCTTTCTTTCTTGACTCTTACATATTACCCACTCCAGCGCTGTCCGATGGAATTTTCTGCGGAGCTGGGAATGCTCGGTCTCTGTGCTGTCCGATATCATAGCTACTAGTCAAATACAGCCATTGGGTGCTTGAAGTGTAGCTCATGTAACTAAGGAAATAAAATTTAATTTAATAATTTTTAAAAAAGATTTTATTTGCCAGAAAGAGAGAGAGTGAGTGAGTGAAAAAGAAAGAGCAGGAGGTGGGGGAGCAGCCGGCAGAGGGAGAAGCAGGCTCCCCGCTCTGCGGGCTGTGGGGCTCCATCCCAGGACTCTGGGATTATGACCTGAGCAGAAGACAGAAGCTTAACTGACTGGCCACCCAAGTATCCCTTTATTTAATATTTTTTAAAAAGAGGTTACTTATTTATTTATTTGGCGGTGGGGCAGAGGGAGAGGGAAAAGCAGACTCCCCACCAAGCAGGGAGCCTGACATGGAGCTTGATTTCAGGACCCCTGGACCATGACCTGAGTTGAAGGCAGAAGCTGTAACAACTGAGCCCCCCCAGGGACCCCAAAACTCACCTTCTGATCACAATATGATACCACTTTGAACGCGTTAGTGCGGCTATGCAAAAACAAACACACAGAAAGTAGCAGGTGTTGGCAAGGATGGGGACCGTGCACTTGCCTGTGGGAACATAATATGCTACAGCTGCTGTGGGAAAGGATAGGGCAGTTCTTTAAAACCTTAAACAGGATTACCGTAGAATTTGAGAATTCTACTCCCAGGCATGTATCGCAAAGAACCAGAAGCAGGGACTCAAAGAGACATTTGGATACCCATGTTCTCAGCAACGTGATTCACGGTGGTTGAGAGGTGGGAGCAGCCCACGTGTCCATCAGTGGCCGAACAGATAGACACAAGGTGGTCCGTGCCCAGATGGAGTGCGATTCAGCCTTAAAAAAACAGCAGATTTTGGCCTGCGACCGTGAGGATGGAGCCTTGAAGTCCCTCCCTCCTGCTAAGTGGAATGAGCCCGCGGCGGAAGAACGAGTGTTGTGCGATCCCACTGATGTGAGGTTCCTAGAGGCGTCACCTCCTAGACACAGAGCAGCGTGGTGACTGCCGGGAGCTGGGGGTCCCGGAGGCTGCTAGGAGGACGGAGCATCAGCCGGGGAAGATGGAGAAGCTCTGGAAGAAGGTGGCGGTGATAGTGTCACCACAAGGAGCGTGTTAAGTGCCACCAAGCTGTAGCGTTCAAGACGGTCGCAAGGGTACATTTTCTTTTGTAAGAAAATCGGACTCTTCTGCCACTTTCTTCAAACCTGCTCCTTTTCTGAGGACTTTTCATCTCACTTCGTACCAACTCGATTTTTCCATCTGTTGACGCCAAAGAGCTTTCCGTGCTCTTGCAGTCCACAGTCGGCACGCCCGTACCGTCCAGAACCGCACCCCCGCCACATCGCCCAGCACGCCGCGCCACCGACCACCCCTCCACACACATGCCCGCAGCCACAGCACGTCATGGCTCTGACCCGAAGGCCTTGCCCTATCTGTCCTGCTGCACAGGCCTCCCCCCTATTCCTTGGGCACCCGGGAATGTCCTGGTCTGCTGTTCTGTCTGCCTGCAGCGCCCCTTGCCCCAAATCTGCATGGCCTGGTCCCCAGCCCCCACCTTCTCAGGTGTGCGCCCTCTCAGGGGGCCTTTCCCAGGTCACTCGGTCAAAGCTTTCTGCACCTGTCCTCCCTCCCCGACCCTTTCCCCTTCCCCATTCCCGTTCCGCCCCCCCTTCCCAACCTCTTGCTTGGGTTCTCTTTTTCTCATTCACTCCATCAGTAGCTCACATATTATGTGTTTCACTCATCCTGTTTATTTTCAGCTTCCCCGCTAAAATGGATGTTGTTTCAGGCAGGGATTTTAAAATCCAGCTTCCCCCAACCCCAGGCTCAGATCAGCACCCAACATGCAGCTAGGACTCCATCTGTATTGGTTGAATTAATGAAGGAATCCGGTGGCGCAGTTGCTCAGGGCCCGTCTCCTTCAGGGACTGGACTCTGACCGGTGTGAACGCCCTAGTCTCTTCAGTGTTCAGGGGACTTGAAGCACCTTCATAAGCTCGGTTGACTTTTCATCTAAGTCTGTGGTTCTCAGGGCAGTGGTGCCCCCTCCGGGGACATTTGTGAGGAGACGTTTTTATTTTATTTATTTTATTATTTATTTATTTTTTTCTTAAAGTAGTCTCCACGCTTAGCACAGAACCCAGCCTGGGGCTTGAACTCACGACCGTGAGATCAAGACCTGGGCTGAAATCAAGAGTCGGACACTTAACCGACGGAGCCACCCTGGCGTCCCTGTTAGGGGACATTTTTGGTTATCACAAGGGGGCAGGAGGGGTGTCCCTGTACCTCTAGCTGGACAGCTAGGATGCAGGACAGCTCCCCATAACAAAGAATTACCCCAACACAATGTCACCTGCGCTGAGGTTGAGACCCCTCACGTTCAACCTGATTCGTGCAAGTGTTGTCTGGCCTGCATGGAGTGACAGGTGAGCTCCTTTGGGGCTGTTTTAGGCTGGATCATGTCCTCCGGAAAAGACGTACTTCCCAATGTGACCTTATTTGGAAATAGGGTCTTTGCAGAGGTCATCAAGTTGACATGATGTCCTTATGTGGATCCTAATTCATGGGATTGGAGTCCTTATAAAGAAGGGACTCCTGGACATAGATACGCACCCACGGAAGACCACGGATCCATGTAACTTCAAGCTCAGAGACAGCAAGGACTTCCGTCCGCCACTGAAGCTGGAAGCCACAGAAGGATCCTCTCCTCTTGGGTCCTAGGGTAGAGCTCACGCCTGCCCACACCTTGGCCTCCTGACTGTGTTCTTTTAACCCACCTGGTTTTTGGCCCCATGTTAGGGCAGCCCCAGGAAACTAACCCAAGGGCAGAACCAGTGCTAAACCCAAACCTGAGACTAGTGGGGTTGTGACAATTACATTAGCGCTGGGGGAAAGTGAGAGATTTCACCAAGATGGTGGTCAGAGTCTCATATGGGAAGAGAGACAAGGATACTTCGTCTTTTAGGTATTACGAAACTCATGACCTAGAGTCGGCCAAGAGCACTTGGATAATAGATGTTCAAAGCTACCCGTCGCCAAAACCTTTCATGGGAAAATTACCCCAGCACAAAGTGCTTTTTGCTAATATTAACTTTGGTTCTATTTCAGATCAATGGAGGCAAAAAACCAGGAGATCCCATAAATCCCGTTGAACCTGTCACGGCGGCCAAATTATGCTCTGATAAAGCTTTTGGTGGCTAACGATATGGCCGTTCACCTGCATGGATGCGACTGGGAGGGGCCTTTCTGGAGAGCATCCGGCCCACGGTGGAGACACTTGTCAGAGAGTGTTATCCGAAGCCTCTTTGTCTCTAATGAAGGGTGAGGCTTTGAACGTGATTATTTCTAAACAAATAAATAATAAGGATAATTTAAAAATAAACAAAGATCTGGATTTAAAGGCTACTTATTGTCCCAGGACCAAGATTAATGGTGAGTGGCAATTTTTCGGGAGAGATAATGTCTTTTCACATATAAAAGATCCTATTGATTTCCTGTTGGTATTATTCGGAAAATGTGCCGTGTGTGTCTATGGGGAAGAGACAGTCTTCCATCACTGGCTTTATGGGAAGAGAATGGTTATTGTGTCTCTTCCCATAAAATATAATCTCTTTTCCTCTTCCAAAAATCTACCTGTTCCTCTGGGAATTTCCAGCTGTAATCTGGGGAAGTAACTTGATTTTTTTGTTTTCTTTTCTTTGGCATGTGCCAGTATTTTTATATTTGGTTTCTTTACATTTCCTCATTGTTTTCTGGAATCTGGCTTTCCTAGATTGGTATTTGAGCCCATCTAAAAATTGCTTAAAAACCAGTGCCATTGAAACACACACACACCATGGTGGATGTCAGGTTCTCTGTGACAGGATTGGGAGGACCCCTCTCTTATCCTCCAACGGGGGGCTGGGGTGAGTGCCTAGGAGGGCTTTGGAAGCAACGAGAGGTTGCCTGGCGTGTTGCAACAGGATAAAAATGCAAACGACATATCAGGGAAGGAAGGAAATGTGTTTTCTGAGGATTGGGGCTCTCAGCGTTACCTCCGGGCATTTCTTCAGGATCAATGAAGATACAAGGGCAAAGTCCTTCATATTTAAATATCGTGCTCTGTGCAGCGGCCTCCCAAGCTCACGAGTTTGGCCACGAAGAGCCCAGCAATGCGGTCCTGTCTAGATCTTGCATGAGGAGGTCTGACCTGTAGCTCCAAGCTGCAAAGCCTGTCCTGTGGCTCTGTCTTCATCTCTTTGTTAACACAGACCCTCCCTCCGTTCTTCTAGCTCGAACCTACCCACACTTGCAGGTGCAATCCCTCCACAGCCCCCCACCACACTTTCTGCCTCCTACACCGGTTTCTCTCTCCTCCCCGAACCCCCGTGGTACCCTGGATGGACCGTCCCAGCCAGCGCTGGGTACAACCACCTCCCATTGTGTGTGTGTGTGTGCTGTTTGCCAGTGTTGCCGCAGGCCTGCCCTTCCTGCTTCTCTCCCCTTTCTCTCCCGCCACTTCCGTGCTATGCCTGGAGCCAGCCCATTTATTTGACACTATTGCTAGATGATTTTTTTTTTAAAGCCTAAAAAAAAAAAATAAAAGAAGTATGTGTGTGTATGTGTGTGTGTGTGTGTGTGTGTGTGTGTTATATTATAAATCTCGATGTTATGGGCTGAAATGTGTCCCCCCAAATTCACACGTTGAACTCCTAGCCCCCAGCACCTCAGAATGTGACTGTATTTGGAGAGGGGGGTCTTTAAGAGGGTGGTTAAGTCAAAATGAGGTCATTAGGGTGGGCCTTGATCTGACAGGACTGGGGTCCTTATGAGACAAGGGGGTGAGACACAGACACACAGAGGGACCCCCTCGTGAGGACACAGGCAGAAGATGGTCAGGCATGAGCCAAGCAGAGAACCTCAGAAGGAATCAACCTGCCAACACTTCGCTCTCTGAAATCCAGCTTCTCGAACGGTGAGGTTATAAATTCTTGTTGTGTATGCCCCCAGTCTGTGGCACTTTGTTATAGGAGCCTTAGGGAACTAGTCTGATCCACCAATCACAAGCCTAGTGACACAGGACAAAGCCCAAATTTCTTAGCTTGGTGTTCAAGACCCTTTATGTCCTTGTCTTACCCCAAATTCCCGATCTGTCTCCCTCCTTCTTATCATATCCCTCCGGGCACCCTATCTGGGTGAATCCCAGCCTCCTTCTCCCCCAGATTCCCTCCCATCCCTGCCCCTTGTCCTCAGAGCGCTGTCTTCCCAGACAGCTCTCTCCTCGTCCCGCAAATGCAGACCCAAACCAAGGCCAACCCAAGCCCAGACCCTCCTAAAGCTTCAGTGATAATCCGTTAACTAGGGAAGAATCATAGAGGTTTATGGTGGATCATGAGGTCGTTTTCAAACTAGGCTCCCCAGGGTCCCCCTCGGGGCTACTGTGTGTAATGGGGGGCAGCAGCAACAGAAAAGGGTCGGCCCCTCCCAGCCATCCACCAGGCAGAGAGCTGCTGGACTTTTTTACTGTGTGATTTGTTTGCTTTTCCACATGTTATTTTAAAAAGGGCTCTGTGGGGCACCTGGGTGGCTCAGTGGGTTAAAGCCTCTGCCTTCGGCTCAGGTCATGATCCCAGGGTCCTGGGATTGAGCCCCGCATCGGACTCTCTGCTACGCAGGGAGCCTGCTTCCTCCTCTTTCTCTCTGCCTGCTGCTCTGCCTACTTGTGATCTGTCAAATAAATAAATAAATAAAATCTTCGAGGCGAGGGGGTAGGGGGAGGTTCTGTGATGCCGGAGAGTACCACCAAAAATCCTATCCTGGGTGGAATGACCACAAAATGTCCAAAAAAGTCATACAAAGCTAACAGTCCTTGCTCAGGAAACACTTAGGCTACACAAAGCCCGTAACACTTTTGTCTAGGTTTCCTAGAACTGTACTCGTCACAAGGAGTAAACTCAATTATCAAAACTCATTGACTCCGAGAATGTAGCTTCCGAATACTATGGCCCATTCCAATTCATCAGACAGGCAGCTGTTACGCTGTTAATGTAATCATGACTTGCCTGGTTATTAATCTATTTTCTAAGTATGAAAGGATGGCCGTTTGGATTCTCTGATACAGATGTGGACATTTGCCAGGTCACATCTGGCTGGGGGTTTGTTGAACAATGACTTCATGAAGAAATCAATTCCTGTCCCCTTCGGCTGACCTTAGGGCTGTCTTCTCAGGCTCGCTTTTCTCTATTGTAATCTAAAAATTAAATTTCAGTCTTTATGATTTATGCAGTGCTATTTCTTTCAGATTTCAACAGCACGTCTTAGATGTTAGGGAGGTCTCAGTGAGGCAAGGAGCGGGAAAGGCTGTAATTATGTCCCTCTCTGAATGAAGCTAATGTCCCTCTGCAAAGTTTGGAGCACATTTCTTTGGACCTTTCTGTTTCAGAGTTCTGGCCAGAAGATTTCCCAGGACCTCACAGGACTTAACACTTTCTTCAACCAGCCTTTTAATATCAAGTATCAAATATCCACCCGTGAATATATAGCGGGTGTGCCCAATGCCCACAGGATAAGTGAGTCAGGGCCACGTGGCTCCATCTTTCCCGTGGAAATACGCAAGTTCTTCCTCGTTCCCCGTGCCCCACCCCCGCCCTGCTGACACCCCCAGCTCTTGAGTCTCAGACCCCCCGGGTATTTTCAGAGAGAAAGGCAAGTCCTTCGGAATCAAGGTGCTTGGTTTGACCGACACAGATGGATGTTCTGTTGAGATGTGACCCCTCTTCCTTCCTTCTCCCCTGCTTTTTGTCATAAAATTCCGTAACTGGATTCACAAGTCAGTATCATCCGTCTGATTACTCTGTTTCATCGGAGATGCCTATGTCATAGATTTCCTATGTTTCTGATCAGTTACCATGGATATGGTTTTGGTTATCAGAGTTCGCCATGACTGCAAGCTGTACTCTGTGGGCCTCACCCACTGGAAGGACTGATCGGTGCCTTGGTTATTTGTTTTTAATTCTTTTTTGTGGAAGTAGAAGGATGACAGATCAGGGGAAACGGTGGGGAGGAGAACTGAAGGATTTGGCCATCTGCTCGCTTATTATCCGACATTCGCCTCTTAGCCTCGCTCAGAGAGTTCATTCCCAACGTGGCTGAAGTTTTGGGGACACTTCCCTCAGAGACGGTGGACTTTGGGACCTTTTAATAATTTCCTTCCTCTCCCTGTCATGCTCCTCAGACCACAGCACAATTCCTTGTTCACCTGTCTGCTCCCTCCACCAAGGCGACACCCTGAGGTCCTTCAGGGGGCATCCCCGCCCCCATCACCGCATCCCCGAATCCTGGCGGAGCGGCTCGGCTCCCGAGTTTGGAGTATGGGTTTAATGAATGAAGGGCTCTTTTCTTCTACGTTTCTCCTCTTAGCCGAAAAGAGCAGTAAAATCTGAGATCCCTCGTTTGAGACTTGGCTGTGAGGAAGACCCGCTGGGAGAGCAGGGGAGGAGAGCGAGGGGCATCTGCAAAGCTCTGGATGCAGGACTGCCCGCAGGCTGTTGGGAGCCGGAGCTGGCGGGTTTCCCTCTGCCCATCACTCAGGCGGCAACTCTGCCTGCTTCTCACCGTTCACTCGACCTCTCTGTTCCACGGCTTCTGCTGTCCCTGCTTCCCGCACGGGATTTCAGTTGCACAAGACCCACGCTGGCCTCTCTGACTTCTTTTTGTGTTGTGATGTTTAAACTGCAATCTTGAACATTAACCATCTCCCTGCCCTGTTGCTCCTATAGTTTCTTCCTTCAAATGCCCAGAGCAACAACCTGGTCCGACCCATCGTCCTATACAGGGCAACACATAACCAACGCATGGTCGGTCCTCAGGGAGGGGTACCCTTGTCCCAGACAAACATGGCTAGAGGTCAGCGTCTAGGCTGGAAAGCATGGTGGGTCAGAGAGCTTTCTCCCAGCCACATGGGCCTACAAGGCTGTGGTCATGAGGCATCATCTCGCCTACACCCAGGGCTAAGCAGCCTCAGTGTGATTCAACGGCTGAAGCTCAGTGGCGTGGGGAAGGGGCGGCTGAAGCCAATCAAGGTGATTTTACCTTCCCCATTCTTGGATTCTCCGAGAATCCAGGGCTGGGCGGGGCCAGAGCTGCAGCCACCCTTGCTTTCGCCCTGAGGATGATGTCATTGCCCAAGAGGGCAGAACCCAGAGCAAGGCGGGGAAACTGAGCTAGAGCCAGTGGATTAGGTAGGTCCCGAAGCAAAAGCTTTCTCTCGGCTTTCAGCTGTGGAAGCCAACACATTTCACTGCTGCATAAGCCAATTTGCCTTGGGTGTTTGTATTTTGCAGCTGAAAGCACACAGTGGAGGGGTGAGGGGTAGGAGGTGGAGGGGAGGTGGCGGGAGTCTTGGGGCATGGGAGGTGGTGCGGCTGGGCCACTTGGGGTGGCCACTTGGGGTGGGGGTGGTGCGGCTGGGCCACTTTCACAGGTGGCGGACCTGGGCAATCACAGGGTCCTGTGCTTGGCTTAATGCTCTGCCGTTGTTGTCTTGCAATTCCCAAGAATTTTTAAATGGAGGTCTGCATTTCCTTCTTACACCTGCCCCACAAATTATACAGGCGGTCCTAGGCAGGTGATGCAATGTATGGAAAAGGAGTCGTAAACTGTAAAGCACTATAGAAAACATTTCTTTTTATTATTTATAAGCCGCCTCTCCTTCCTCCCAGGGACGGACACTGCTGTGTGGACCCCCCCACGTGCAGACACTGTTCTTCCTGCCAGGAAAGCCCCCGTTCACACAATCCGATGGTCTGCTGCCAGACCCCCGATAACCTGCACAGGCAGTAGGTGGGCTCAGATCCTCTGGACTTCCACGGGAATATGGAAAGAAAGGTGGGGAGTCATTGCTGATAGCAATTTCCTTTCCATTTCTAGGAATTTGGGGAAGCATATGGCCAAAGTTAAGCTAATTGTTTAACTGCTAAACAAGCAAGAAAAGCAAACACACACACACACACACACACACGCACACTCACACACACTACGAGGTTTTCTGGATCTCCATTACATCCACTGCCTGGTGTGCAATCTTCCTCTGCCCGTCAGTGACCTGGGTTGGGTGCAGCGGCCGAACCGTTCTACTTGCATCCTTTGTGTGTGCACACACACGCGTGTGCACTCAGGACTCTCAAATAGAAGGAACGGCTGTTGAATCAGCCTGTCCTTTCATCCTGCTGGTATTTTTACTGAGTGAGTGTTACTTTGGAAATAATTAATGTGTCCCATTTTAGTGCAAAAATATACCTTGTCTCAGGTCACATGGCAAATGTAAGCATAAAAAGTTTAAAATGCTATTATTTAAAATTTATTTTCTCATAAAAAATGGTTCTTGAAATGATCATAATTTGAATAACTTACTCCATAGTTATGATCCATTATGCCCTGGCTTGGGTCCAGGTTTGGTAATCCAGGAGCCTCCTGAGATCCGGTCGGGAGTTAGGGCTGTGACCACGGTCTCGATGAGCAAGTCTTTCTCGGGAGGCTCAGTTCGGTGTCTGCCCCATTTTGCATCCTCCTGAAACTCAGGCTGGACATCATCCCTTTTAAATGCCTTCCTCCCCACCCCAAAAATGGCATTTCTTTGTGAAATTACGGTGGAGGTGTAGAGATTTTTATAAAGTGGACTTTAATCCTTAGCTAAGGGGAAGTGCGTGATGCCAGCTAGAATCGTCAGGACTAATGTCTCCTTTGTGCTTCGTCAGTGATTCTAAAGTCTTCGCTTTGGGGATCCCCTTCCCCCAAGATGGTCTGAACTCCGGACATCGGAAGTGCTTGGAAGCAGGATTCCATGGTCATCATTGAGTAATATCTGGACCTTGAACCCCTGAGTCACACTCCCTGACTGACCCATCTGGTTCAGTGTGTCTGCAGGGACATACTTCTCCTCGTGGTTAGAGGGTGCCTGTTCCTCCCAAACCCACAGGGCTCTGTGACAGAGTGGACACTGAGTGAAATTCTCACTTGTGGCAGAAACAAAAACATGAGCCATCAGCTAATGTGCCAACCTACATGGGCACGGTCAGGATTTAGAAAGCGTTCGCCTTCCAGACTGGGAGAGCTCGCCACACCGAAGTAGCTCATCGCTGTTAGCTTCGCCCCCACCCCTGTTTGCTCCCTGCGTCTGGTGGGCTTCGTCTTCAGGTCTTGGCCCCTGGGCCAGCGGCGTCGACATACCTGGGCACTAGTTAGAAATCAGGATCTCTGGCTCTACTCAGACCTGCTGAATCAGAGACTACGTTTTAACCAGCCCCGCCGGCGAACACGTGCGTGTTCAAGCTGGAGAGGCACGGGTCTCCAGGGCAGACCCCATTTGGGCTGCCTGCTCACACACCTGTGTGCCTCCGCTCCCACCCCCTCTCGCAGGTGTCCGCCGCTTTGACTCCAGGAGCTTGGAGGAAGCATCAGGGAAATGTCTATGTGGCTCTTTCTGTCTTAGCTTCTGGGAGTTGGCAAGCAGCAAAGGCACTGCCTGGCAGGGCTCGCCCTGCAGCTGGGTGGGAGTGGGGACCGTGGCTGGCCGGCCTGGGGGCCCTGCTGGTCCTGTGCCTCCTCTCCCGTGGGCTGTGGTTCTGGACGGCTGGCTGGGGCAGTGCTGGGCACCTGGCCCCTCATTGGTTGCCCCAGCCTCTCAAGAGCGGAGGAGAAGGTGTGAAATGACTTTGACCTTGGCGCCTAGTCCGATCCCTCTCACTCTGAAAGTGCTTCTACATGTTGGCCTGGTACGTTCTGAGCACTGTGGAGTTTTGGCAGGGTGTCCGCTAAGTATTTTTAGTTCCTTCCTCCTTAATGTTTGCCAGAAAACCACAGTCATTACTCATGAGCAGGGCAAATTTCCTTCCTCCTGGTCTCCAGAACAGTTTGGGTCTGCCCTCTGATGCCCACCGAGGGTCCCTTGCCTTGGCTTCCGAGCCGCCCCCGGAATCAGCATGAAGCCAAATCACGTCGGGCAAAGCACAACACCGTGTTATTTATTTATTTATTTTTTAACAGAACGAGCCCCAACTTTAAAAAAATTAAAAAAAAAATTGTAGTAAATACAACAGAAAAAGTACCATTTTAACCATTTTAAGTACAGTCACGGTGTTGTAAGCCTATCACCACCCTCTGTCTCCGGAACTTTCTCATCTTCCCCGAGGGAAAGTCAGTCCTCACCAAATGCTCCCTCCCCATCCCTGTTCCCCAGGGGGAAACAGGGTCTCTGTGTGTCTGACTCCCCTAGCACCTCACAGAGGCGAATCACACAGTATTTGTCCTCTTGTGATGGGCACACACCAGGGAGCATAATAATTTTCAAGGTTCCCACGTCTAGTGTCCTAAGTGTTTATATCAGGCACTCCTGTAAGAAGGGCAATGCTAAATTAACACAACTGTATTTTTTGTTTTAAACCCGTAGTTTCTGGTTAGCTTAGCACATGCTTGCTAGAACAGGGCAGCTCTACTTTCAAAGAAGGGATAGCCAGCCAGGGGGATACCGAGCACAGACCACCCCTCAGCGCCTCTGTGGGCATGGTCTGGGGAAAGCTGCCTTGGCCCCATCAAAGTCTACAGGATTAAGGTTTAGATCTTTCCACAAATGCCAAGACGCCAATTACCTCTGCCAAGGGGAAAGTGCCTGCATCCTCAGCATCTTCAATTTTGGTTCCCCGTGTGGATCTTATTTTTAATGGCAGTACCTTCCAGACCACAAGGGACAAGGCTCCCTCAGAAAAATCTCACCATTGGTGGAGGGATAATGGCCCTAAGGATCTAGTTCAGTAAACACAGGATTCTTTTGTGATGCACTTTCCAAATGAAGCGCACACTTTGGGATTAATTAAACTCTTTTCTAGCTGCCTGCCAGTGTAACCTTTCTTTTATGCTTCTTAGGGGGGCACACGATGTAAAAAGTCAAATCTATTATGTTCATGACTTGGAGGGAAAGATCTGGGACAAAATTACCTTACACACAGTTGTGGGGATTTTTTTGTTTTTTTTGTTTTTTTTTTCTTTTTCTTTTCCTGAGTGTTGGATCAGTTGGAGAGTTCTCTGAGCCGTGTGCTGGCTAAACAAAGATCTGACCCAGAAGAAGAGTGATGTGGAATTAAAGTCATACAGACCACCGGTGACGGTGTGAACCCCCGATTTCTCGGCACACACTGTTCAAGATGTATGCAAAAGTTGAGCACCGACTGCTTAAACCATAGCCACGTTCTCTCTCCAATCTTGTGGTGATTTTGATGCATGACATTTAATTAATTTCACAGTTAATTCTTTTCACTGTTTCTTTTTTGACTGTCACTCTCTGATCTCTCAGCTGGTTGGGATAAGTCTGTGCCGGTCATTACCCTTGCTGGAGCCCAGACAGGGTCATCTGGCAGCAGCAGGGAGACAGCGGCGTGGAGCAGCGGGCTGGAAGCTGAGACAAGATTCCAGCACGAGGGCGGTTTCCTGGAAGACGCCTGGTGCAGAAGCTCCGTCTCTACATCCCATGAGTACCTTGCAAAGCTTCCCTTTCCCTGGCCTTGACCTACAGGAGCTTTGAAAAGAGGCTTACCTTTTTAAGATTTTTTCCCCCTCCTGTTCTATCAAAATAACGTACACACACAGCAACAAATAAGTAGAAAAGAGATAATGTTCAAAAGCAACCTTCTCCCCAAACACCTCCCAGCCCTCCCCCTAGAGTGACTTTACCTGTTCCTTGTTTTAATTCTTCCAGAGTTTCCCCCCACCGTGCTGCTCTAGGATTACGCCCCTACTGCTGGATTTGTCAATTTGACTTTATCTTTTTGGTATCAATTTATCTTTTGACTCCTAATGGGGAAGATGAGGTTGAGCTCACCTAACTCCATCCTTTCTCCTTCCCCCTCTTCTGTCTCTTACGTTGACAACTGTTTTCCTGAGCTGACACATACCATAAAATTCATCACGTTCAAGGGCATGATTCAGTGGTTCCTTGGTGTGTTCACAAAGTTGTGCAACCACTTCTAAAGCCAGCACAGTTTGCCTTTTGCCCTCCACTAAGAAACGCCATCTCCATCACCCCCTCCTCCCCAGCCCCCCGGCAGCTACTCATTTCTCCACATCCCCACGGACACAAAAGATTTGTCTTTTTTCTCATGGTCTTCCAAGCGGATGTGAAGTGGTTTGTGACTCTGGTTTTGACTTGCATTTTCCCTAATTACTAATGATTTTGAGCATCTTTTCGTGAGCTTACTGGCCATTCATAGATCTTTGGAAAACTATCTCCGTAGGTCTTTTGTCTTTTTAAGTTGGATTGCTTGTTTATTGTTGGGGTGCCAGAATTCCTTACTTATTTTGGGTACTAGATCCTTATCAGATACATGGTTTGCAAAAAAAATTTTTTTTTTTTATCATTTTATGGGGTTGTCTTTTCACTTTCTTGATGGTGTCCTTTGAATCACAGATACTTTCAATTTTTCGAGACCAAATGCATCTATATTTGCTTTTGCTGTTCGTGCTTTCTGTGTTATATCTAAGAAATCATTGCCTAATCCAAGGTCATGAAGATGTACTCCTATGCTTTCTTCTAAGATTTTTATAGTCTCAGCCCTCACATTTAGGTCTCTGGGGTATTATGTTGAATCTGTGGGCCAGTCTGGGGAGCTGCTGTCTTAAAGATGTTAACTCTTCCTGCCCATAAGCTTGGGTTCCACTAATGTAAGTCTTCCTTAATCTCTTTCAATAGTATTTCGTGGCTTTCAGGGTTTTTTTAAAAAAGATTTTATTTATTTATTTGACAGAGAGAGAGATCACAAATAGGCAGAGAGGCAGGCAGAGAGAGAGGGGGAAGCAGGCTCCCCGCTGAGCAGAGAGCCCGATGCGGGACTCGATCCCAGGATCCTGAGACCATGACCTGAGCCGAAGACAGAGGCTTAACCCACTGAGCCACCCAGGTGCCCCAGCATGGTTGATTTTCACATGTTAAGCTGACACTGCATTTCTGGGAGGAATCCCACATGGTCATGTATGCCTTTTTCTATGTTGCTGGACTTTATTTGCTAATATTTTGTTGATGATTTTTGTACTATCTTCCAAAAGGTTATCGGTGTGTGTTTTTTTGGGTGATGTGTTTATCCAGTTTTGGTATTGGGGAATGCTTGCCTCATAGAATGAGTTGGGAAGTGTTCCCTCTTGCTTTATTTTCAGGAAGAGTTTGTGAAGGAATAGCATTAATTCTCATTCAAGCATGTGGTTGAACTCACCAGTGAAGTCGTCCAGGCCTGGGCTTTTGTGTGGGAGGGTGGAAAGTGGGGAAGTTTTTGACTACTAATTCAGTCTCTTGTAGGTCTATTTGTATTTTCTACTTCTTCTTTTCTTTTATTTCTTTCTCTCTCTCTTTTTTGTTTTTAGAAGAGATTTTATTTATTTATTTGACAGAGAGAGAGACCGCGAGAGGGAACACAAGCAGGGGGAGTGGGTAGAGGGAGGAGCAGACTTCCCGCTGAGCCGGGAGCCCGATGTTGGGCTCGATCCAGGACACTGGGATCATGACCTGAGCCGAAGGCATCCGCTTAACGACTGAGCCACCCAGGCACCCCTTCTTTTCTTTTTTTTAAGAGAGGGAGAGAGGGCATGTGTGCCTTCATGAGCAAGCAGGCAGGGAGAGCCTGAGGGAGAGAGAGAGAGAGAATCCTAAGCAGGTTCCACACCCAGCACAGAGCCTGAGATGGGGTTCCATCCCACGACCCTGAGATCATGACCTGAGCTGAGATCCAGAGTTGGATGCTTAACTGACTGAACCACCCAGGTGCCCCATATTTCCTATTTCTCGAGTCCCTTTTTGAGTTTTCCCTCTAAATGTTTGATATTTACATTATTATTTTAAAATTTCTAAAAGTCATTTTCTTAATTTTAAATAATGGACGGACGTCTTGATTTCTCATACGTCAGCTGTCCGTGACTTCACTTGGCCTCCGGTTGGTCAGACGCGGACGTTAGTGCTCATCCTCTCCTTCCTCCTTCCTTGTTCTCTCCATCAGCCTTCACAACTATAGGGTAGCATTTGCCTTCTGACAACACATCTAGCTCTCCGTAGCCCGGTCTACGGGGTGAACTGAAAAGCCAAGAGCCAATGAACGGCTTTACGTCATGATGACATCCTCAGGATGTTTGACGTCATGAGTGAACTCTGTGCCTTCTTTCCAAATATTAAAAAAGTTATCATCATAGTCCATTGATTGCTTAAAACTATGACACATTCTGTGTGCTTCTTTTTTGGACCATTTTTTTTTTAAAGATTTTATTTATTTATTTGACAGAGAGAAATCACAAGTAGACGGAGAGAGAGAGAGAGATAGGGAAGCAGGCTCCCTGCTGAGCAGAGAGCCCAATGCAGGACTCAATCCCAGGACCCTGAGATCATGACCTGAGCCGAAGGCAGCGGCTTAACCCACTGAGCCACCCAGGCGCCCCATTTTTGGACCATTTTTTAAAAAGACTTTATTTATTTATTTTTATTTTAGAGAGAGAGAGAGAGAGAGAGAGAAAGAGAGCATGCGTGAGTGGGGAGGAGACGGAGATGGAGCCTGATGTGGGGCTTGATCCCAGGACCCCAGAATCATGACCTGACCGGAAGGCAGACACCTGATGGACTGAGCCACCTTGGTGCCCAACCATTATTTCTTGTATACTTTCGGTTGTTTTTTTCCCAAGGTCTAATTGCCTTCTTTCCTTCTTTTCTTCCCTTCCCGTCCTCCCTCTCCTCTCTCCCTCCCTTCCTTACTTTTTTTTCCTTTCTTTCCTTTCTTTCTTTCTCTGCCTCCCTCCCTCTCTCTCTTTCTTTCTTCTATGCTTCCTTCTTTCTCTCTCTGTTTCTCCTTCTTTTCTTTCTTCTTTCCTGTGACTTGCCTTAATCATATTCTTAATTACTTTTTTAAAGATTTTATTTATTTATTTGACAGACAGAGATCACAAGTAGGCAGAGAGGCAGGCAGAGAAAGAGGAGGAAGCAGGCTCCCTGCTGAGCAGAGAGCCCGATGCGGGGCTCGATCCCAGAACCCTGAGATCATGACCTGAGCTCAAGGCAGAGGCTTAACCCACTGAGCTACCCTGATGCCCTCAATTCCTTTTCAAATTCTCACTTATTCCATTTATTTCCACCAGAGATTTTGTCCTGGAGATCCCTGCTTTCCTGTTCCAAACTAGATGGTAGCTCGTGGGGTCCCCGGCAGCTTTTGGAAGCAGTTTTCTGCTCTAGTCCTAACCGCTTGGCTGTTCTGCTCGTCCTCAACAATGTCAGGAGCTCTGATCTCTGGCTCTTCCCTTCTTCCTGCTTCAACCTTTTCTAAATCATTCCTTCTGGTTTTTCTTCCTGTCACCATGGAACTTTGCTTTCACTTGGTTTTCCCCATCTCTAAAAGGAAAAGTCTAGATCTTTCTATAATAAAACTTCAGCAGAATTTAGAAGAAGGAAATGAGCTTATATTGAAAATCTGCCTCAGAATGCCCAGGAGAAAGAGGTGTGACACAAAATCAAGGAATTGATTTCATTGTTAATTTCTTGTGACTTTTCCCTGCTTTTGACTAATTGTCCATCCTGCAGGCTAGATTAATTTTTGAATGTAATATCATTGTATAGTGTTCAATCAGAAAAGGGGATAATCAAGGTTAAAACTTTTGTACAATTAAGTCATAGGTTTCCTGTCCTCCTAAACTGGAAATATTAAGAATTTGCTTCTTTAACATTAAAATTAAGCCAAATATTGATAAGTCTATCAGCAAGTTTTTGAGGAAGATAATTTAATGCATAATCCTTGTTGAGTACGTATTAAACATAAGACTGCCTACTTTAGTGGGCAGAATTTGTATTTGGATCAGGTGCTTCACTGGAAATTTTTTGGCTACTTCAACACATTTTTTTTTTTTTTAAAGGAAAACCAAATTGGATGTGCACATCTTCTTTGTAAGAAGACAGAAAAATCATTTTGTTACGAGCAGTAAATCAAGAAATCAAGCTGTTACACCTGTGAACATTAGGGGTCGGCTGAGCGGATGCTTGGGTTGTGACAGATCTCACGGCATCTCACGTCCTATTACAAAGCACATGGCAGCCATTCAAGTTTTAAAATTTGCACAAAAAATTCAGGCCAGAAAGAAAGTAGGGTAAACTAGAGTACATCAAAATCATATAAAAATGAAGATGTTTGGGGCACCTGGGTAGCTCAGTGGGTTAAGCCTCTGCCTTCAGCTCGGGTCATGATCTCGGGATTTTGGGATCGAGCCCAACATCGGGCTCTCTGCTCAGCAGGGAGCCTGCTTCCTCCTCTCTCTCTGCCTGCCTGTCTGCCTACCTGTGATCTCTGTCTGTCAAATAAATAAATAAAATCTTAAAAAAAAATGAAGATGTTTGACATCACATGTGACTTTTAAGATTTTTAAGACGTATTTTTGCCTTCATCATTGCAAACCTTTGGGCAAATGTTAGATCAGATGCACAAGTGATATGAGAAAAATTGCCAGCTCATGAGACGTTTGACTTGTCTTCCAATCCCTCAGGTGGGAAATGAGGAAGAAAACCTTATCCTTTGCCACCTTCCTAGCCCAAACCAGTTAAAAGGTCTACGCAGGTGGGCTCGTAGCTGTTTGTGAAGCTGACTTAAACAGATGTCAGCCCAAAGACAATGCCTATCGCTTGGAACTTGGAACTGACACATCAAAGGTTTCCCCCCTTAATTTATAGTGCAGTAAAAGTGGTTATAAATGTAGGTGCACTCCACCCTTGCAAAGAGTTACCGTTTTTATGATTTTGACAAGTTCACACTCTTGGTTTTACCCTCACCCTGTCCTAGGTTCAAGTATTTAATATTTAACAATCTGTATTCTATAAATAATAGATGTGCCCATCTTCACAACTGAATGCCAGCCGCAGATTTTATTGTTGACAAGAGTGATAATGTCCTTCCACCTTCTCAACTTTTGTCACTGTTAATTTTCCCGTTGTGGCAGAGAGTCGAGGGAGGGGTCTGGGTCATTCTGGAGGAAAATGAGCAGTTGTAATCCAATAGGGACTTAGCACCAGGAGGAGCTCGGATAACTCTAGGACCTTATCAGTCTTTTTTGGTCACAGGCTCATGCATGGAACTTGTGGAACCGGTAAGTCCCCTACTCACAATCTGCCACTCTCCCATTACAGGGGGGCAACCCAGGGTTTCATGGAACGCATGCTGGGGTCACGCCTCCTAAGTTCAAAGAAGATTCTGCAGGCTGGTTGTTGGTGAAGGAATTTGGTCAAGGTCCTTTGGCTAATATTGGGAGAATGGATGAAATTCAGTTTAGTTCAATAAATGGTTGGAAACCATTGAGAAACAAAGTTCTGGCTCCCTAGAAGTTTGGATCATAAGATTTCTCCTACTGAAAATCCTGCAAATGGACTTCTATTACATTTATAATAGAACGCAGACTCCTCATCAGGCAGCCAACAAGCACCCTTAAGTTCCAGCTCCTTCCTTCCCTGTCTGGGGTTCATATCAGCTTGACCAAGCTCATTCTATCCCCAGGGCCATTCAAAAGGCTCTTCTCATCCGGTATGCATTTCCTCCAGAGAGTTATAGCTCCAGCCAGAACAGCACCCCCACCCACGGTCCGAACCCCCGATCAGGCATTCCCTGTCCCATTTCCCTGCTTTGTCGATTTCAGAACACCTGTCACATGGCACACTGCCCTTTTTTGTTCTCTCTCTGGTTGTCCGTCTCCACTCTGTAAGGGCAGGGCATTGTCTCTGTCCTCTCTGACCCTAACATCAGGGCCTGGGCTGGTACAGAAACGCAGATATTTGTGGGGTCACTGAGTGAATACAGAGAGGGGCAAACGTTCTGAAAGCAACTACGACGCTATGGGATGGTGATGCCCATCTGGCCTTCAAGGCTGGTCTTGGTCAACCTCTCCAGTAAAGCCACCTTGAGGTCCTCCCATGGAGGTGACCTTTCCTTTGTTTTCCCCAGCTCTTAGTGTGACATTTCTTGGACTACTCATAGCCAATATTTGGTTACTTTGATGGCTAATCGTATGTGTTGACTTGTCTGGGTGGGGCGGGGGGGATGCCCAGATTAAACATTATTTCTGGTTGTGTCTTGGGGGGTGGTGTTTCTCGGTGATGAGAGCATTCGAACGGGCAGACTCAGCAATGTACCTTCACTTCCCGGTGTGGGTGACGCCATCATCCACGGGAGGCCGGGATGAATCAAAGGCAGAAGAAGGAGGGATCCGCCCCTTTTGACTTCCTGCCTGCCTGCTTCGGTTGGGACATCGTATCTCATCTTTTCCATTCCTTGCACGGGCTGGGATTTAAATCATTGGATGCTTGGTTCTCAGGCCTTTGGACTCAGCCTGAATTACACCACGGGCATTCTTGGGTCACCAGCTTGCGGACGGCAGATCGTGGGACTTCTCAGTTTCCATAATCACTTGAGCCAACTCCCATTATGTCTCTCTCTCCCTCTCCCTCCCTCCCTCACACACACACACACACACACACACACACACACACACATCTTTTCTCTCTCTCTCTCTCTCTCTCTCCATATCTCCTGCTTGTTCTGTTTCTCTGGAGAACTCTAATACCGTTACCCTTCAATCTTCCTCTCTGGAGGGCCACTTGGAGCTCCTTCCCTCACTCTAATGGCCTGCAGGATCCTTGGAGTTTCTGGGAGGCCAGTGAATGAACAAAGAAGAGCTGAATGCATGGAGTTGAGCATTTGGAATTTGTGAAAAGCATTTCTCCTCACAAATCGTGTGTGTGGCATTGGTGACTCTAGTCCGAACCACCCTTTACTCAGCGGGTACCGTACACGAGCCTGGGCTACCTCCTCGTTTACAAACCCAGAACCCAGGCAGGCTGGTGCTCTTAGTTCAGTGTGATGGGCTGAATACACCTTGTGAACGCCAATAGGAAACAACTTTTTTTTTTTTTTAAAGATTTTTTTATTTATTTGTCTGACAGAGAGAGACACAGCGAGAGAGGGAACACAAACAGGGATGGTTGTGGTGTGGGGGAAGCCGGCTCCCTCCGAGCGGAGAGCCCGATGCGGGGCTCGATCCCAGGACGCTGAGATCATGACCTGAGCCGAAGACAGAGCCTGAACCCACTGAGCCACCCAGGCGCCCCACCAATAGGAAATAACTTTGACAAAATCAATAAATGACACGTGTCTGAACGTCTCCATTTGAGTCTTGGGGCTTGCTTCTTAAATTCCTACAACCTCAAACTGGGCTTCTGCATTTTAGAATGAGGATGGCTGGCCAGACAGAGACATACCACAGATCTGTAAACAGAAGAGAGTGAATAGCAACCATTGTGTCTTTCATTTCTATGAAACATCTTGCATTTTTTTAAACAAATTGACTTTTAAGTAATCTCTACACCCAACATGGGGCTTGAACTCACGATCCTGTGGTCAAGAGTTGCACGCTCCACCAACTGAGCCAGCCAGGCACCCCTGAAACAGCTTGCATTTTCTTTTTTCTTTCTTTCTTTTTTTTTTTTTTAAAGATTTTATTTATTTATTTTACAGAGGGAGAGAGAGAGAGATCACAAGTAGGCAGAGAGGCAGGCAGAGAGAGAAGGGAAGCAGGCTCCCTGCTGAGCAGAGAGTCTGATGCGGGGCTCAATCCCAGAACCCTGAGATCATGATCTGAGCTGAAGGCAGTGGCTTAACCCACTGAGCCACCCAGGCGCCCCCAGCTTGCATCTTCAAAGGAACTTTTACAGGTGTTCTCTGAAACCCACAGCTCATGGGATGCCGTAATCAGTGTCATGCACGTTTTCTAGGAAATCGAAGCTCACAGAAGCCATGTGACTCGCTCAGTGTCCCCGTGTCGCTTTGGCTGAGGCAGGCCCTTGGTCCAGAGCCTTTCGCAGATGCTCCCAAGTTGCAAGGCAGCGCTGGGAACAGCGAGGGAAGCTGAGGGCTTCTCTCCGCCCACAGTGCTGATGGCCAAGTAAGAGTCTGGAAGCAAGCGCTCTCGAATTTTCTTTCCGTTTCCTTTCCCGTCTTGCACATTTACTGCTAACTCTGTGATGATTCGAAGAACTGTGCCGGGTACTGGCTCCAGCCTGTCTTGTTCAATAATCCTCTGCAGGATTTCACTGTGTCTTTGGGGAGGCCTGGGCGCAGACGGAGAAGGGGCTCGCTGCCAGGGCCTGCACGTGCCGGTGGGGAGCGGGGGAGGGTGGGGGCAGCTCTCTTGCCTCGCCCTCATCCTGGGTCTGGCGGCTGGGGCATGATGGGGGGGCAGCGCTGTGTCCGGCTGAGCACCATCATCCTAGGTCTGGGGGGCTCATCGACATTGCCCCTCGGCATGGGCAGATGCTCCTTTCTATCTGGGCTCCAGCCCCCCTTCCCCACTCTCTGTCCAGGTACAGCCTCGGCTTGCCCCTCGACGAGGGAGACCTCGGACAGAGACCTTCCCTCCCTCTTCCCAGACCTGCGGTAACTGGGGACTATTTTTACCCAGAGAAAGTAGTCTCTGAGGAACGGTGTGGGAAATGAGGGAATTTTCTTCTTACCTTCGACCCCGAACGTCTGTGTGCGCTGGGGCAGGCAGACTCTCTTTCTCATGCTGGGTTTCCAGCACCGGAAGGTAGGAAATAGTCTGGTGACTTGTCTCATCAGGCTGATAAGAAAAATATTATATGCCACACCCATGCTGACTCAGCCCCGACAGCTCATCTGCAGTTGCCGGCGTGGCTGTTTGCCCTCAAAAGGACGTATCAGTGGATGGCAAGACGCTCACGGTAGACGGATGGGCCACCAGACTGCGGGGCTGTCAGGAGGGATAGGGATTTCCCGGTGGTTTTGAACCCAGACTTGGTAAGCGAGGCAGGGTCTCATCGAGCGCACAGCTGGGTAGTGGCAAGGATTCAAACTTTTATTCCAACAACAAAAAAAGGACTGAGTTTGTTTGTGCTTCAGTCTGTGAGGTAGGCTAGCTTAGCAGGGTTTCCCCTCTGCCCTGTTTAGGAAGAACGATCCATGAGAAGGTGCCGGCCAAAAGAACAATCGGTTTTATCCTGGTCACACAAACATTGAAAAAGTGAGCCTCGTGTTTGACTGGTGTTCAACAGACAACATCACTTGGCACTTGTGTCGCTGTTTTCCTCTGCAGAGAAACTTTGTGACCGGCACAAGGAGAGGAAGGTCTCAGCATTGTCACCCATACCGTGAGAAAGGGTCCGAGGCTTCTGCTCGTGTGCGTGTGCCGGAGCCACGGGACATGTACGTGTGTAAGTGGTGGAGAGCCCACGACAAAAATGCCTGGATGTGGTCCCCGATGCTTGCATTTGTGTGTCTCAAATAAGTCGAGACAATCTATAAATAAAGAAAACTCCAGAGAGGGAACCTAGAAAATAAAGGCATAAAGAAATGTCCCTTCCTATTCCAGCTTTCCAGTGTCTACCCCTCCTGAAGGCCGGGACTGGTGGGGAGGGGGTGGGGCGTTGCCGATGGTTTGGATGGCGCCTCGGAGCCCAGCAGAATCACCGGGGGCAGGGGGAGGGGCATTCGTTGAGACAGAGAGCACCGGACTCTTCTCTAGGATTTTCTGACTCCACGGGTCTGGCATAGCACCCCAGGATCTGCATTTCTCAGAATATCCCAGGAAACGCTAGATGCAGCTAATCCAGGAACCCGCACCTCAAAGACCACTGATCCAGCAGTGCGTCCCACCAGAAAAGGGTGGGTGCGTTACTCACTGAGGGACACCCCCACTTCTGACACATCTGACTTCTCAACATTCGGAAGGTAGGCAGATACTTACAGAACTGTCCACATGAACAAAGACAAGATCAATCCTTTAGTCTCTTGACACGTAAGCCACATTGACGTTGGCTCTGATAATCACGAAATGATAGGACTCTGCTTTCCTGGGTTCTGGTTCTCTAAGAAAAGGGACAGGTTACAAAATTGTTAACATTTTATTCTTAACTTAATTAGTAACATTTTGTTCTTAAATTATTAACATTCGTAACAGGTTCGTTTTCTACCTACCCGCGGCAGAATAGGTGGGAAGCAAACTCTGGATTCTGGGCTTTGTGGTACAGCAGAGAAACTCCAAGTTCACGTCTCCTGGGTGGGGCCCCTCGGAGGGTGCCGGGAAGGAGCTGGGTCACCCCGGGGAGGGGGCTGGACCAGAGGATGAGGCAGCCATCCAGTGGCGAGCTTCATTAATCCTCCCCCACACACATGCTTCCCCGGCTCAGAATCGTTCTGGACTGTCTTTTCCCTTGCACTCCACATGCGTTCTGCCCGCAGGTCCTGACGGCTCTGCCTTCAAAACTGATCCAGAGCCTGACTCCTTGCACCGACAGATCTCACTCTGGTGCAACCCACCATCTCCTCTCGTGTGATTGTGCAGTTGCTTTGTAACTGGTCTTCCTGCCTTTTTGCTCTCACTACCCAACCCCAACCGTCTGTTCTCCATACTGGGGGCAGACGGAAGACTCCAGTTCTCAGGTCACATCGCAGCGCTCCTGTTCTCTCTGATGGCTTCCCCTTGCACTCAGAACGAGAGCCAGAGCATTCACGTTGTTCGGAGCCCCCACCATCCTATCTGATTGCTCGGAACCTCCACCATCAGATCTGATTGCTCGCTCCTTTGCTCTGAGCGTGTCTCCCACTGTGCCCTCCTCTGCTCACTCAGATGCAGTCCTTCTTGTTCTTTCTCCAATCCACAACGGAAGTGTTTGCCTCAGGGCCTTTGCACTGATTCTCCCTCCTGCCTGGGATGCGCTTCCCCCAGAGACCTGCAGGGCTCTCCCTCACCTGCCTCCATCCTTGCTCACTTGCTTTCCTGGACTGCCCTTTTGGAAATTGCAATTCCGTTCCTCACTCCTGTTCCCTCTTTTTGCCATTTCTGGACCCCCTCACCCCGACATAGCTGTTACCACTATCTCATATATGTACTTAACTTTTAAACTTTATAATCCATCTCCCACGGCAAGAAAATTAAAGCCCACAAGCAGAAATGCCCTCCTGTCTTGCTTACAGGGCCTGCCAGGTAACAGGTGCTAAAAAACAATGTGTTGAATGAACTTGATGTCAAGTGTAAGGGGAAGTGGAGCATGGCACAAGAGCACTGGGAAGACCACACAGGAGAGAAGAGGAAGACGGACGGTGAGGTCTGTGAAGGGGAGCTGGTAGAAACCTACTCACCTCATTGATTTCAGCAACCGAAAAGCCACACACGGACTCTGAGAAACCAGGAAGCATGTACAGCAGGTAAGGTCCTCTGATGGTTTTCTCGTTTTCCTTCCGCTACTTCAGGTAGGCAGCTGGCTCTGCATTTCGTAGCCTCCGACAAGCTCTGGGACTGGCAGATTGTGGGGATAGCGGCAAGACGCTGGCCCTTGTTTCCGAAGGCCTAAACCCGGAAGAAAACTGAAGAATGTTCACAACGGAAGAGAAAGGAGCAGGTTGGCTTGGAAGAAACCAGAGGGTCCCTTGGCATGGGCACGGGGTGCCTCCTCCTCATATCCCAGCATTAGCAATGATTCTAGAGCCCAGGCCTGGCTAAGTGTGCAGGAAAGTCCAGGGATGATGCGAAAGTGCTCCCCACTCCTTAACTGCCACCCCGGCTTTCTCCTGCTTTCTAGAGGCACCTTGTCAACGTGTTCGCATCCTCATGCCCTTCAGTCTTGCCCTACCCACACCCACTCTTGTTTGGCTTCTGCCCTTCTGCCTCATCAAAATCCCTGGTAACTTCTAGGCTGGATTCACATCCGTCCTTTAACTGGATGTTTGGTGGTGGTGGTCAGATACACTCAGCATAAAATCCACCATTTTAACCACACCGTTCAGCTGCAGGAAGTGAGTTCACACGGCTGTGCGGTCGACACCACAGCCTACTTCCAGAACTTTCTCATGCAGCCCAACTGAAACTCTGCCCCCATTGAACACTAATGCCCCGTCCTCGCCCTCAGCCCCCCACCACCTCCATTCCTTCCATCTTCCGAATGTGATGGTTCTAGAGGCTTCATGTGAGTGGAATCATGCAGTATCTGCTGTCTTGTGACTGGTTTATTTGTGACTTAGCAAATTTTGTCTTCAAGGTTCATCCCCATTGGGGCATGGTCAGAATTTCATTCCTTGGTTGAGCTGAGCAACATTCCATTGTGTGAACACCGTATTTGCTGATCCGTCTGCCCACGACTGGGTCACTTTCACCTTTCAGCTAATTCACAGTGTAGACACACAAACGTGTGTGTACAGATATCTGTTCGAGTCTCTGCTCTCGGATCTTGGAGGTATAGACCTGGGAGTGGAATTGCTGGGTGATACGGTCATTCTGTGTTTAGCTGTTTGAGGAATCACCCTACCGTTTCTGCAGTTACCTGCACCATCTTACACTCCCACCAGGCGTGACGAGGGTTCCGGCTCTCCACACCCTCCCAACAGTTACTATTCCTGTTTTTTTCTTCTGAGGATAGTCATCCTAGTGGATGGGAAATGGTGCTACATGACTTTTCCGTGGCATTTGACTTTATGGACACTTCCTTCTCAAAACCTGCTTCCTCCATTTCCTACATGCTTCCTGGGTTTTCTTTTCTGCTTCTCTGGTTGTCCAATGTTAGCATTTCCCAGGGCTGCATGTAAAGTCTCTCACTCCATGTATTCCAAATATTTGTTACTCTACATGCTCAAGTACTCCATATACTCCATATAACTCATACTCCGTATAATTCATAGAGTCCGTCTCTCCCTACATCCCATATACTCCTGGTGTCCGTATGACTCCTGGTGTCCGTATAGTTCATATAGCTCATGGCATCTGTGTAACTATATTCATGCTCTCCTTATACTCGTATACGCCATATAGCTCATGTACTCCATGTAACGCATGTGATTATCATTTGAATAATGATAATAAATTAATTTTAAAACCAGGACTGTGGCTTTTAAAAACAACACCATTTAGGGACGCCTGGGTGGCTCAGTTGGTTAAGCGGCTGCCTTCGGCTCAGGTCATGATCCCAGCGTCCTGGGATCGAGTCCCGCATCGGGCTCCTTGCTTGGCAGGGAGCCTGCTTCCCTCTCTGCCTCTGCCTGCCTCTCTGTCTGCCTGTGCTTGCTCGCTTTCTCTCCCTCTATCACTGGCAAATAAATAAATAAATAATCTTTAAAACAAAACAAAACAACACCATTTACAAATAGGTACTCCGTATGTCTAAAAAAATGAGGTCGAGGCACCTGGGCGGCTCCGTCGGTTAAGCGCCTGACTCTTGGTTTTGGCTCAGGTGATGAGCTCGTGGGTCATGGGACTGAGGCCCCTTCAGGCTCTACACTCAGTGAAGAGTCTGTTTGAGGTTTCTCTCCCTCGGCCCCTCTCTCCACTCATGTTCTCTCTCTCTCTCTCTCACACACACATAAATAAATAAATCTTTAAAAATCAGATGATACAGGAAGGTTTTGTTGTGAAGTCTTCTTCCCGTCCCCGTCTCCCAGGTTCCCCAGGTCTTTATCTCGGAGGTAACCCCCTGCTATGGGTTTCCTTGTATTACTCCCAACTACGCTTGGCATTCACAAGCCTTTATAAATACCCACATGCCCCCTGCTTTTTTTAAACAAATGGTAACACCTTGTTCTGCACCTGAATCTTTTCACTGTGTAATATATCTTGGCAATTGTTCCATATCAGTACCTGGAGAGCACCTCATACATCTTCATGGCATAACCAGCACTGCTTCAACTTCCCACCCAAGAGCCTGGGACGGCAGAGACACATAGGCCGCAGCAAGGACACATTTTATTGGAAATCTTCAGTCTTACTTGCATTCCATGCCAATGTTTTGTTCGGCTTCCTAATGCATCTGTGCTGGTTTTAATATAACGATCATATTTTTTAAAGTGATGCTCTGGGAGGAATGACTTTGTTTATTCTGAGACGTTATATACCTCGTTGGGCACATGTACCTGCTTGGACACATAGACATGACATCGTAAGGTCATCACAGTGACCTTGCGAGGCAGGCAGGGCACGGATGATTGAGCCCCTTCTGAGAACGAGGTGGCCCTCGGCAATGTCGAGGGAGCTGCCCCAGGCAAGTCTGTGGGGGCACAGCCAGGAGGCACCGGCACCTGACAACATGGCACACTGCCTCTCCGGAATCAGAGGAAAGAGGATGGAAAACCAGGATCTAGAAAACAAAGTGCAGCAGGGTTTACACAGGAGGGATACTTGCCCAACATGCTTTGCCCAGTGTGGGATGAAAGCTTAGCTAATAGGGCAGGAAATGAGACCAGTGCTCTTATATTTTAAGGAGCCCCAAAGTACTGAGCTTCAGTGTGAGACTAGTCTGGACCGGTTATGGACTGAATTGTGTGTCCCCCAGATTTGTAGGTTGAAGCCCTACCCGCCCCAGTATCCCAGAATGTGACTGTATTTGGAGATGGAGCCTTGGAAGAGGTGATTAAGTTAAAATGCGGTCATTGGGACAGGTCCGAATCCAACATGACTGGCGTCCTTGTTAGAAGAGGAAATTTGGGCTCGAAGAGAGAGAGAGACACCAGGAGTGCTGGTGTGCAGAGGAAAGACCACGTGAGGACACGGAGAGAGGGTGGCGGCTTCAACCTGAAGAGAGAAGCCTTGGGAGAAACTGAACCCACCAATGCCGTGCTTCCTGACTTCCAGCCTCCAGAACTGTGAGAAAATAAATTTCTGTTGTTTCAGCTCCCCCAGTCTGTGGCACTTTCTTACGGCTGCTTGAGCAGATTAGCCCAAAGGCTGTCTTTAATTTCTCCCCCTGTGAATTCCCCCCCACCCCCACCCCCACCCCCACGCCCCAAACAATGTGGTTCCTTTGGATAAGGCTGGGCTGAGCATCCATTCATCATTCGGTGTTGACTGCACCTGTCCTGTGCCTGGGCCAGTCTGGGCACGAGGCTCGCAGCAGGGGCCGCTGCCAAGCCTCTGTTATCCTGGAGTTTCCAGATCTCCCCTCTCCTCTCCCGGCTTCCTCCCCAGGTGAGCTACTGCAAACATCTACCAGGGACAAAGGGGGAAGAGGTGGCATCCAAAGTAAACCCAAGGACCCAGATCATGATTTATAGATGGATCCAAATGTTTGTTTGTTCTCGCTTTCACAAAGAAGCTTCTCTTGTCGATGGCCTTGCTGAACATGGACGCGCAAGGCAGAGTCGCTGAGGTGGATTATGGTTACGCCTCGTCTCATAGGCAGAGCGGTTCAGAGCATCGAGCGCAGCCGGTCTGGAGGCTGGCCGGCTCTGACAACGCTCCAAGCTATTAATTTCCTTGTGGGTGTTTGTGTGTGTTCAGAAACCACCCGGATTCAGAGAAGGGCTAGGATCCTCCCAGCACAGGTGAGGAATGCTTCCCCTCTTGGTGGGAAGACTGAATGGCCGAGGTGTGGGTCAGCCTCTCGGGCCAATGGCAGCAACCCCCCCGCCCCTCGCCAGCTTCCCAGGTCCTTTAAGCTACTGGGAGCCAGAAAGAGCTAGCGTCACTGAGAAGCCCAGCCGTGACTCATCTCATCTCCCCAACTTCGCTCTCCAAATGTGCTCTCTGGACTTTCTCAGGCAAGCCCGAATGGCTCATTGCAGACACCCATCATTAACGTGCCTTTCACGCCTCTTAATTCCCCCCAGAGCTTTCACAATCATCGCCAACCCGAGCAGGGTATTCTTCCCAGAGAAAGACATTCATCACGACCGTACCCAACCTCCGTCTCCAGTGCGGGGAATTACTTCAATTGCCAATGGGAAGAAGGAGCCAACAGGTATCTTTAAAGAGGCTCTATCCACCGGAGGATCGAAAAGAAAATATCCCCTCTGAGCATTTAGTCACACACATCAAAGGAAACAACACTTTCAATCTTCATTTGCATCGTACAAGCATTAGATGTGGTCCAGTTACACTGAGCTCCGCATGAAAAGGCAGAAGTGCCAGTACTTTCCAAGCCTTGACGGAGACAGAGAGAAAATGCAGCCAGGCAAATAATATATCACCCTGCCAAGGCATTTTCCATTTTTAAAAGGACAGAACAATTTTACATTATTTCTGGAGCCTCTTTGCAGCAAATATCCCTTGACATTCAGCTAGCACCCTGGCCGGCCCCTGTTCCCAGTCCGCTGCTCCTCTGTGCCGGGGACCGCATTGTGCCTTTTGGTCCGGGAGCAAGCCAAGTGGCCAGGGGTTTAGAGCCCGGGCAGACTGAGGCTGGCTCTGCGGAAGGGGAAGGGGAAGGGGAAGACATCACCCTGGTGGAAAGAACGTGACGTTTCAGGTCACCCAGAGACGCTGGATGGAGAACCCACATGCCGGCCGCAGAGCTGCCGGGATAGAAACGCGAGGCAGGCTTGGGGTTCTTCGGAGAGAAAACAATGAAGTGCGCTTGCACTTGACGGGAAGGCCTCTTGGGGAAGCAGAAAACGGCCACCAGTTCTAGAATAATTAGCACCAAATGACTTCTAGTTAGGGTGACAAATGAATGCGTTTTCCGGATCTGGAGAAGCGGAATTGGGCTGTTAGGTAGAATTTTCCAAATTGTTCTTTCTGAGGTGTTCAGTGGCTCCCTCCTGGCCAGGTATGAGGTCTTTTGTCAGAGGGCGAACTGTGGGTTTTATTGTTTTGAGTCCTCGGCCCCGGCTGGTCTGAAAAATCTCAGGGTGCTGAATGATTAAGTCCAACCTGCCCTCGAAAACGTTAGTCAGCGGGCAAAAGGAAACAGCCCAACACGGAGGCAAAAGAGCAAATTGACTTTATCTGTGAGTGATTATGTTTGACAAGATGCAAAAAGGAAGAAATCTTTTGTCACAGAGGAAAATTGTACTTTGAGAAATCTTTGCCCAAGTCTTAAGACTCTGCTTTACGCGGTTCGAATTAGAAAGGAAAGAATCCCAGCTCCCTTTGTCTCCCAAATAAAGAGCAGAGAAACAACGCTGCATTTTTATACATTTACTACAGCGGAGTTTTAGAAATCAGATCAGGAGTTCTCAGTCTACTCCAGCCAGCACTTCCATTAACTAGCAAATTCTCTTTCGAGAAACCTATTTTTGAATTGCTATTTACTACTAAAAGTTTAATTTTTCCTTTAAGTATTTGTCACACATGCAGTCAAATTCTTTGTGGGTGGGATAGCAAAGCAAGGCAGATGGGATTCCTCTCCAATAAGAAGGAGGAGCCAATTTTCACTCAGAAAGGGCGAAAAGATCAGGACTGTTAGAATCATTCTTCTGATTTCACATTTATCTTGTACCCGCAGCATCACAGTCTGCTTAGAATTGGAAAGAAGGCGTCGCAGGCAGGGAAACAAACTGTTTTGACTCAATCAATGACTCAAATTTGACTGCTTACGTTTTTTTCCTTCACTAATTAAAAACAAAATTAACCTCCTTTTTAAAAAAATCCCAAACTCTTTTTTTCTATTTTACACAATCTTCTTTCTGGTATCCGTGAGACTAACTCTCTCAGCTCCCACAAGTCTTTGCTCAAATGTTAATTTCTTTCTTTCTTTTTTTTTTTTTAAATTTGTTTAAGTAATCTCTATGTCCAACATGGGGCTTGAACCCACAACCCCGAGATCAAGAGTCTCATGCTCTTCCGACTGAGCCAGCCAGACGCTGCCCCTCCCCCTCCCCACGGGCCCCTTGTGTCAATTTCTTAATGATGTCTTCCCCGATGGTTTCTATTTGTCAGCACCACGCTCTAACCTGCTGAGCTAACTGGCCTTGGACCTGACCATTTCTATTTGAAACAACATCTCCCCAGCACTGGTGTTTCTGATCCCTTTTGACCTGCTGCATGTTTTATTTTTCCCGTAACGCTTATGGAGTTCCCACATCCTATAGATTTTCTTTATTATGTTTATTGCCTTCTCTTGAAGGTGAGCACCAAGAGAGCAGAAATCCGTGTTTTTTGTTCGGAGATGTACTTCCATTGCACAGAGCGGTACCTGTCACTTAGTAGGATGCTCAATAAATATTGAATCCCTGTATCAGAGAAAATTGTCCAAGATTTGGAAAAGAGCAAGCCTGTCTATACAGCAAAGTGTTGGGCATTGCCTGGAGGACCCTCTGGGAGGATGTGATTCTATCAGAATGAACACTTTTAACTGCCTTTCTGTGGACGGGGTAGAAGCAGAACGCTGAGGGGAATGCAGATGATTCCTGCCCGTAGACGCTACTGCGTTCTGCCCTATGGAAAGGAGGATCCCACACATGGAACGTTATTGCCCTAAAAGATACGCACCACTTTTGCATCTTCTAGCAAGCATTCTTGCTTGTGTATAAATATGCCTCTGTTCTTCAAATTCTCCTTCCAGCTGGGGTCAATATCTTACTGGTTCCCTCGTAATCTAAAGAGCTCAAGACAGTTCTTGACACAGACACACTTTATATTTGTGTGGGAGTCATGATTTTTATAGCTTTTTGAAAATTATGAGCGAGTAAAAAGGTGAGTTATACTCCCTGCCCTAGGGAACCTTAGCTAGTCCCGTGGTTTTAGACACCGTGGAAGGCTGATTTCTCACTGATTTGTATTTCCAGCCACAACCTCTCTGTGCCCCACGTGCACCTATCCTTGTTGCCTTCTTGATATCTCCACTTGGCTCTCTGACAAGCATTTCAGAATTATCATCCTAAATGGGATTCTGGATGTCTCTTTGAAACGTGCTTCTGCTCAGTCTTTAAGGGGCAAAACTTACCAACTCCATTGCTGAGGTCTAACCATGGCCCTCCCTGTGGTTGCTTTGGCACGCAGCAGCTTAGACAGTTGAGTAGTTGTGACAGATGACAAATATTCAAAGCTGGAATATTTACTAACTTGTCCCTTACTGAAAAAAATTTGCTAATCCTTGGACTGAATAATGGCTACCAAAGACATCAGGTCATAATCTCTGGAACCTATAAATGTTACCTTGTTTGGAAAAAGGGTCTTTGCCAACGTGATTAAATTAAGGATCTTGACACAGGTGAGATGGTCCTGGATTATGTGGGTGGTCTGTAAATGCTGTCAGAAGTGTTCTTGTAAAAGAGAAGCAGAGAGAGAGTCTCTGTGTCTCTGTCTCTCTTACACATACACAGACACACATACACACATGGGAGAACAATATGAAGACGGGGCAGAGTTTTGAAGATGCTGGCCTGGAAGATTGGAGACTGTGGCCAGCAGCCAATGCCGACGGGACGGCCACTGGAATCTGGAAGAGGCAGGGAATGGATTTTCCCTAGATCCTCCAGAGGGAGCACAGCCCTGCCAACACCCTAATTTTGGCCCAGTGAAATGGATTTTGGACTTCTGGCCTGCAGAATTGTGAAAGAATAAGTTTCTGTTGTTTTCAGTCACTAGGGTGACTTGTTACAGCAGCCACAGGAACCTAATACACTCGTCTGAGCCACGATCGGATCCTGACTGCCATCATCTCCTGGTGAGCCTCTGGGCTTTCACTCTTACCCTCTTGCAGTCTGTTTTCCACCTCATGTCCCAGTGATTTTTTGAAAACACCACTGAGATATACTCCCAGCTCAACACCCACCATCAACTTTCTAGGGCCTTGGAATAAAATCCAAAGATTTCACCATGGATTCAAAGTTCTATGGGATCTGGTCTCAGAATCCTCTTTGGATTCACGTCCCACACTCTTCCCGAATGGCCTCATCGTAGCTCCTCCCACACACCAAGTGCGTATTTGCCTCAGGTCTTTTGCACCCTCTGCTTCCTCTGCCTAGAATGTCCTTCTACCCCTGCCCTTAACTGCATGGCTCCCTCTCGCTTCCTTCAGGCTTCAGAGACCCCGCCCTATCTAAAATAGTACCCTCAACGCCCCACCCTATTATCCTACCTCATTTTTCTTCAAGCATTGATTGTTTTCTAACCTTCAGTCATATGTTTTTTTATCATCCGTCTTTCCTACTTCCATGCCAGCTCCATGAAGGCAGGCATTTTTTTCTGTTTTGTTCACGGCTGTATCCCCAGCACCAAGAACCAGGGCCTGGTACACCGTAGGCACCTGAAAAATATTTGTTGGGTGAATGCACATGAAAAAGATTGAAACCATATCAAAAGGAGAGGAAGACTTACTTCTGTTTTCTGCTTGGCTCAAAGGAAACTATAGGTTTCTTGTTATCTTTCCAGAAACCTTTTCTATATGTGCTAGAATATCTAAATGGGCAACAGGGCTTAGATCTGTGTACCTCTGAGAGTAGTATACATCTGTGACCGGTGACTTACTCTGTTCCCGTTCGACAGTTAAGCTGGAGAAACTTACATAACAGCACTTGGTGACAGACACCCCCATCTTTTTAATGGCTGTGTAATATCCCATGGCTTCATACTTAAAGAAAAATAAACTGCTCACTTCATTTGAAACATGAGGAACTTAATGTCAGATAGATGCTGTGGCCAGTCCACGTTGTGTTTCCGGGCTCCGGTGGATGGCAGTGGTCTGGTTTTTCTCTGGTGTTTCTGGGTGCCCATCAGAGACCCCAGAACTGATACCTACCTCAGCTGCTTTCTCCTTCAGGTGTTTTGACAGGTTATTTTACTTTCAACGACTAAATCAAGTCTCCTTGGAAGACTGAGAGTCGAAATAAATTGCATCGGAGAATGCTGATGCTGATAGGAAAACAAAGAAAAGGGAACTCGGGAGCCTTCTGGATGCTCTGTTCAGCCTTCAGTGGTGGCCAGGTGGTGATGAGCAAACTTCCCATTTCTATTCCCCTCCTGGAACCATCCAAACAGACAAGGAATGTGCAAGCAGGGGGCTTGCGTGGTAGACACTAAGGGCATTCGTCTCTCCCTCCAATCAGACTGCTTGCTGCCCGCAAGTCCTTGCTCTCTGGGGAGTTTGGGAACCCTACTAATGTCTCTCTGGGTCCCAGGAAGTGAGCTAGTGTCCTGGTCTCCTAAATCTGTTAGATTCAGGAGTCATACCTCACTTTGCATACGTGCCTTTCTGAACCAGCCAAACCTATCTCTTTAACCTTATCCCTCTTTTAAAAAAAGAAGGCATTTCTTTGGTACCAAGTTCAAATTCAATAATAATAATAAAGGACTGATTAGGCTATAAAACCAGAGGGAGGGAAGAGAATTTAGTTTCAATTAATTATTTTAAGATTTAAAAAAATTTTTTAAAAAGATTTCATTTATTTATTTGACAGAGAGATAGAGAGCACAAGTAGGCAGAGAGGCAGGCAGAGGGAGAGGGAGAAGCAGCAGGCTCCTTGCTGAGCAGGGAGCCCCATATGGGACTCGATCCCAGGACCCTGGGATGATGACCTGAGCTGAAGGCAGCCGCTTAACTGACTGAGTCACCCAGGCACCCCTTAAAGATTTTATTTTCAAGTAATCTCTATACCCAATGTGGGGCTCAAATTTACAACCCCGAGACCAACAGTGACATACTCTATAAATTGAGCCAGTCAGGCACTCCATGACTTTAGCTTGGAAGGGAAAGTCCAGAAAAAACTGGATTGATTTTTTAAGTTAGGCATGAAGCTGAGATACATCCTATCAAAGGCATCTAGCTTTAACTCCCAAGGAGGGTCCATGGAGAGCAGGTGCCCTCAGGTCTGTTTCATGTAATAACCGGTTAATGTAGAAAGGTTTTACGATTAAAACAGTTGTTTAAACAACATCTCTTGAAATCCATTACATTTCCAATGAGCTGAAATGCAGCCCTCCTAGCTCTGAAGATCTCAGTATGTGTAGACTCTGTGACAAGTCTGGGCTCTTGCTCCCTGAGAGTCTACCCTGGAGATGACAACGGCTGAGTTGCTGTGGACAGAGGCAGGTGGGGATGCGAAGAGGAGGAGAGAAAAAGGAGGGTTTGCAGGTTTGGGGAAACAGGGTATCTAGGGAAAGGTTGGTTCTAACAAAGCTTACACGTTTTCATCATGTTTTATCTTATAAAAACAAGGGGGATATGGGATCTCCTGTATTATTTCTTAAAACTGCATGAGAACTTACAGTGATCTTGAAATAAAAAATTCAAAGAAAAGAGCAAGAGAAGAAACTTTTTTTTGGAAGTAGAACTTTGGGACAGTATTATTTTTAACCATGTAGCTTTTAACAAGGTGCAGGCAGAGGAACTCCTTTCTTTCTTGTCCTGTGTTGGGAAAGAGTGAGCAGGTGCCTTCACGCCTCTGAAGGAGCTCAGTGCAGGCTTTTCTCTGCCAACTCAGTAACACGGAGTCCCAGTAACTTCTGGTTTAAGGAGGCAAGTCTTAGCACTCCTATTATCTTCGTCAGCTGCAGTGATAAGCAAGCACTTTAATTACTGCAGAACGCTGACCAGGAAAAGAATAGCCTTTTACAATTATTTTTGAGGTGAAAAGTAACAATTTAATATTCGCCTGTCCCTGGACAGTAGCATTCTTTCCTTGAAGAACATTGGGACCAAAACAAAATGGGCCAGGATTCAGAGGGTTAGGGTGTCCAGCATATTTTTGACTCCTCTCCTTCCTAAATGGGCTCATTTAGCCAGTTTCTAAGCAGTGCTTCCTATACTGTAAATGCTCACATGTTGGAAACAAGCAAAGACAAACACCTGTTGTTACAGACTGAATATTTCTGTGTATCCCCCTCCCCCAGCCAAATTTGTAGGCTGGAGTCTTACACCCAGGTGGTGGTATTAGGAGGTGGGGCTGTGGGGAGATGAGATCAGATGAGGTTGCAAAGGTGGGGCCCTGTGATAGGGTTAGTGCCCTTTTAGGAGTCATGAGAGGGCTTGCTTCGCCTCTCTGCTTTCCACAGTGGGAGGAGGTACGGTGATCTCAGACTTCTAAACTGTGGGAAATAAATTTCTGTTGTTAGAAGCCACCAGTTGCTGGTACCTTGAAGTAGTGGGAAATAAATTTCTGTTGTTAGAAGCCACCAGTTGCTGGTACCTTGAAGTAGGAGCTTGAAGTGACCGAGACACCAGCACAGCCAACTGGCCACACCCCACCCCTAACATCTCATACTCTGGGTTAGCAGCTCTCAAACCCATTTATTTCAGGATCCCTTTAGTCTTTTTATTTATTTATTTATTTGTTAAAGATTTTATTTATTTATTTGACAGAGAGAGATCACAAGTAGACAGAGAGGCAGGCAGAGAGAGAGAGAGAGAGAGGGAAGCAGGCTCCCTGCTGAGCAGAGAGCCCGATGCGGGCCTCGATCCCAAGACCCTGAGATCATGACCTGAGCAGAAGGCAGCAGTTTAACCCACTGAGCCACCCAGGCGCCCAGGATCCCTTTACTCTTAAACATTATTAATGACCCCAAAGAACTATAACTTTATTTTATTTTTGTAAAGATTTTATTTACTGATTTGAGAGAGAGAGAGATAGAGAGAGCATAGAGGGAGAAGCAGACTTCCTGATGAGCAGAAAGCCTGACGCAGGGCTCGATCCTAGGACCCCGAGATCATAACTTGAGTTGAAGGTGGACACTTAATCGACTAAGCCATCCAGGCACTGCGCCCCAAAGAACTTTTATTTCTGATATGTTTATTTTTATTAAATATTTATTGATTCATTTTAGAGAGAAAGAGCATGAGGGGGGCAGAGGCAGAGGGACAGGGAGAGAGAATCTTGGGCAGACTTGGCACGGAACAAGCACAGAGCCCCAGGTCACAACCTAAGCTGAAACCAAGAGTTGGGACCTTAACTGACCTTGCCGCCCAGACCCCTGTGATATGTTTATTTATGGCTTATGTACTATATAGAAATTTAAAAAATATTTGAGTTCATTTAAAAATAATAAATGACTACATATTAACATACGTATTTTTTAAAATAAAAACAAAATTTTCCAAAACAAAAAAGTTATGTGATGAGAGTGGCATTGTTTTACCATCCTGGACGTCTCTTTAATACCTCACTTAATAGAAGACAGCTAGATTCTCTGATCTGCTCCTGCTCTCAGTCTGTTTTGATGTCATACATTATGTGGCGTCTGGAAAACTTCATCGTACTTGCGTGAGGGGCTGATACAGTTATTAGGAAGACAGTTTTGACCTTGTAGATCCAGCGCAAGAGTCTTGAGGATTCCCCCACCTCCCCAAGTTTCCAGGCTGCACTTTGAGAACTGCCATTTCTGTTCGAGTCTAGGGTGCTTCCCATAGGTGCTTTCCACTGCGACAGTCCTCCTTCTTTGAAGTTCTGGTGATTCATGAGCTCTGTGTCCCCATGGCACCTTGACCTGCAACCTCCTGTGATTGTCTGTGGGAGACACTCAACTTTATTTTATTCACCTTTATATCCTCAGGAAAGACCACAGTATCTGGCTTCCATTAGGCATCGGATAAATTCACATTTTAGTCTAAATACATGTTTTAATTTTAAAAGCTGTATATTTACTGGGGCACCTGGGTGGCTCAGTCGTTAAGCATCTGCCTTCGGCTCAGGTTATGATCCCAGTGTCTGGAATAGAGCCCCCGAGCCTGGCATCGGGCTCCCTGATCGGTGGGAAGCCTGCTTCTCCCTCTCCCACTCCCTCAGCTTGTGCTCCCTCTCTCGCTGTGTCTCTGTCAAATAAATAAACAAAATCTTAAAAAAAAAAAAGCTGTATAGTTATGACTATATTATAGAAAATAGGGACAGTAGAAAACAAAACTCCCCATCAGCCAAATATTATGTCTTGGGTGTATTTTGTATCAGTCTTTTTATAAAATACAGTTGTTTGGAGCTAGTAGCATACCACATATAATAAATGAACATCATAATTTTGAATTATTTTTTTCCCCTTACGTAGCAATGGTTAAGTTTTTCTTTTTGATGTCTGTGACTGCATATCCATCCTGTGGCCCTAACCCAACGTCCTAAGTAAATATCCAACATTAGCATGCTTAGGATGCTTCCAAATTGTTGTTGTAATAAATACAGTGATCCTGTGAGTACCTTCACACATACAGCTTTTTTGGCATTTAGTGTTATTTCCTTAGAATAGATTCCCAGAAGTAAGATTACTGGGTCAAAAGATGCAGATGCTTTTTATGGCTTTTAATACCTACAGTAAAATTGCTTTTCAAAAGGGTTATACTAATTTTCAATGCCACCAGCGCTTTCAGGAACGTTTCACTACCCCAATCGTCAACATAGATACTATTAAGAATGTCGATTGATAAAGTATTGTACCCTAGTTGTCAAAATTTTGCATTTTTTGAAGCTCATGAAATTAACGTTTGTTGAAGAGCAAGTGTCTAATACAAAACATTCTTTTGGGACATCTTTATTTCTGGAAAACTTGAGACTTGGGTACTTGTGAACACTAGGAAAAGAACGCATGTTGTTAGGACCCGCACAGAATTCACTTTGACATTCAGATCTTAACGCCCAAATCCTCCGACCCGGACCTCGCGCGGATTCTGCACAGCGGAGGGAGACGTTCCCGCGGCCAGCCACGCAGACGCACCCAGAGGGGCTGGAGTTCTGCGGCTTCTGCAACTTTTCTCCCCCCTCTAACTCGGAGGTGTCTGCCCTCTCCTTTGTTTCTGGCACCGCCTGCCCACGTGCGCCGGTGCTGAATTTCTCCGGCCCGAGGCCTCTCCCTCCCGGCCACCTCGCGCGGCTCCGGGCCGCTCCGTGCACCGAGCGCCGGCGCGCGGGGCGGACTCGGACTTGCAGGGCAGCCGCGGCGGCGCGGCCGTCCCCCGCAGGAGGCTCCCGACCTCTCCCAGGCGGGCCTCCCCGGCGCGCGTGCGGCGGGCGCCGGCAGCTTCGCGGGGAAGAGCCCCGACCGTGCGCCCGGGACGGAGGAGACTCGGCCTGCGTCGCCCTCGCGGCCGCGCGGCTCGGAGATTGCCTCCGGCGGCCTCATCCTGGGACAGGCACTTATGAGTCATCGGCTCGGCGGGTCACATGGCCAACGTGACCAAAATAAAGTTTCAGTATTTTAAGCCGCTAGAAAAGGGGACAACGGAGCACACCGGAGGCGGGCAGCGGAAGGCGGGCACCGGCGGGCACGGGCGGGCCGGGCACCCGCGCGAGGGGCCGCGGCGGCGCGGGCGCCCGGGGTGGGGGGCGGGGCGCCGGGGCCGGGGGGGGGGAGGGGTAGGGGCGGGGCCTGGAGAGACGCGCCCCTCCCCCACGGCCGGCAGCGACGCCCGGACTCCCGGGCCGACCGGCTCCGAGCACGACGCCCGGCCGACCTCCGCCCCGGGGCCCCAGGCCCCGCTGCCGCCGGGCGGAGGCAGGCCGAGGGATTCCGGAGATCCCGCCGCGTCCTCCACTGCCACAGGGACCCCACGCGCCGGCAGCGGCTTCCCCGGGAACGTCCTTCAGCCCCGGGAGCACGCGGGAAAAGCCCCAGCGCGCCAATGAGCGAGCGCCTTCCTCCTGACGGTCACGCTCGGGGGCGGGGCTTCCCTTCGCCGCTCCCGAGTTCCGGGAACCCCCTTTGATTGGTCTGGACGGCCTGGGAAACACTGTAGTAACGCCCAATCAAAGCGCCACGTCTCGGCCTCGAGGAAATATTCCGTGTCGGCTCTGTCCTAACTGGGCAGTTCTTTCCGGCTCTGGCCACTGGGAAGCTTTGTTTAGATCTGGAAGGCGGGCTTTCCTGGGAGTGGGTGGGGAGGGGGCGTTGGTTCTTGACCAATCCTTTCATTGCGTTGGGTGGTGACCAGCCAATGGGCCGGGCGGATAGGACGCTCCTCCCGGAGAGTAGTGAGACCCCTGGTGCGGGGCGATTGGTGGCGGGCACTATGAGTGGCAGCCTCACGGCCCAACAGGCGCAGTGCGTGGGCCGCGGGGCGGGGCCAGGGCGGGTGCGCGGCGGCGGCGGGGTGGCTGGGCCGGCGGCGGCGGCGGTACGAGGCGCGCGCTCGGGGTCCCGGTCGCGAGGAGGAGGAGGATGTGGCGCGCGGAGGGGAAATGGCTGCCGAAAACAAGCCGGAAGGTAAGAGCCGGCGCGTGAGGGGCCGGGGACGGCGCGGCGGGCGGCGGGACCCGGCCCC
>NC_081570.1:4255162-4290397 GCF_022355385.1 Mustela nigripes
TTTTTTTTTTTTTTTTTTTTGCTGCTCTGGTTCTCTTTTGGCGAAAAACACGATGCCATGCATTTGTTTGTATATATACACATGTAGGTATGCATTAAAAGACAAAGTCACATCTGTTACTTACACACTGTAAGTTGGAAGGGTTACATGGCTAGCTCTGCATTCTGCGTGTACGTAGGGACCTTGACGTGTACCAGTATGAATATATATTACTGTTGTTGGTAACTCTTCAGGTTTAGAAGAATCAGAAAGCTCATTGATAAATGGCCAATTTTTACCACTCTCTCATTTGTCATTTGTACTGTACTGAATAAGCAGAATGACATCCTGAACGTTCCCCAAGTCCCCGAATACAAGAAGTGTACAGCCTTGCCGATGTACACCCAAACTTAGGCATTCTGAATTCAGGGGCAGTATTCTCTGCTGGATTTTTCGTAGGGTGAAAAGTTCTCATCTTGATGTCTTTACTGCTGGGTATGGGAAAGAGGTTTCATGTATTTGGGGCATCCATAGGAGGGGATGAGAATATGTGTTTCTGTGACAGAACTAGGAATGAGCAGCCATAAATATGTCGCTGTTTTATTTTGGCCATTTAAGTAATTGAGAGAGGCTGTACACATTAGGAAAAGGTACCTTTGGGAAGGCCTGTGACACGTGAAGGGTGGGAGGGGCTGTTGTCCAGGTTTGTCCTGAGTATCACAGTTTGCAGGTTTGGCTCTGGGGCAGGGCCATGGTGGAGCCTCCTGTAGGGCCCCACCCCCCTCACTGAGCTCGGAATGGCTGCTCGCTGCTGTCACTCAGCAGCAAAAAGTCTTACTTTTTGTCAGGCTGAGTGTGGAGCCTCATCCTCCCCAACGAGCTCGTCAGACTGAGCATTTGGACCATTAAGCATTTTTGGAGCAAGGAATCTCCACCTGGAGTACCAAGGAAGGGAGGTGAGGGGATTTGGAGAATTGGTCAGCATTAGGCTTTGACTTCGAGACTTTGCCCTTCAGGTAATACGGAGTTACCTGGTGGGCATAAAACCCACTGCCCCAAAGTAGCGCTTTTAAGCTCCATTTCCCTTTTTTCTAAGTTTTTATACTGTTGTTATTGTGTCTGTATCTAGACTCAGCTTGATGGAATTGTGTATTTTTAGGGTATGGTATTAATGACCTTTGGAAGAAGAGAGTTGAGTACCTGCTGTAGATGTTGGGGTGTTCGTAGGAGAGTGAGTGTTCCCATCTCACTTCCCGTCGTGGATCCTTTCCTGTCCTTCTGCCTACTGCCGACTGCCTCCCTGGGTCTCTCCTCTGCTAATCAGGTGTTCTGCACAACGGGATAGTGGGAGGACAATGTAAGGTTACAGGAACACACTTGAGGTTAGTGTGTAAAGTTGGACTCTTTGAGTTAAATGTGGTTGTGCTTTCTGTGTCATTCGCCCCATTGGTTACAGGAAATCAGCTTTTCCCTCTTCCTCTTCCATTGCACGCTGTTCTCTGGGCGTTAGGCCTGCCAGGATGGGTTCTCTTAAGGACTTTTCTTTCTTACATCTTTTTGTTAGAACATCACTCTCTCTCCACCTCCAGCTTTTCGGAAAAGGTTGGGTGACTTATGGGGCCTGTCTTCCCTTGTCTTCTTGAAGACTTGACTTCTCCCGCTCCTAAATGTTGGGTTTATCTGTCTCAATGGTTAGCGGATTCCTGGTGTTGACATGCGCACAGCAGCCTCTACTCAAGGTCAGGTTGGTTTGGAGTTTCCTTTCCGAAAGGGTAGGGCTGCTCTTGTTCTCCGAGACGTATTTATACATCTTGCTTACCCATGTGTTTCCATTTCTTTAGAGTTTGGGCTTCACCACTGAAGTAGCCTGTTCAGTGTCAGGTGGCCTTATTTTAGTTCTCTTTTTGGGCTGGATGTAGCACATGTGCCTGGTGGGATTACAGTTTTTCTGACTGCTTCTGAGATAGCCCCTCTTGTGGTCTAACTTTTTTTTTAACCACTCTGTCATTGCTGCGGCCCGTTCTTCATTTCCAACTTCCCAGCGTTCAGGAAAATACCTCCTTGTGTGCAGTTGTACTTCTTCCCGATTTCCTTCTGGGAAAAGCAATAGAAGGTGATTCTCACATTCTCTTTCTTTCTCCTCGTAGTTGTGTCTTTTGCCTCCTTTGGGAGACCTTTGAATTTGTCCTGGAGAGAAGCTGTTTTGGCCCCCGTATTCCATCACTGGGTGCATTCATTCTGGAGACAGTCGCTGAGCAGGGACCTGTGGTGGGGTGTGACTGTTTGAGGTCTCTCAGGGTAGATGACATTTCAGTGTCTCTTATACTTGTCTTTTCATATATTCTTTTAAGGAATTCTTTTCTGAACTTTAATTGTTTGGATTGTAATCTTACAAAAATATACTCAAGTGGTGTACTATCCCACTGAACTCTTACCCCTCCCTGTAGGACTGGGGGTGTTGGAGTGGGTGGAAGGCAGCGTGAGAGGCATTTAACAGCTTTCCCTCAGACTGTGTGTAGGGTGTATGTAGAAAAAAGTAAGGTCAATCTTCTTTTAAAATGGCTAGGCTTAACTTTTAGGTCACTTAGATAGACGGTAGGTTGGAATGCTTGTTTAACATTTGAACAGCAGCATACCAGGTATTGTATGGAACGTGCTAGGTATTGTGTAGAACATAAAATGAAATGCATCCTTTATAGGAGGAAGGGGTAGAAAAATAATTTCCTCTTAGGACAAACTGGTATGTTTGATATCCTCAGATAGTAAGAACTGTAGGAGATGCTGTTACATTTTTGCTGCCAAGTGTTCTATCTAAATTTATGCCTAATTGTAGTGACCATTCTTAGGCTAGGTATCTGATATAAATTATGACTGCTTTTGTTTATTATGTGACCTCTAATACTTTATGCTTTCTTTTGTGGTACTTTTATTTGTGTCTTGTCTTTTGGGGGAGTAAATTGCCTCTGATTATTTCTGGATATAGGTTTGGTATACGGAATGATGACAATAGTAATAAGAAATTAACCTGAAATGCACTTTTTTTCATTCTGTATTAAATCGGATTTCCCCTCCACAATGTTTGTAGAAACCAGTTCTAGTATTTCACGCTTAAGAACTCTCGTTTAGGGTTGTTACAGTATGTGGTTTGGCAGTGTCCTTTATTCATGTGAATATATGACTGAAGGTTTTTTTGTGGTGACAGGTGATGTTTGTTTCCATTATAACAGATCATTTTCTAAAATGTTCTGTATCTTCTAGAATCACTTATCCTGCCTGTTTTTGATGTTCCAGATGACCTAAGTCCTACCTCTTTTTCTTTCCCATATGAAGAAGTTTCCTTATTGCCCTTGTTATTATTATAAAAAAGTACCTGCAGGTCTATTGTATTTGTAGTCTTTCTGTCTTTACTAAAGGGTGATGCTCACCGTTCCTTTTGTCCTGTAGTAAGGGGCAGCGTCACTCTGTCTCCCTAAGGCTAGAGGGATGAAATGGGGTTAAGCCACAAGGCCAGGGTTGATAGTAGTATTTGTAAGGGCATAGCATCCCAGGGTGAAACACTGTGTCCTTCTGGCATCTGGGACTCCTCATGTAGGATTTTGGAAATTTGTTTTTGCTGCATTTAGCCAGTTTTCCTTCTGTCTCTTTGGCTTGATAATCATAAATTTCTTTGGGCAGAGCCAACAAGTACACTACTTCATTTGGGACCTTCATTCACAAGGAAATGGGGGTCTTCTAATGTTACTGTCATATTAGCTGTAGTCTTTGGTGTTTGAGGGTGAGACCAGAGAGAGTTCCTGTGTTCTCCTTGTTTGTGCACATAGCATGAATAGGGTTGCGTGGTCATTCACTCTCTTTTGCAGGTTACAGTGTGTAATCTTTCTCTCCTTCTTCCTCTTGTTCTTCTTCTTCTCCCCCGCCCCCCGCTTTTCTTTTTCTTTTTCTTTTTTTTTTTTGGTGCACCCGATCAGGTTCAGGATATAGGTTGACCAGACATTATCCAATCCCTGTATTTTGTACCACCCTTGGAAATAGTGTCAATCAGTCCTGTCATTAAGATGTGTTGCCGTTCTGTCATATGTGATGGTCTTCCTTCCCATGGTATTTGGCATGTGTTGGTAAGGACAGTGTTTCTCTGTATATGTTGACAGTAGGCAGCAGTCCTGATTTTGTATATGGAGGGACAAAGTAAAAGGTGTTTTCTCCCCCCCCCCATCAGTATGATGGCTGTGTATTTCTGCGGATGTATTGCATCTTTCTGCTTTGAGCGCCATTGCGCGTGGAAGGTCATGGGCCTCCTTGGATAAGGATTGGTAGTGCTTCCTGAGCATTTTTTTAGCTCATTACCCTGGACTGAAATATACTAGGTACCCCATTGCAAAGAGAGGCCAAGTGTCAGCCATATTACTTCCCTTTCGTCTCTCTCTCTTTTTTTAGAAGATTGTTTATTTACTTTAAACTGATAGACGTGTCATAAGGCGGAATGGCCAGAGATATTTTTTAAATGATTCTTCTGCATTCACCCTAGTATTTTGGTCATTCTTAATAGAGTTGGATGTTCTCTTACACACGAGTCCTTTACTCATTTGGAGAAAGTGCAGTCACGTTTTATTTTATTTTTTTTTTTTCAGATTTAGCCAGGCCTTTCAAGTCACGTAATATATCCTTGCCTGAGACTTCCCAGAAAGTGACTGCGAGGGAGATGTGCTGATCTGGGGCTGTGTTCCTCGGTCTGTTCTCTGCAGTGTGGTCCTGTAGTTCCAAGTGTACAAAATGATGTGTCTTGAAGAACTGTTTGGATCTGAGTTCTTAATGGTTTTAAATACGTTACTGCTTGGAGACCAATTAAGTGGCATTACTCTCACCACTAATTTTACTTCTAGTGTCATCTGAAGTATCTTCCCCCTACCTTCTCTCCTCCCCCGCCAATAAAAAATCCCCAAACCACAATCATAACAAAATCCCAAAAAAAGCCAACTGTGAAGGCCAACTCTGACTGCCTCTGCTGTACAGTTTGTGTCACTAGCTTTGGACGTGTTGCTTAATTGGTGCTTTTTATGTATACAGTATTCAGTGGGGCAGCCGTGTGAGAGAGCCTCTGAAACACATAGCTTTTTCAGTCAGTTAGCTGCAGACCACACATTGTATCTTTCGTTTTTTTTTCTTACCTGTCCCCAAGGTGAGATTGTGTATTTAGTTACTTAAGAACACTTGCAAAGTGGGTTGTTTTCCTCCTTTATTTTCATCTAACCATTGGAACGAAAACTGGGCTTTACTTCTCATAATAATAGTAAGTTACTGTTTTCCTACTTTTGTGTTCCCCGTCTGTGGGCAGATGGGGAGCTCACGCCCAGTAATGGCACTGGGACTAGGCAGGGCTCAGGCTTACTCTGTAGCTGACACATTGCTTTAGAGACGATTTCTACTCTAAGTGAAGCCTGGTGTCTGTAACACGTGATAAACCAGATGTTTAAGTTTATTTAATCTTTTTTACAGTATGCGTTTAACAAGATGTATCTGTGTGTTTTATTAGAATGATCTGCAGATACAACTGCAACTAAAAAACAAAGAGAGAAAAACAAAGCCTTTCTTTCTATTTTTGAAAAACAGGTGTTATCTTTTTTTGTTGTTGTTTTTTTTTCCCCTTCATTGGAGTTGATTTAGAGTGCCAGGAAGCATTTTTGAAAGTATAGTAATACAATCAAGAATTAATCGTTTTGAAACTCAGATTTGGTTTTTAATTCTTGAAAGTTATTTCTGAGGACATACGTGCCCCATTGGTTTTCTGGGGTACTTGGATATCAATCCATTTGGAAGCGATAAAAAGAAATTGGTATAAAGTGTGAAATTATAAAATAGAAAAATGATGTGCTAGTGAAGAAATTACCCATTTATCATTGAAGATCATCTGCAGTGATGATAGGAAGTGTAATTTTGGATATTCTAAGGAAAAATGGGGTGTTGGCATGGGTACCATGTTGAAATTGGCACACACAGTTCTTGTCTGAAGAGTACTCCCCAACATGGAGATGCTTAGAAGGTAAAGAAGCTGATGGGATTGATTATTTTAAAATGTTAGGTGTTTTTTTCTCTTTTAAAAAGGTAATTGGAATAAAATAGCCCTCCTTAGTGAAGAAAATGTAAACTTTAATGGAAGTTCAGAATGAAATATTTAAAAAGTGAACATAAAAGATAAGGATTTTTTATTGCAAATCCACAAGGGGGTAGTGATGTTCTATCAAAGATATTTGTGGTGGAAATGTGAGATGATCTCTTTTAACATTTTAGATTTACAGATAAAACCGGTATGTTTGCATTTTAACTTAATAAGATCTTCTTTTTAAAATGTTTATTGGCAAAATTGTTTATTGCTTAAATTAAAAAAAAAAATCCCATTTTGGGTGAATGGCTATTTTAAGCCATATGAATGGTAAGGAAGAGAGGATGTCCTTGTAGTGTTGTGCTTTGCAGAGGTTACCAAGGATCTGGGGGTCACTTATTTTCTAAGAATGTAATAATGTAATAAATTTCCTGGGAAGTGTTAGGCATCTAGGAATCAGTGACTTACGGGTCCTTAGTAAAAGGATTTTGGGAAATCGTGCCTAAACTTTACATAAGTTTGTATTACTGGTTGTATTTTCAGCCCTGCCAAGAGATGAAAAATGTGAACAATCCACACCACTAGCCGCTTTTAATAGTTCTAAGTAAATCAAATTTTTATAATCTCTTTTTTTATTAGTTTATATTACATCATTAGATAAAAGCGTTTTTTTTCTCCCCTCGCACATAAAAATTCTAGTAGCTTGCCTGAGGTCATTGAGTCCCACCCCATTATATTCAGAATTGGTTAAAATTAGGTGTGGTGTGTGGCAGTACCAGGTAATTTTCAGTGAAGAACTCAAACTGTTATCATGTGCTCTTTTTTTGAATGTGATGGAGGAAGATTTAAGGTGGGGATGGGACTGTATTTTACTTATTTAGAGACGCGCTAACCATATTTTTATAAAATACTACTTTTAAGGAGACCATGAAGCTGTTCCGTGGTTTAGAAGTTATGCTTGTTTGTGGCGTACACATTGTGCGGTTTTCATTTTTGGTCTGGGGACAAGGTCAATACCGCTTTTTCTCTTTTTCTCTGTTTTTTTCCTCCCTGTCCTGAGCAAGGGCTTCTTGTCTTTCATCTCCTTTCCTAAATGAGTGCTGATTTAACATCCCAAAAGGTCCACTGTTTCTTCACAGACTCCCCTGAGCTCTGCTGGGAGCTGAACTGTGACGTCAGCATTTTCATTCATGAATTTGCTCTTCTAACTCTCTTTTCTCGTTTTGTATTCCTGAGCTGACTTCTGGCACCTGCACAGATCAGTTTACCATTAGTCAGCCCATAAATCAGCGATAAAAGGTAACGCAGAAGATAAGATACGGGGCTGTTTTGATGGAGCTCTGGTCGCTCCTGCTGATTTCCATCAGTGTAGCTTGGACAGGGTTTCTGGCGAAACAGATTGAAACCTAAAAACAGTCGGTTTAATTACCTCATGATTTTGTGGGTGAGCTGCGTGGTGAGCACACTGACACTACAGTTTGGTTCTCCCCGAAGTTCGGCGCACTCTGCTGAGGCTCCTTTGGTAGAAAGTAGTGTTTTCGGCGGTGACTCGGGTGCACTGGAGCGTCTGCTCTGTTGCAGAGAGGTGAGGCCCGGCATTAAGTTAGGTTCTACTCCGAAGGCTTCTGGAATGCGTTTGGATGCTTTTGGGGGGCGGGGGAGGAGGGCGCGCTGTTGTTCTTGAAATATTTTCGGCAACTCCGCTGCTGGGGACTTGGGGACTTAGCTTTCCAGCCGCTGCGGAGCTGCTGTTCTGTACCCGCGGCCCGCCGGGGAGGGGGTCGGAGCCCGGCTCCTCTCCCCGCGGGCGGCCAGCGCACGCCCGGGGACTCCCTCTCGCTGTGGACCCCCGGTCCTCCTGCAGGGAGGTCGCTGCTTGTCATTTCGCACTGCGACGGAGCAGTTCCTGCAGAAATCTTATTCGGAGTGTTCCTCTGCAGGGCCGGGTTTGAGGCTGAGCCTCCAGCGTGTGGCATCTTCCAAGCCTCCTGTAGTTGATGAATGGTGAGCTTTCAGAAAGTTCATTTTCTCTGCTTTCTCGGGGGTTTGTTGACTTTCTAGATATTTAATTGCCAAGAAACCTTTGGAAATAAAGCGTGTTCTATTTAGAAACCCGTGTGGCTCGGCTGCAGCGTGTGGTTGCAGTGGCTGAGGCAGGCGGCGGCCATCTTGACCGGCGCCTCGTGCTGCCCGCGAGGCGGCGGCGTCAACCCCGTGGCTACTCAGGGGTGGCGTCTCCCGCGTCCTCGCTGGCTCAGGCTCCTTTAGGTCGCGCTGGCTGACCGGGAGCAGAGACGCGTGGTCTGTCGTTGAGCTTCGTCCTCTGTCCTTAGGTGCTCGAAGAGAAGAAGAGCAAGTAGATGTGAACAAGCATTTGAAGATGACTTCGTGTTTATCATAATTTTCCCTCAGAACGAAGACATTTAAAAATTATTTCTATAGAATTTCTGCGAAGGAATCTGATTGCAAACACTGTTGAAGAAAGGAGTGTCTCATGGCAGAGGGTCTCTGCAGACGTGCCCTAACGTTCACCACTGTGTTCTGCTGCAGGACTGACGGACACTTGCGGGGTCTGACGTCAGCGCTCGGGCCGCGCGGTGACCGCGTGCTGTCAGCCTGGCCGCGCTTCTGCCGGGTCCCGGACCGAGCACTGCTAGATGAGTCCTCCGCTCCGAAAGGCTTTGGGTGTTTGGGTGTCCTGCGTGGCTTTTAGCCCACGCCCGCCGGTGGCCCCCAGCTCTTGCTCTTCTCTGTCGCAGCCGGGAACCTGGCCGGTGGCACCGGGGAGCCCAGCTGACGGGTGATTCCTGCTGTTCTGGCCGCCGCTTGCGTGGGCCCCGGGCTAGAAGCCTCATCCCCGGGCTCCCGCAGCCCTCTCTTCTCACCAGGTTCTCCTTCATCACTCTTGGACCTGGCACAGCTTCTCATCCTGCTTTCCCTGACTCGAGGTCTTGTGCGCCGAGTTGGTTGATAATAAGTTTGAGACGATTCATGTGTTGGGGAGAGGGTTGTCCTGGTGCTGACTCCGAAGTCTCTTCTCGTCCTGACTTAGGCTGATAGACGGTGAAGTCGGATGTCAGGGCTTTGCCGTCGGCTGCTTCGCTGGAGCGCAGCTGCTCTGTCCTGTGTGACCGTGTCTCCTCTTTTTGAGGTACTTGCTCCAGGTCCAGAATTCCTATTGTTGGCTCAGGCTGTGGAGGAGGAATGTGAGCAGTGGTCACCGAAGGGCCTTCTTCCTGGCGTATGTAGAGGCCTTGATTTTTTAGGTCTAATCCCCGTCATAAATGTTTACCTTAAAAAATGGAAAAAAATGACTAAATTTGTTAAGGATACACAGCTCAGAAATGTTCCTTCTGCTTGGTTGTTCCCTAGGACACATTCAGCTCTCTAATGTGGAGGAGAGTGCACAGTTGGGAGAAGGAGACTTGCATGACATGATTACAGGTGAAGAGGTGTCTGCTAACCCAGACTTTTATGTTTAAGGTAGTCTTACTTATATTTATCTAGTTGTATTTTCTGGACTTGGTTGATAAAACTTTTATGAAATGTATGGATTGCCAGTAATTCAGTAAACATGACTCTTCTGTTAAGAAATGCGTGGAGGGGCACCTGGGTGGCCTAGTCCGTTGAGCATCCAGCTCTTGATTTTGGCTCAAGTCATGACCTCGGAGTCATGAGGTGGAGCCCTGTGTCAGGCTTTGTGCTCAGTGCAGAGTCTGCTTGTCCCTCTCCCTCTGCTTCTCCCCACTGCTCAGGCCCTCTCTTTTTCTCACATCAATCAATCAATCAATCAAATCTTAAAAAAACAAAAACAAATAGAAACTCGTGGATTGGGGAGTTTTGGCGAGTCTGCTAAAATCAATCGAACAGATCTTCTCCTGGATATACTCTTCCATATGCTGCAGGCCTGGCATTTGGAGAGGCCTCGAACATCATTTGGTTTTATTTTTTTATTTTATTTTATTTTATTTTTTTTTAAAGATTTTATTTATTTATTTGACAAAGAGAGATCACAAGTAGGCAGAGAGGCAGGCAGAGAGAAAGGAGGAAGCAGGCTCCCCGCAGAGCAGAGAGCCCGATGCGGGACTCGATCCCAGGACCCTGAGATCATGACCTGAGCCAAAGGCAGCGGCTTAACCCACTGAGCCACCCAGGCGCCCTCATTTGGTTTTAGAAGGGTTTTTTTTCATATTTAAAAGTACTGAGGGGCAAGTTAAAGTTCCTGGTGTTGTCAACATTCTCTGCCCTATCCTTACTGTCTTTGCTGTTAGGAAATGTGCCGGTTGTATCATTTGCCTTGACAGAGCTTCTGATGGAGGTTTCTTCCTGATTTAATTTTATTGATAGTGGCCATTGTGTTTGAAAAGAAAGCTATAACAAGCAGAAGGTGGTGAGTGGGCACTCAACAATTTTGAAGTACTTGTTTATCTTCCTAGGGGTCCTCTAGAAATTGATCATAGATTACTTGACCAAATTCAAGGCCCAGAGATTTATTCCAAGCGTCCTGGGAGGCAGGGAATATCCGTCTTTCTCTACAGAGCCTGATTATTCTACATGTGACCCATTGCTGCCTGTCCGGGTGTCTTCTGATGCAAATCTGGTGATAGTGGCAACCTTTCTGGCTGGCTGAGTATCCTTGACAGCTGTTATCTGTCCTCTCCAGGGATTTTTAGTCTCCAGCCTCCGTGGCCATGTCTGGATTTAGCTGTTCTGGTGCTGCCCAGAGTGGTTGTGGGTGTTCCCTGCTACCTGCTTCACCGGCCGGCCTCAGCACCACCTCCATGAGCTGCTTTGCCCTTATCATTTGGTGAAGGAGCATAAATAGAGACCATTTGTTTAGAAAGAATGGACAAGTCATGGTTTTCAGAATGGTTTTAAAATTCAACAATGGTGAGTGGTGACAGTGTGCAACGTGTGAATGTACTTAATGCCACTAAATGGTGTCCTCAAAGAGGGTTAATTGGTAAGTTTTAGGTTTAGTTTACTACACACACACAGGCACACACACCACGCTCCAGGTGGGTTCAAAACCTAACGAGAAAAGTAGCTTTAAGGTCCTTACAGTAAATATTTGACAATATTTTTGTTATCCCAAGGTGAGGCGTTGTGCCTTAAATAATGTGTCAGAATCTCTCTCTCAAACACAGACACACAGAGTAAGTACCTGATGGTAATCAGGCCCTGAGTTCATTTCTACAGGAAAGTGAATGATGCTAGGACCCTTGATGTCACAGAGGTAACGGGCCCTACTTTAGAGCCGTTTTGAGGGCAGGGAACACAAGCCGTTGAGGTTAGTTCGGGGAAGGTGGTTTCTGTCTAAGAGCTAGGAGCGCTCTCTGCCTCCCAGGACAGAAACGGGAGTGCAGCCAGACGGTTCGGGAGCTGCGCCTGGAGACTCCGAGGTAGGAGGATTTTCCTCCGGAGACCCTGTGGGCTGAGCTGGGGTCTCTGCTGGGATGCGACGGCTCCCAGCTCTGCTGCTCCCTGTGTTTCTCCTCGCGGATGAGCTCTCTGCTTGGATGTGGCTTCCCTGTTCCACCATAGCCTGTTGTGGCTCCAAGCTTGGCTCCTGCATGGGCCAGTGCTCGCCATTGCCGGGCTCCAGTCCCGAGGGTTCGTAGTGGGAATACTCAAGACGGAGAATTGGACTGACTCCTCAGCCAGTCGCTCTGTTTCCATCGGCCAGGTGTTCGTCCTGGCCTGGCGGAGGAAGGAGGGTTGGTTAGGGCCTATCGGTGGTTAGGGTCTGCGGACTGCTCAGACGGGCGGAGGGGATTGTGTGAGAAGGTTCTGTCGCACCGGGCCCTGGCATCTCCAGTTCTGTCTCGGTTAGCGTAAGGAGAAAGGCTGTTGACTCCCAGATGGACTTCTTTTGTTCGGTTGCTCTCGGGAGTAAACTTTTAGAAGACAAAATGCTCACGGTAGCTGCAGATAGGAGGCTGGCGTCCTCAGCCTGCCCGCCGAAGTGTGTGCGGAGTAAGTCAGCCCCTGGCGTCGGAGCCGCCGCAGGACCCGTGCTGTGACCAGTGGTCGGTCTTTGCCTTGTGTGGTTCTCGGGTAGAGTAAGGCAGCTTGAGATGTCCGTGTCATCTGAGGTTTTCCACTGGTCACATGCTTGGGTGGGCTTCCTCCCTGTTCTCTGCGCTGTGAACTGCTCCACTGGACAGCCTGGAAACATGCATCCTTAGTGAGAAAGGGAGACGCTACGTGGTGTGGGGGAAGGAAACAGAACGGCCTCTCTTTAGGGGTGTGTGGCCATCGGGACGCACACTTGTTTGGCTTTTCCTTGATCTGTCCAGACCAGAGCTGGTTTTTCTTGGTTTATCATGCTGGCAGGGGCACGGCTGTAAGGGGCCTGCAGTGCGCATGCCCTCAGTGCTCTGCAGCTGCCTACTGATGGACGCCTCATGGTGATGACCGTTGAGTATATTGAGAAAAGCAGTACTTAGTATGTTCTGCTTAACAAGAGAGTAATGTATGTAATGATTGATTGATTGATTGATTCAGTAGGCTCCAATGCCAGCATGGAGCCTGATGTGGGGCTCCATCTCATGACCCCGAGATCAAGACCTGAGCTGAGATCAAGAGTTGGACTCTTAACCGACTGAGCCACCCAGGCACCCATATAATGTTTCATTTTTTATTTTTTTAAGATTTTATTTATTTATTTGGCAGAGAGAGAGATCACAAGTAGGCAGAGAGGCAGGCAGAGAGAGAGGGGGAAGCGGGCTCCCCGCTGAGCAGAGAGCCCAATGCGGGGCTCGATCCCAGGACCCTGAGATTATGACCTGAGCCGAAGGCAGACGCTTTACCCACTGAGCCACCCAGGCGCCTAGTATATAATGTTTTAAAGAAACATAAAACCATCAAAGTAGTTTTTAGTAGTTAAAGGGATTTGATTCTTTTTTATTTTATTTTTTTGATTCTTTTTTTAATAACTTTATTGAGATCTGATTCACCTATGATAGAATTCAAAATTCACCCTTTAAAATATACAGTTTAGTGGTTTTTATTATATTAACAGAGTTGTGCAACCGTCACCACTATCTTATTCTAGAACATCTTCACCACTCCACAAGAAAACCTCTGCCTGTTTGTAGCAACTCTCCATTCCTCCCTCCTCCCTGTTCTAGGTTATCATTCATCTACTCTCTGTCTTTATGGATGTGCCTTTTTTGGACATTTCATATAAATGGAATCCTACAATGTATGGCCTTTTATGACTGGCTTCTTTCCCAAAGTACAGTGGTTTTAAGGTATGTCTATGTTGTAGTATATATGAGAACTTCATTCCTTTTATGGGGGAATAATACAGTACTCTACAGTTACAATACATTTTGTTTATTCATCAGTTGGTGGGCATTTGAGTTATTTCTACTTTTTGGCTATTGTGAATAATTCCACTCTGAACATTTGCATACATGTTTTTGAGTGGATGTATGTTTTTGGTTTCCTTGGGTATATACCCAGGAGTGGAATTGCTGGGTCATGAGGTAACTCTGTGTTTAACTTTTCAGGAACTGCCAGACTGTTTTCCAAAGTGGCTGCACCATATTACATTCCCACCAGCAGTGTTTGAAGGTTCCAGTTTCTTCACATCTTTGCTAACACTTATTTTGATTATAGCTGTTCTTGTACATATGAAGTTGTATCTTCTCGTGGTTTTGATTTGCATTTTGCTAATGGGTAATGACTTCAGCATCTTTCCACGTGCTCATCAGCCATCGTGTAGATGAGTTAGAGTTAGAGACACGTTTGTTCAAGTCCTTTATCCACTTATGACTTGAGTTCTTTGTCGTTTGGCTTTTGGGTTGTAGCTGTTCTTTGTATATTCTGGATATCAGTCCCTTACCAGATGTGCAATGTGCTGATATTTTCTCCCACTCTGTGGATTGTTCTTTGACTTTTGTGATAGTGTCCTTTGAAGCACGAAAATTTTTCAGTTTCAAGTTCAGTGGATCTGGTTTTTCTTCTGTTGCTTGGGCCTTTGGTGTCGTAAGTAAGAAACTGTTGCCTAACTGAAGGTCATAAAGATTTATACCTGTGTTTTCTGAGATTTATAGTTTTACCTCTTACATTTAGGTCTGCGATTCATTTTGAGTTAATTTTTGTCATTTTGTGAGGTTAGGAAGGCTTCCAACTTCATTCTTTTGCATGTGGATATCCAGTTGTCCCAGCCTCATTTGTTGAAAAGACCGTACTTTCCCTGCTGCAGTTTCTAGGTATTCTTGTCAAACACCAGTGTGCCAGAAGCATATGGATTTCAGTTGGGAGTCTTGATTCTGATCCATTGATATGTATGTCCATTCTCATGCCAGTACCACACTGTCTTGATTACTGGTTAAGTTACGGTTAAGTTTGTAATTACATTTTGAAATTGGGGAGTGTTGGTCCCCCAACCCTGTTCTCTTTCAAGATTGTTTTGGCTATTCTGGTTCTCTTGAATTGCCATGTGAATATTAGGATTGGCTTGTCAGTTTCTGCAAAAAAGCAGTTTTGATATCAATAGGGATTATGTTAAATCTGTGGGTCAACTTGGGGAGTTCAAATACTTTTTATGAATCCAGCTCTGCTGTTTGCTTTGGGAACTGCTGGTAACTCAAGCAGCAGAGCATCTTACCTTAAAAAGAATATTGTTTTAATTTATTAATATAGTAGGCCGTCTTGGTGGAAACATTGTAATTCAATGTTAGGCTGGAATTGGACTCTTCAGGTTCCAGGAGAACAATTAGCTATTCGTTTAAGCTGTAGTTGGCTTGGGTTTGTGTTTTTTCGGTGTGAAAGTTTGCTGATACCTTGCATGATTTGAAAAAGATGTGGTATTCTGCGTAACACGCATGATTAATAGAGAATTAACAGATCCCAGATACGAATATTTAGTTACTCAAGAGTTAGAGCATATTACAATGAGATTGTGATATTAAAATTTATGTAATTGTTATTGTCACGTCTGTCAGAAGATAGTTTAGGGTCTCGAAGTCCTGTGGGGGCCTTGTGACCATCAGTTATTGTTAATTCTCCTACATCCGTTTGGTTACTTAACAAGTAAAAATAAAGTGCCATGGGGTGCCTGCCTGGGTGGCTCAGTGGGTTAATCATCTGCCTTTGGCTAAGGTCATGATCTCAGGATCCTGGGATTGAGCCCCTCACCCCCCAAATTGGGCTGTTTGCTCAGCAGGGAGCCTGCCCCCCCCACCCCCCGCCCCGCCCCTGCTCTGCCTACTGGTGATCTATGTCTGTCAAATAAATAAATAAAATCTTAAAAAAAAAAAAAAAAGTTGCCAGGCACAGAGGACACACACGGCTTCTGTCTTCATGGACCTGGCTGGGAAACTGACAGTAAAGGTGTGGCGTGCCATGAAGAACTCTGCTGTGAAGGCGAGTGTATCATAAAGGGATTTGACTGACCTGCAGGATTGGGGGAGTCTTCTTGAGCTGAGCTCTGGAGGAAAATGGGAATTAATTGAGGGAAGAATGAGGAAAATAAGTTTCTGGTAATCGGATGAGCTGGTTATATTCTTTTTTTTTTTTTTTTTTTTAAATATATAGCTTTTGAGAAAGAGCATGTGGAGACTTGACTCTGCCCCTTAAGTGCCCTGTAATGCGCAAGTAACTTAACCCTTCTGAGCTTATTTATGTAACGTTTTTTAATCCTTTGAGGGAGTGCATAACCATTTTTATTTAGAAATACTTAAATGAAAATTTAAATTTAGGCTTTTGATTGATTGTATTTATAGAATCCAAAAATAATAATTTTGGGGGGGTCATTTTTCCATCGTTGATTACTTAGGAATGCAGGGCTAGTAAAGTGAATATTTTCCTGAACATTTTTCCTAGTCTTTGGAATTGGGATTCACTTCAGTCCATACATACTCCAGAAGCTTCTGGTCTGCAGAGGAGCAGGTATGGATGTGACTGATTCAAGGCAAGTCATACAGAATGCTGTCATCAGGCACTGGGGGGAGCCGGGAAGACTTCTTGAAGGAGGTAGAATTTGACCTGGCATCACTGACAGGCAAACATGGTAGTTGGAGGAGAAATTCCGAGCAGAGGGAGTGAAACAAAAAGGCACAGAGCCAGGAGAGTACAAGGGGCGGCTGGAATGCTGTGTGTATGTGGGTAGATGAGCCTGGAAAAGTAGGGAGGGGTCAGGGTGTAGGGGGTTGGAGAGTCAGACTGCAGAGTCTGGTTTTTATTTTGTCTGCTCTGGGAGAGGCTTTGAGAGTTTTGTTTTGTTTTTGTTTTTGTTTTTCCCTTTAACAGTAGAGTGGGATTGACTGGATAAAGTCAGTTCTCCTTTAAGTTGCTAAGAAGGGCCTCCTGCTTACGTCTCCAGCTTCCTGGCCAGTCTCCGGCCATGTGACGTTTTTGTAGATTCTGATTGGTGGGGGCATAATGTTTTCTCTTTTGTACTTGGACATTGCCACTGTCTGGACTGAGAAGCTGTACCTTCCTCCAGCATACATGTACACAAACTCAGACATGTGCTCCGCTCTGCCGGCTTTCCTCGTGCTCTGGGTTTCAGCTTCAGGGAGCTTGTCTAAGAAGCGCCTTTGAGCGTCCCTCTCTTTTCACATGGGACTGCGTGCCATTCCTGTGTGCACCCGCAGCACTGCGGTTTTCTCATGTAAGCACGTTTGAGTTTGTATTGAAGTTGCCTCTTTATTTCTCTTTCTCCCTCCATTAGGCATCTTTAGGCAGAGACTGCAGTACCTGGCACATGGAATGGGTTTAGTAAATGTCTGTTGGTTGAATGAGTGAATGAATGAAGAAGAAGAAGGGCTGGCTCTGGGAGAAAGTAGCTTCCGGCAAGAGTGTCCGTAGCAGAAAAGATCAAGTGTGACTGAGCTATCTGTGTGTGTGAGAGACAGAGTCTTGTGGGCCTTAAAGGATGAGAATAGCTGAACGGGACTCCCAGCTTTTGAGCCTCCACAGCGGAGGTGAGGGAAGGTCACTAGCCAAGATAGGCAGTCCAGGAGGACGTGTTTTGGGAGACTGGATACAAATGTATCGGTAATCTTTTAGATGCAATACCTAAACAATATGACATTTCAAATGTGGGTCCAAAATTGCATTGCATTTTTTTCTTCATTATTGAACTCTCAGAGGGGAAGGGGGCCCTGGTGATGGAGTAGCCTCCTTGGCACAGGGCAGGTGGTAGACCTGGAGGGGCAAGTAGAGATACGCTGGCATAGTCTCTGGTAGAGCGTATAAGCTCCGTGAAAGTAGAGACCTGCTTTGTCTTGCTCATTGTTACATTTCTTTGCCCAAGAGCAGTGCCATTTGGTTGAATGAATGAATCAGTTCAAAAGAATCGGAAGACATAGTAGTGAGTGAAATTGTCGTGGGAGAAGAAGGGATGTAGGAGAAGAAATGTGCCACCAGAGGGGAGAGGACCAGTGGCCACTGAGAGAGAAAGGTCAGAGGTAATAGAATAAGAAGAACATACATGCAGAGGTTTGGAAGGAGGTTATAGGTTGTGATGCTGTAGAGAGTTTGGGCAGAAAGACGACTAGAAAAAGTTACCGATTTTGTCAGTTTGGTAGTGAGGTGAAAGAATGAGGAGATGGGGCTGCAGATAATCCCTTCAGAGGCTGTGGTGATAAATGTGGAGTGTTGATGAACACGAGAGTGACACGAGAGATGAAGTCTGAGCTGAGAAGAGCGGTCCCTGGGACCTGGTGGACCACAGAGGTACACATTATCTGTTGCTGCTATCATGGTTGCCACGTACTAGTGGCATAGAACAGGGCACCCTTATTCTATGATCCAGTGGATCCTAAGTTCAGTTAGGGCTCTGCTACGTCTCCTGCCTCGCAGCCTGCAGCCAATGGGTTTGGCCAGGGCTGTGGTCTCATCTGAAGGCTCGACTGTGGGAGGAAACTCGGAATTCCAAGTCCACACGGTTTGAAGGATTCCCTTTTCTGTGGGCAGTTACACTGAAGGCCTCCGTTCCCGGCCCCACAGCCCTCTCCGGCTGTGGCAGCTTGCTTCTCAGAGCCAGCAAGGGAGGGAGTCTGCTAGCCAGACAGAAGGCACTGTCTGTGCTGCCTGATCACGGAAGTGATATCCTGTCACCTGTGCCCTGACCTGTGGGGCGGGAGGAGGTCACTAGTTCAGCTGCACACTCAAGGGTAGGGGTTACACAAGGGTGAGTGTTAAATGTTTAACATCAAGAGACGGGGTCATGGAGGGTCCACCATAGAATTTGTCCACCACAGTGCGGAGGGACAATGGCACGAGAAGGCATAGGGCTGTTCTTCAGAAAGAGGCCTGTAGGATGCAAATGGCAGGATGGGAAGTTTTGGAGGTGGAGGTCCAGGTGAGTGTTCGGATACAGTTGTTGGTGACATTTCGCAGGAGACCTTCCCTGTCCTCTCTCTGTCCCTTAACAAGGTGTGTAGGTGCCTCTTGAAGAGCTCTTTCCTGTTAGACAGATTAACAGACTGAGTTATAATTGCCACCGATAAACCCTCCTGCCTTGCTAAAATTGGATAATTTACCACCAGATTCTTGGTCAGTGGTGGCATCTGCCTTGCTTGCCATAGGATGTTAGCGAGGTAACTCACATGGAAGTGTTTTATTGGATGTAGAGTGGTGTGCAGACAAAGCTGTTAAACTGTGCCTTCTCCCCCAGCCCCAGGTTCAGTAGGATGTGCGGACTTTAATGTACATTTTGCTTGTTAACATGGTTTGTTATGTTGTACCTAAGTTATTGAACTGGGCTTTATTTAATACTGTGCTATTTTTAGGGCCTGTAGAGTAGTGTTTGCTTTTGTGATAAATGACCCCAAACTGCTGTACCTTTCAAGCCCTTGTATCCAGTTTTTATTGTTTGTGAAAAATCTGTCCTTGCTGTCCCTTGTCCCTCTTTTGCTTCTAACGATCTGTCAATTTCTAGGTATCCTTTCCCCCTTCTCATTTGTTGTTTCTGATCTTCTCAGGGCTTGGCAACCTGATAATTAAGCTTATTAGAACTGTGAGTAGTTTAATAGTAATCAAGCTAGGAATACGGATCAGAGAGCTTTCCTCACAATGAGGTGTAGGAGCTTTTGTGCGTGGACTTTGTAAAAAACTCTTTTGGCCTCAGAGTGTGTCTTGGCTTCCTTCCTAGCTCTGGCTGTGTGCGGATTAGGTGAGGTTCCCACATAGCTGAGTTCCATTCGGGGGAGTGCGGCTGCCATTTTCTTGGCATACGCCTCATTGTTCTGTTATGAGAAACAGTGTCGTTCTCCCCTTTAGTTTTGATGAGGTTTTAGTTTTTGGGCAGTAGCAAGTGGTGATGGGCGATGGGTGGTTTGTAGTTCATGGACCAAAAATACTTAAGGGGGTGTGGTACAAAATCTTTCCACTGGATCAACATCTAGGCCTGTGGGGTCCTGCAGTGCATTTCCTCGGTAGTCTTTGGGATGCTGAATGCCCGGCTTAGGTACTCGATATGCTGGGGTATCCATCCCTCAGTGTCTGCGTTCGCTTTAGCTTTTCTGTCAGTGTGCCTTGTGTACTTTCTCTGCCCAAACTTCTGCACTGCCTCCTCGTGGAGAAGCCTTACTGGGTCCTTAGGGAGAAAGCCTTTGTTCTCGAGGAGACAACACAGGAGTGTGTGGGAAGACCTGCTCCAGGTTCCTGCTCTGCTCCTTTGTAGCCAGTGGCCTTGGCAAGTGTCTGTAGCCATGCTGTGGTGTCTCCTTTTCTAGAATAGGCATCCTGTCTGCTCTGCTACCTGCTGGGGCCAAAACAGGATTTTATGTTTCTCGTACGTAATATCAAATGCCTTGTTTATTGGGCTGATTTTGTTGGTATTTTATAGTGCTCTGTCTTAGAGGAGGTAAAAAAATTATCATTAGTGCTAGTGATGATAAGTGCTGCTAAAACAGTGTAATTTTAAATTTTATGTAGTTTTTTTCTGAGTATGTTCTATTAGAATCTGTTTGTACAACTGTGGACATTTAATAAGTGCTCTTTGATTATTTTCAGAATATTGAGTATACTGGCTTCCGAGCCAAATTAAATTTATGAAAATTCTAATGATACTGTGATTCACATCTAGAAAGAATAATTTTTTTTTCATTCTGAAATCACTTTAAATACGCTTTACATGAATCTCTGGTAATAGCGAATCAATTAATGTGATTTCTCAGGTCATAAATCAGGCTTGATATATTGTATTATTAGTTCCTGGGTAAGCTTCTTAGAACTTCAGCTGTTTTGTGGTCTGTTTTAGCTAGTTGTTTGCTTTTGAACTCAATTCTAGGTGTTGAACTCAATTTGAGAGCCTAAAATGGTTTGTGCCCCAATTACCTCAGAGGTTAGGGCTTCACTTTTTTATTGAGCCGGCCCTGGTAGTAGGGAGTCAGCCACCTATCAGATGGCTTTCCTTTTAACTTGAGTACATACTTTAATTTCGTCTTTGTCCCACAGGAATGTTGTAAGGGTTATTATAGTAGCACCTATGGTATATTTTAATTTTCTTGAAAAGAGGTAATATGTGAGCACAAAATATTTTTGTCTTGCGCTGTCTACTTTTTTCCCCCCACTAACCTTTAAAAAGGATAAAGTCACTTGTGTTTAGGGGTACAGTCTCAGAGATCATTAGCCCGATTTTATGGACTGTCTCCAGAGCAGGGCCTTTGCCAGACCTTGTGCTCCTTGTTTGGCAGGCTGGTTCTCTTGCCAGAAACGTTTCAGTATCCGCTCTCTTGGTGTCTGTGAACCCTGTTGAGTATTTTTAACCCTTAGTTCTTTCTGAAGGGGTTGAAGTCGCTTATCGCTTGATTGTTAGGGGACTAGAGGATGGATGGCAGTTCCGGGCAGCATTAGGGGTGGGAGAGAGGGTGGCTGTCCTGTATCCCACCATCACCAGGGTAAGACATGGGGCCACTCTTTCGCTCTTCCATGAGCTTCTGGGAATGTCGTTCGTCTGGGAAGTCAACCATCATTTGAGCTTCCTTTGTGTGCCAGACATTAAGTATTAAGTACTAGAGATCCCGGGACCAAAAGCCAGACATCCCTTTAAGGATGTCTTTGAGATAGTCTTATTTTGAGTATGTTAGAAAAATACTTACCAGACAAGAAAAACTAGTAGATTGGTTTTAGCTGCTGAATAGCCTGAGGGATTAAAGGTGGAGTTGTAGGTTAACAGAAGGCATTTCTGAAAGGAGTGGTTTCTTCTGTAATTAAAAAACCCCCCACGCAAATGCATTGTGCGAGAGGCCGCTAGCTGATCAAGAAATCCATCTCCTCTTCCTGGGCATGTAGCCAGACCACATTTCCCAGCCTCTCTTGCAATTAGGCGTGGCCATGTGGCCAAATGTTAGCCAATGGCGCGGGAGCAGAGAAGTGTGCCACTTTAGGCCTGGCCTGGAAAACCCTCCAGGCATGGTGTGTGCCCTGTGTACAGTCTGCCCCTGCTGAGGCAGAAGAGCCTGGTGACCCGAGGAGGGTGCCGGCTCCCAGAGCTGCTACTTGGAAGGGAGCCCTCTGCTGATCTTGAACACCTGTTTTGGACTACACACCGGCAAGAAGTAAATATTTATGGTATTTGAGCCATGATACAGTTTGCTCTGAATAGCCTTCCTGACTAATCTAGTCAACACTGGTGAGTGTAGTCAAGTGCTAAATATTTCGGACTCTGCTTCAATTTTGACTGTTTATAGGTCGTGTTATATGCAACGACCAGTGAATTTCAAGAATCAGTTGAAGTCAGGATAAAATATCTGGCAAAAGTTTTTTAGTGTATCATTTCTACTGATACAAGTTCTTACGGTTCAGTGTGGCCTCCCTCTGTCTTTGATTTAATGAGCTGTGTGGGGCCTCACTTGGCTTTAAAGGGACTCTACGGAGACTTAAACATTCAGAGTCCTTATTTCAAAGAACTGTAAATACAGTTTTCATCATGCAGCTTCTCTGTTCAAAAGCCTCTAATCACTTCTTATTATGTAGCATTTTGTTTCATTTATTCCAGCATCCCAAAACTCTGTGTCACCCCCTGACCTGGGCTGCTGAAGGGCGCCCACACCTCCAGAGAGTGTGCTAGGTACACAGATAGTTATGGAGTTTCTGTACTGCTATCATCTGCTCCTTTTAGCCTTTAATAAATCATGTATTGTTTCTTCATTACACTTTTTTAGTACTGTCTGCTGGCAACTCGGTAGAGTACATTTTGAAGGCAGGGAATATATTTAATAGAGCTGCTGTTTCTCCCCTCTTGGGCACTTCTAGAGATGCTGGACACTTTGTTAATTGAGTAACCATCCCTGTAGTTTCTTTTAATTATTTTGCTTGAATTTTCTAGTATAGTTTTGTATTATATTTTGTGTTAACAGACAAATGTGCTTTTTTAGTCTGTTAGGAGTTCTTGGAATTATGGATGAATGTTACAACTGGAAGGATCTTTTTAAGTGAATTCTTGATCTTTTAGAAAAACTTCCAGTTCCTGATACACAGGGTATGGCCCTGCATCATGGCATGGGCATCACCCAGGGCCTCTTAGAGGCACAGGCAGGGCCACGCTCAGACCTGTGAATCAGAACCTGCGTTTTTAATAAGGTCCTCAGGTGACCCTCATGCACATAGAAGTTGGAGAGTCTCTGTTGAAGGTCAGCGTCCCATTTTACTCTTGAAGAAACTGGTTAAAGTAGTTGCCCAGAGTCACACAGCTGTTTATTTTAGTGGTTCCCGTCTTTGGATACATCTGGGGATCACTTGGAAACATTTCAAAACTACTGATGCCTGGGTCCCAGCCCCACACAGTCTGACTTAGCTGGTCAGGCTTGCAGCTTGCATCAGCATTCAGAAAACCTTCCTGGATGACTGACTCGCAGCCGAGCTGGGAGCTGCTTATCTGGTTGGTGAGAGAAGCCAGCTTTCTTGATGCTTCGGTCAAGGAGGCCTTTTACTCTGCGCATGGGTAAACATTCAGAGATGTTTCCCCCACCTGACTGCTCATCATCATGCATCACCCATTGTATATCCACAGCATTTACCCTGCTTAACCACTCACTTCACCCACTGGCAGGTACACCGTGAGAACAGGGCCTGCTCTTTGTCTTGTTCGCTGCTAGGTCGCAGCTCCTGGGACAGTGTCTGGCACACAGTAGGTGCCCCTTTAATATCTCTAGGACAGGTAGAAGGAGTTGTGACACAGAGGGAACTGCGGGCTGCTTAGATGGCACCAGCAGGGTGACCTGTCATTGGAAGGCTCCCGAAGGACGGTTGACCTCAAGAGTCAGCCAGGAAGGGCGGCATGAAGACGTGAAGCTGAGGGTGGTCTTGGACCCAGATCTGTCTGCCCTTGAACTTGCACTTAGAGTGTTGTCCTGGGGGCAGAGAGGCCAGCTGTTTGCTTCAGACCTCAGCAGTTAGTGGGACTGGGATAGAGGCTCCACTCTGCAGACCCTCAGATGGGTGCCCCTCTGACCCAGAGCCACCTCTGGCTTGGTTTTGTGTTGAACAGGTTTTGGAAAGCGATCTGAGGGACTTTGGGGTCCCAGAGTCTGGCCTGTGGGTCTTCAATATAAGATAGCCTTTGCTCATGGGAGTTTTCTTGTGTTTTAGCCTTTTTCCCTTGAGAACCTGGGGTTTTTGAGGATAGAATGACTTGCTTTCACTCTCAGTTTATGTGAGTGAGTTTCTTTTCTGGTTAAATTAAGACTTTATTATGCCAGTGTTGAAGAGAAGTCATGGTTGATTGTGTTATTTCTGTTACTTTTTCTTTTTTTAGCATTTAATTCTTCTGATTTGATATTTGGTATGTTTTACTGCTCATTTACCTATTGTCAAACTTTAAAGTTTAGTGTAAAAGTCCTTTTTTATGAAGCCGTTCATTAGTGTGTCCCACTGTATGTTAGTCATTTCTAAATCTTTTGACGTTAAGACCGTTGTTAGGATGTCTTGTTAAGTGGTAAACTTATACTGTCTTTTCTTGGGTAATAGGAAGCCAGAAAATGTTAAGCCTTGAATGTAGCACATCCTTTTCAACACCATAAAATTTCAAGTTTCAATTCCAAAAGGACATTAAGATGAGATGTTGAATTCTGTGGTTAGAAGGCTGTTGCTGGCGGCTCTTACAGATGTTACTCGAAGTCAGACTGCTGTCGGCTTTCCATCAGCCAAAGCCACTCTTTATAATGTCCTGTAATTCCACACACACAGTCACGGGAAGAGATGAATGTTGATTTTCCAAAGGCTTCATGAATTCTAGGTTAAGGACTAAACTTAGTCCTTAGTTTATAGGGAGAATTCTTAGGCTCAGATGTTACCACAGGTTGCTAGTCAGTAAGTACCACTGTTGATTAAATCAAACAAAGAGACATTAAAAGCCCTTGAACAAGAATTTTACAGAAACAGTAAATAATTAGGGAGCTGATGGTTATCCTGATAGCTAGAAGTCACATTGTGGAGAAAGACGTAGTCCGGTGAAGCGCTTGCTTGATCGTGGATGTAAGGAGAGGAAGATTAAAAATTCGTAGAGGTCAAGTTTAGTCAGATTTCAAGATTTCATACTCTCTTTGGCGCAAAAAATTCAGGGAACCCTCAGTTGTTAGGAAATGTTAACACTGGTAAGGATTATTCTTACTAAGCACGGAAACAGTGGCACTTCGTATTCCTGTTGCGGTTTTGAATTTCAAGCACTTTGCCCACATCATGCCCTGCGATCCTCCACATGACCCTGTGAGGCAGGAGAGGCGCCGGTGCTGCCCCTTTCTGATGAGGTCATATGGAGGGGTCAGTTTACTTTTCCAAGGATTGCTAGTGAGAGAACTGAGCCTTTCCTGTTTTAAATATAAAATGCGAAGGGTGGTGGTTGAACTTCTAAACTGTCCCTGGTTTCCTAAGTCTGCATGTATGTGGTTTGTAATGCAGGATGAATAATCTAAAAATTGTTTTAATACTGCACCTGAAGAAGGATATTTTTAGGACCAAAATAATTGACTGGCAAGACTCACAGAATTTGTTTTGCTTTTTTAAAATTCACTGTTGTGTAGATTTTTACATGAAAAGTTTAATTTTATTTACATGAAGCAGCCTGAGAGCAGAGACCTGGTCTTCCAACTTCCTCCTTGACTTACTGCACCGCCGTACTGTTAGTTGGCACCCGTTAAGTCCTTTGGAATGAGCTGGGGGTTGGGCGCACTGTTGGGAAATGGTTAGCGATGCTGTTGAAACTGACTAGATATGGCATTGGTTCTTAGCAAACATTTCCTGTATTTACAGCACATATGGTCCTTATTAAAAAATTCTGCACATGATATGTGTTCACCAGCACGTATCTTTTTTCTATACACCTATATTGTGAAACACTCTGAAGCCTTCAGAAAAATTGCAGGTGTAGCGAGAAGAGCTCTTTGCCCCCTGAACCTTGTGTGCATAAGTTGCTGGTATATGTCCTCACAGGCTTGCTTATGTATTTCCTGCAAACCAGAGGTGAAGGCATTCTCCTCTGTAACCACTGTAGTGATCAAAATCAGGAAACTAACACGGAGGCATGTCTACCCTCTGATCCTCACCTGCTCCTGCAGCTGGCCAGATGACCCCACCCCACGGTGACCTTTGTAGAGAAAGGTCCAGTTGGACTCTGGGTCACACTCTGTTGTCTCCTCATACTCCTTTAATACAGAGGAGTTATCAGTCCTTTTTGACTCTCAGGACCTTGACACTCTTGAAGATTACAGGCTGGTCATTTTGTGGGATGTTCCTTAATTTGGATTTGTCTGATGTTTCTTCATGATTAGATTCAGGTTTTGTACCTTCGGTAGGAATATCACAGAAGAGCCAGTATATATCTTTTTCAAAGATTAGTTTTACATTTTATTTTCTGTTTCCTTAGAGCGTTTCCCAAAGTGTATTCTGCGGAACTAGCACCTACTGTGTTCTCAACACCGTGCCTCCTCTAGAAGGTAGGACTCGAAAAGCTTTTGACTTACAGGAAGGGGTGGGCTTGGCAGTAAGAGTAACTCCATCATGATAGTGCAGTGGAACTAGCCTGTGGCTGGGCCTTAGGGGACCTGCATTCTGCCTTTAACTTTCTGTGTGATCTTAGATGAGTTACTTAATCCTTCTGGGGGTAGCAAAATAATACTCCCTTTGTAAAGTTTCTGGGAGGGTTCAAAAAGGCAAAGCATTTAATCACATGGGAAATTCAAAGCACTCTGCAAATGCTAGATACTAATACAATAGTTCTATAATTCTAGTATCTAATTCCAGTGACTTCGAGTAGGAGCCGTGTGGTATTGTGGGAAAAGCAACAGGTCACATTTGAATCCCATTTGAGTCACTCGCTTGGCTCCTGGGCAAGGGAATTTGAACCTCAGGTTCTTCATCTGTAAAATGGGGATAATTATGCCCTAATGGATAATTGTGAAAATTAAGTGAGAGAATGCAATGTAAAATCTTTTCTGGATGCCTGATGTAGAGTCCTGCAAATGTTTACTTCCTAATAAATAGTAGAAAATAAATTTACTTGATCACGTGCAGCTCAAATTGAAATTGAATGGAATGAAGCACCAGAGGATGCCCCGGAACCTAAATTGAAGCTATCGATTGCACCACTTCTGTGCTCCCACTTTTTCTGCCTCTGCTTGCGTATTTTAAATTGAAAATGTAAATTCCTGTTAAATAGTGAAATAATGATAAAGTTTATTGAACCTGAATTAGAAGTTGACCTAAACTCAGACCAGAGATTTGGTGGTGTGGTTGACAGGGAGAGCGGGTAAACCTGGGCCACCTAAAAAAAGGCAGGGTGAGATTTGATGATCACGCACTCTAAGAAGAGGGAAAGGGATTGTTAAATAGTGAAAACTAGTTATGTTTTCTATGAAAACAACAACAACAACAACAACAAACAAAACACCAAAAAAAACCCAAACTATTGTTTTTTGGTTTTTTTTGAACTTCAAAAGTCTTTTGGATAATTACAATTGAGTAATTCATTTTGGAGAATTTCTTTTAGAGAGTTATCATACTGATGCTTGGTACATAATTAAGCACATTGTTGCTTAATTAATATTTATTTTGAATGCATAGTGATTTGAAGGTCTTAGGTTAGTGACGGCTGTATTTGCTGCTGTGAACGCTGTGCTGACTTGAATATAACAATATGTGCTTATGTTTTCCTGAATCAGTTCCTATCCTACTAATTAAATCTAAGCACATAATAATTAGAGCTGAACAGAAAAATTGTAGAGCTTCCTTTTAATTTTACCATTCCAAGTTGTTGATCAAATATATTCCCAATAAGATTCAGCAGTTGGATACACCGTTATACCAACTTATTTTGAACAGTTTGGTCCAGAGGTTGACAGATTAATCATAATTGACTTGATTGAATAACAGTGTTCATAATTATTCATGGAACCAAATTGTTTAATTTTTATTAATTATGAATCAAAATAAAATGGATATTATCATTTCCAGGTTAGAGTTAATATAGTTAACATTTCCCTAACAGGAGTCGATAAGGGTGTTCGAAGGAGAGAGTTCTATATATCTTTTTTGATATAGATAAAGGATTTGGTAATGTGAGTTTTGTTTTTTTGAAGTAAAACATGAAAATAAGAATTCTACCTTTTGCCTAATTAACTAAGTGAAAGAGCATTTTTGCATATTTTAGAGAGTTTTAGTTGAATTGTACGATGCCTCTAAAATTATTGTTTGGAGAATATTTAAAGGTTGTCTGGAAAGGATGGTTTATTCTGTAGAATCAGAGCTGTCAGCCGGCTGCATCATCTGTCAGCTTCAGGAGCTTCACTAGTTATTTTTACTGTGAAGTAGGTTAGAAAACTATTTTGCAAAGTCATATATCATACATGCATATTTTGCTAGATAATGATAATGAAATGTTTTCCTGTCTTTGGTTGACACTTCCGTGTTGCAGTGTCAAAGGTTAACTATTTGGATTAAATGCTTAAACGCAGTTGAAACTGGTATATACCTTACTTTCACTGTTAACTCAAGATACTGTTAATAGTCTTAGTACTGAGACAAACTTTTAAAAACTGGCCCAATGATTTAATTACTGTATCATTTATAGTTTTTCCAAAAACATTAAAAAGCAGCTTTTAATTAAAAAACACAAGCTTGTGCAGTATGGCCAAGCGAGCAGTTCTTTTCCAGTATGAAAAGCAGAATTACTCTTCCATCACATTGTAACTGGAAAAAATGAAATTTGGAAAATATGAGTTTAAGATTCTTCCTGTTTGAGTTTCTAATCTTCTTTCCCCAGTATAAAAATAGCCATCTTCATAATGCATAGTGGGAAAATTTACCCATTGTTATATTTCTAAAAAACATCCAGTTTATATTCAGCATGAACCTAAAATTCTGGAAATAGCACAGTTTAAAAACTGATTCAGGGTAACCCATTGGCCTGTCGTACTCCTCTTCCTTTTGAAGCCATGACTGCACATCCCTATGAAGTGCTGTATTTGGAGTCACGATGGAGACCGTGCTTACACAGACACTCCTTTTCCTCTTGAAAAAAGCCTTTGGGCCAATTCTCCGCTGCCTGATTTGGTATCAGAGTGGAAGACAGAAGACTTTTCTGTGGCAGCTAGTTGTGCCGTGGAGAAGAGAGTCTCTTTTTCTCGCGATCCGTGCGCATGCACACAAGCGCACGTGCACATGTGTCTCTACACAGGCGGGAGCACGCAAGTCTAGGTGTATGTACACGTATGTACACACACGTAGGGGTACACACACGTGCGTATTTTATAGCCACAGGACAGCTGGGTCCCTCAAGGAGGCTTACAAGAGTAGATACTTAACATCAGGTTGCGATCACAAACAAAAATAGAAGCTGGGGTTTAATCTTCTGTTCATCAGTGTTTAATCTTCTGTTCATCATTCAAAATTATACTTTAAATAGTAGTTTTCTCGGAGATATGACTGGTCCCGTACAGTTCAGAGAAAGCCCATTGATTGAGCACCCGTGTAATACTGTTTTTGTAAAAGGCATCCTGTAAATGGTGACTGTTTGAATCGAGTATAGATTTTAGAATTTCACCTCTACTTTCAGAATTGTACACATCATAGGAGATTTAAAAAAAATGGGAATAAAACCTCTTTAAAGGAAGAGAGAAGGGAGGTATTGGCTCATGCGTTTTGGTATTCTGTGCTTTAAAGTTTTATGGCCCACGGTGCCTCCCTGGGGAGGATGAGGTGCAGGGAGCGTGCATAAGCACATAATATCACATTGGTTTTATAGAGGGTAATTAATACAGAACTTTCTATGAACATTCTCTTAGTTGAACACTTTGTTTTCTGGTTTCATAACAAGATTTTTAAAAAGTTTAGTTTTATTTTGCTGTTAAAATTTTAAGCAGTTTTTAAGTTTTTCAAGTTTTTATACTGCCTCTAGAAATAGAAGATTGGGCATTATAATTCAATTGGTTGTGTAGTTCATGGACCAAAAAAAGATTTAGTATGCTACAATTCTCTTAAGTTCCTCCCTTTAAAATATTTCCATATTATGTAGTAAATTTTTTCAGACTTTATTTCTGTGCACAGTATTTTTCTTTTAAGGTCTTTCCCTTGAGAAGAGATGTGTTAATCAGATGAAAAATGTTTGGAGAAGATTTTGTTGTGATTGTAGAAAATTTTTTATTCTTTTATGTTTTTCACATGTTCAAAAAATAGGCTATGCCAAACAAAATTACAGTAAGTGACTGGAAAGATATATTGTTGTATTTAACTTTTAATATTATTAACTAATTCCTGTATGCCTATGTAAGGTTCTTTAATCGTAAGGCATTTAAATTTATTGAATGGCAGTAAATTTCAAAGGGATTTATACCTGGAGGAGAATTGGAGATTACTTAATTCTCCCTGATTTAGAAAACCGAGACTATTAAGTAACTTACCCAAGGTCACACAATTAGAAAGTTGCAGAACTGGGTCAGAATCTTGAATTCTTGATTTGGAGTTCAGTGTTTTTATTATACCTCTTAATGTCAGAATAAGTTATTTTAACTATGATTTTCTAGAGCAAATTCAGTCTTTATTGTTTTAATTTGTTGCTCCTAGTACCTCGTTATGCATTGCACTCTTTGGATATTGGGGCTTCCATTTAGCATTACAAAAAAAAAAAATTGGACTGTGTAATTTAAAAGTTTGACCTAAGTGTGCCAAAACTGGCAAGAAATTTTGAGCAAGGCAAAGGGACTTTGTTATGGGAATGAACTAAGAAATGACCTGTAAATGAATGAATGAATGAAATAATACATAAAGGAAATGGTCTCTTCTAGAAGGTATCCGGGAGACTGATTATCAGGCAGTCAGACATACCATCTTGTCTGAAAGTAATGAACTTTGTTTGCTGTCACTAATTTAGGAGAGTTACATTTTGATGAAAGATACTACTTAAATAGATATGTATATGTAAATCAAGTTAATTAACATGGTATGTTTTTAGGTTTAGACTAGAAGGACCAGCCTCTGTATTTACCTAGGTAACTACCTGTAGGTGTAGATTCCTTATATTTATAAAATTTGTAATTTGGTTTTGAAAGGATAAGTCTCATTTGTATTCTTAGGGATGAAGTAGTATTAGCTTATGAATAAAATAGTCATATTTTATTATAATTCCTCTTCCCTAAAAAACTTAAAACTTTTTCAGCTGGTTGATAGAAGAGTTCTGGGTTTTGTGAGGTTAAATCCTTTTGCAATTTGGATGTACTTCATGGAAACCTGGTGGGAGAACCTTTAAGAGTAATGTTCTGGTTATGGGCAGCTGCTGGGATATTCCCTGTCCACTCGCTTGTCATGGAGCAAAAAAGCTCAATCTTATTTTAAAGCCTCTTAACCAGATCCTGCTGCCCCTGATCTGATCAGTGTGTAAATGAGCATTGCTAACCGAGAGGAATGGTGTCTTGGTCTCACAGTGACCAGACTTAAGCTGCTGTTTCTGACCTTGCCAGTATACTTAAAAGGAGATTTTCCTCTATTATTTTCTCTGAATCTATTGTTTTCTTCTTTATAGATGATCATGGGAACAGCAATAGTAGTCATGTAAAAATCTTTTTACCGAAAAAGCTGCTTGAATGTCTGCCGAAATGTTCAAGTTTACCCAAAGAGAGGCACCGTTGGAACACTAATGAGGTAGATAAATTTCTATTTTTAGGGGTATAATTATTTTAAGGGCAAAGTTGTTAGGTCATTTGGCATAGTATACTACCTTTTACTAGTTTTAAAATAAGAATACTGAACTAGGGGATTGTAAATGAGAAAATATTAATCTGGATTTAACAGAAACCTCCATTTCTTGAACTACCTCTAATCTGCTTGGCTTGCGTTGAAAAATATAAAATGTGCACGCTTACTTACTAAGGTAGCATGAGTTACTGTACTGTGTTTTCTTGCATTTTGGCGTCTTGCATTTGGTGGTTAACTCTGCCTGCATCTCAGCTAAACACTAGTTTTTCTGTTGTCATGAATTAATAAAGAGACAGCCCCAGTGTTCCACAAGACATGCAGTGTCTTGACAGTATGAAGTTTCTGTAGAACTGGGAAGGGCAGGCTTCTTATTAGCAAAACAGCTGTCAGTCCTCTCTGATGAAAAGAGTTTGCATGGAGTGTTTATGAGTATACCTTAATGATAGGAGTTTTTAAATTAGGAATGGAGGCTGTATGACAGATTGTGTATTTGGCATCTGATTAAAAGATTGGTAAAGTAGAATGAATGAAAGTATCTTTTTGGATGATGTTTCTTGTTTTTGGTAAGTCTTAGCCTGGGAGTCTTCATATTAAGGGTGAATTGCTTGTCATCATCTTAATTTTGAAATCTGAATATTTCCACATAGGGTAATACCCATTTAGTGTGGTGATGAGAACTGGGTATGTGTCCATCGATCTGGGAATTCTGTTCCTTTAGTTCAGACGGCTGTGATTACTGGTTTTCCGAAGTTGATCTAAGTCAGTTTGTGTTGCTGGTTGAACTTTCGCTTCCAAATTAAGTTAAATACCCTCCCCCTGCCCCCCGTATTGGGCCCACAGTTTTGTTAAAAGACACAAGAAGACAGTAGTGCTCCTTACTTATCCTGACCTTTTAAAGATTATTCTGTTCTAACTTCTTGACCTAGAGTGCTTTTGTTTTGAATTTTAAGAGGTTATATGGGTGAGAGTCTGTCTACTTAATCCTAGTTTACAGATTTCAATACTTAGTAGACCCTCATAGCTTTGATACCTTGTCTCAACTGATTTTACAGTCTTTTTAAAGTATGTATATTTGGATTATTTGCATTAATTATATTTCCCCCTTAGACAGAATACTTCTACCTTGACAAACATTAGGTAGTTTAGAGGCCTTTTGTTTTAATCAGTCATTGATTAACTATTTTAAACATGAAAACAAAGTAAATATGCTGACAATTAGTTTTAATCATAGATCATTACTCTGTCAGCAAAATAGTATGGTTTGGGAGCCATTCAGTAGGTCATAACTAGGTCATGAATTATTTAAAAACTCAGTGTGTTTCTTAGTATTTCCTGAAACATGGCTCTGCTGCCTTCCTATTGTATGTTAGCTCCAGTTTATTTAGAAATGAAGCAAAGTATGTAATTGGTATATATTTTTTCAATATTATGTTTTATGTGAAATTGGCAATTTATTTTTAATTATGACTTGAAATTATATTTGAAAACAGCAGGCGCTTAATTAAAATTCGTGGTCTTTAGGGTCTTCTGGAGCTGGAGTCGTAGAACCTGAAGCCGGTCGGTAGATGGTTCAGATCCTTGCACAGGACTTCACCTCTCACTTATTTGTCTCTGGTTATTGATATGTTCCCCTTTACTCATAGTTCAGATACATTATAAAACACCTAATAAAGAATTTTTATGGAGGATGAGCTTAAAAGGAAAATACGGGGTTGTTCCGTATTTTCTTCTAGGACCCCAGCCCTCATAGCTCCTTGGAGCTGCTAATTTAGGTCACAGTGTTGCGAAAGTCTTTGTCCAGACAGGAAACTGTGGCCACCTCTCTGACTGGCGAACCAAAAAAAGGGGGTCTGAGACATGTGGATTGTTTTGTGCAAGTTACCACTGCTGCTGGAAATGCCACTGAACAAAGTGTGTTCCCAAGGGTGGCTGGAGGCAGGATGGGTGGCTCAGCTGGCAGGGGTCAAGGCTCTCACACCCTTTTCCCTTGGACCTGTTGTTCTCTCTGTAATTTGTCAGCTCAACACGGACAAAAATTCTTAGGAGAGAACTGAATTTAAAGGCTGGCCCATATTTCATTTCAATGTAGAGGACATTGCCTTTCTTTCTTGTTTATTTTTGGCTTAAGGAAAAATAGGGGACTCTTGGAGTGACAGCCGAAGTCTTAGGAGTCCTTAATTCTGCAGAGTGTTACGTGGTGATGGTAACTGGTCCTTTTTAAAAACATTTTTTAAGACTGGCTTGGATAACGGGAACAAAACAGTCAGTGCTTCTGTTAAAGCACTTCCTTCCTCCGTCTAGCTGGGAATTGGCATTCTCCCCTGTTCTGCCGCCGGCCGTCCTGCATGCTGCCGCTACACCTGGAGGCGGCTTGTCTCTCACTGGGGCTTTTGGTCCTGTTTATGGCAGAGTCATGCTTAGTCAGAGCTGTCCGTGAGGTCTGTGGAACTGCTCACGGAGTTGAGTTTAGTCATACTGCCATTAGGAAGGGCCGCTTCCCGCTGGTTGGGAGGGAGGGCTGTGGCTTGGTGCTACTGTATCTTTGTTGAGAGGGACAGTGAGATTGTGTCCATCGCATGTTGCCATTTATTGAGCCCCTGTTGTCTGTGCTGGTGGCTGGGCACTGTGTGTAATTACTTGTGAACCTTAAAATAATGTTACAAGATAGGCCATATTTTTACTCTTTTACTCTTGTACTGATGAAGGTACAGTGGTAAAAAGTAGTTAACTCATTTGGTCAAGATAGCATACTTGTTAGGGCCAGTTTCTCTCTAAGCTTAATTTCTTGTATGTTGCTTACTAACTCTTAGGAACATTCGTTCAGTTGTTATGTTTTCTTAGCTTTTAATCAAAGACCCACAACTCAACCACATTAGTGTGCTTGGCAAATCCATTCTGTCATTTAATTTTGGATTAAAAGGAGTTAACATAGGATTAGTATCGTGGGTTCATAAGCAAATGTTTGGTGAAGCTGAAAGTCACTAAAAAGGAAGGCTACCAGAAGATAAGGAGGTCTTAGGGCCCAGCTAAGCTCCTAGGACCTTTCTTAACGCATTGGAATAGATAAAATCTCCTGCACTTCCTGAATGTTACTTGCAATTGCAAAATAAATGTTGTGTCTAGAAACCAATCACTTCGAATAAGGCTTTCTCAGCCACACACAGCGTAAAGGAGGGGTGATGGTGGTGGTGGCAGTAGTGATGGCAGCCAGCATGGACTGAGCATGCGCTGTGGGTGAGGCGCGGGAGGGTCCTTGATGCGAATACTTAAGTTTACTCCTGGAATTCATCCTGTGAGGCAGACTATGTGGTTATCCGTACGGTATCAGCCATGAGATCTGAGCCACAGAGATGTTCAGTTATGTGCCCAGGAGTGCTGGACTCAGGAGTCTAACATGCAGCTTAATTTCGGAGCCCATTCCCTCTCCAGTTCTGTCCCAAAGAACAATTCAAATAGACTTTCTCAAGATCTCACAGCTGTTTAGTGACTTCTGATCCTTTTGCTGTATAGAATTGTTTGGCTTCTTTATTTATTTACATCTTCAAGTATTATATTGTACATAAACTTAATATAGTTTTGCATTGTGTGTTTTTGTTTTTAAGATTTGATTTATTTATTTGAGAGAATGAGAGAAAGAGAGAGAGAGAGAGAGCAGGAGAAGGGAAGGGTCAGAGGGAGCGGAGCCGAGCAGAGAGCCGGATGCAGGGTAGATGCGGGACTCCATCCTGGGACTCCGGGATCATGACCTGAGCCAAAGGCAGTCACTTAACCAACTGAGCCACCTAGGTTTCTGCGTGAAGTATTTTTTAAAGGTAGTACTCATTTCAGGGTGCTGGGATGGCTCAGTCGGTTAAACATCTGACTCTTGACCCCAGCTCAGGTGTTGATCTCGGGGCTGTGATCCAAGCCCCCAAGTTGGGCCCTGTGGTCCGTGTGGAGCCAACTTAGAGGATAAAAAAGTTAACACTCATTTCTTAGGGAAGTAGTTTTGTTCTTTTTTTTTTTTTTTT
>NC_081570.1:4290497-4305849 GCF_022355385.1 Mustela nigripes
GAGCAGAAAGCCCGATGCGGGACTCGATCCCAGGACCCTGAGATCATGACCTGAGCCGAAGGCAGCGGCTTAACCCACTGAGCCACCCAGGCGCCCAGTAGTTTTGTTCTTAATGAATATTAATGTGTAGGCTCTGGATAATGAAAAAATATTAAAAGTAGAAATTTTGAACCTGTGTGTAACTTGAGGGTTAGGCTTGATTTTTATATCCAGGGCAGGAGAGAAAGAACGTATTAAACAGAGCAGAATTGTTGAAGAACCAGCTCTTACTCCATAATCAGTCTGGCATTCACGTCTTCATTAGGTGAACTGTTAGAAGGTTTCTGCATTTTAAGTTAATATTTTTAAGGCCCAGAGCCAGAAATAATTATGCTAATGCAACTTTCTGATTGCACAAATGACTATTCATAATTACACATATTAGTACTCCATGTATGTTGTCCAGACCGAAATTCTTTTGTTTAGCCATTAATTAGCTGTTTGACTTAAAATACAGCTACTGCATCCCCCCGCAGTCACTGGATCTGGATTTCAGACGGCGTTCTTCCGAAGCTGAGCTGAAACCACACCGACAAGCCTTTATAGCGAAAATGTTCTGCTTCAGTGTTCCAGTCACTTCTGTGTGCGGCTGTTTTTGAACTGTTAGTGCTCTTTGTTTTTCCTCTAATATAAAGTTTCTCTGGAGGAAGTAAACAAATGAGAATTCTAGTTTGTACTGATCGTAAAGAAAGTTGCATCAAAAGTTTTCAGTTGGTGATAGCTTCAGAGATTTTCATATTAAATGCATCTTTTTTTAATGGGAAACCTGTCTGTGTAGAGCACGTGTATCTCTCCACTGGTACAGTCTAAGTCGTGCCAAAGAACCGGAAGGAAAGAACTCCTAAGTGAAATGTTTTTTATAGGGAGAGACTTTGCCTTTTTAATGCCTGAATACTTCTGCCTTTTTCAAAATTTCTTTAGTCATTGTGTGTGTGTGTGTGTGTGTAGGCATAGATTCTTGAGTGTTTTTTTGTGTTTTTTCCTTGGTATACCTTACAGAGTCATAGTTTCAAGGGTTGTGATTCTTTTCAATGATTGGTTTTTCTAGTGCATTTATATGTTCTCATTTTGAAAGACAGACCCACATTTTGGGGGGGATAATCATTTAGCACTCTGCAGATTTCCACCACGCAAGCTAAACCGAAAAGTATTAGTGTTGTGAAGGTGAGTGAGGTGTTTGGCCTTGATGACTCAGAAGGTTAGTTAACCCTGAGATTGGCCTTTGTTTTGTGTAGCTTTGGCCATTGATAATGGTTTGAATGGTCCCAGGTGATTCTCAGAGTCCAGGCGGGGGCTCTCCTGGTTCAGGCGCAGGTAGGAAAGTGCAGATACGAACAGCACCACAGAGAGCCAGGTTTTAAGAGGGATGCCATTTGATTTTTGAATACAGTGTATGGAACCAGATTTCAAACTAAGTGTGATGATCTTGTAGCAGTTGGGTTAACTATAACCCGTCTGTTTCACTGAGTAGTATGAGGTTAGGTAAACGGATACTGAAGTCCCAATGAGCATGCACCTGTCATCAGAGCCTGTGTCATTTTAGCCGTGGTGGTAGCAGACGGAGAGTGGCTGTGTTGAAATGCTGGGGGCGGATGTCCTTCTGCATCTCTGGGGGAAGACAGGCGAGGAGAGGTCAAGACAAGCGGGTTTAGCCCCGAGGAGCAGCTGGAGAAGAAGCAGATCTTACCTGCAGAGAGTAGAGTAAGGTTCATAACGTTTGAATAAGATACTAAAGAAAAAAAATTTTTTTTTAAAATTTATTTATTTGACAGATCACAAGTAGGCAGAGAGGCAGGCGGAGAGAGAGAGAGGAAGGGAAGCAGGCTCCCTGCTGAGCAGAGAGCTCGATGTGGGGCTCGATCCCAGGACCCTGGGACCATGACCTGAGCCGAAGGCAGAGAGGCTTTAACCCACTGAGCTACCCAGGCGCCCCAGAAAGAAATTCTGGACGAAAATTCCTTTGGACCTGCCTGAGTTTTGCCCCCAGTGGTTTTTATTACATTGTGTTACTTAAGAACAGAGCACTTGGAAGAATAGTTGGCCCAGAGTCAGTTTTCAGTAAATATTTGTTGAATGAATGAAATATGTAAAAATACAAAAACTCAGTATATATTTCTGAGCTGTTGGGATTTCTTATGTAGATATAAGACTCAAATGTATATATTTTACATAAAAAAGGGTAGAAAATTAATAAAATTTATGTTAACAACATTAATAAGTGGGATGGATGATGTTTTGCCAAAACCAAATTGTCTCTTGTAACGTGAATGTAACAGTGACTGTTCTCAGGCAGGGTCTTTTGAATTTGGCTCAGGACACTGTCCTGTGCCCTGCGGTGATCCCACCCCTCTCCCCATTGAACTATTTAGAAACTGATTTTGGCTTAGCAGGCATTTCTGTAAGTCTCTTGTCAGACCTTGGTGCAAATACATGATTTAGTCTGAAGTTGACTTCTGGATTTTCTCATTAGTCCGAGAACAACTTTAAACAAGTTTCCAGGTGGTTGTAATCATAGCCCATAGATGAGCAGTGGGTCTGTGTGTTAGAAAATTGGTTATAGGTTTTATTTTTCAGGTTATAAATTAAGATGTGAAGTGAGAACTTTCATAGTGAACTCAAGGACCACTGAGATCTTGGAAGGCGCACACAGCTGGCAATCAGGAACTGGCTCTGTCTCGTCTTGGCTCTGCCACCAGTCCGCTGAGTGCTAGCTAGGTAAGCCACCCATGTCCTGAGTCTGAGTCTGCCGTGATTGTGCTCAGTGGTCTTTAGAGAGGTGGCGTAAGCCCCCTCCTCCAGTTTTGGAGGCTAAATCACTGTTGCTTTCAGAGCTGTTAGGGAGCACAGGGCATTCAGGGCAGGTTCGGGTCCAGCTGGGCTGTGTGTGTGTTCATTTTTTGCTGTTAATCATCCTTTGTTTTTATTTTTAAAGTCTGTGATTCAGTGGTTGTTAGTACAGTCTCGCGACCATCACTGTCATGTAATTCTGGAACATTTTCATTACCCCAGCAGCTCGGGTTCTCCATCTCTCCGGACTTGGCAGAGTCAGCCCCATCAAGGGGCGGCCAGCCTCTTTTTAGGGGACTCAGGGTTCTTCTTTGATATCTCCTCTAAGTTTCTATACCTGTGTGGAGCTGGAGCTGAAATCAGAGTCGATTGTCTTTTTGTCCAGATCTTAACACAGAGCTCTGTGTCCTGAGATTGTTTTTAGAATGTTCAAGTGCCGGCGAGGATCCAGCTGGGGCCTTGTTTTTCTGAGAGAAGAAGAGGGCTTGGGGAGAGTTTTCGGTTGAAAACTGAAACTGTGTGCCCTGCAAACTCCCCTTAGTGGGTGACTTGGGGATGCAGTGTCCCTCTCTTTCTGGTAATGGTGGGAGACTCTGTGGCCGTGACTTTGCATGAGGAGAAGCGGAGCCCTGCGGGAAATCAGCTGAGATTGGAAAAGGGAAAGATGTGTGGAAAGCGAGGCATTCTTTTTAGCTCACTGGCTTTCAAGCTGAGCTGGTGTCCGAATCACCTGGAGGGGCTTGTTAAAACACAGACTGCTGGGCTGCACCCCCAGAGTTTCTGCGCCAATAGGTCTGGGGTGGGGCCCAAGAATGTGTATTTTTAACAGGTTCCTCGTGAAACTTCTCTAGATGAAGACTCTCAGGCCCTTAGAAGCGTATTCTTAAGTCACCTGACTTCAGTCTCAGCTTTGCTACCCTTTTGTCGTTCAGGTATATTTTGATATACTTTGGCTATGTGGGGTACATTTGAGCTTTCTAGGGTCTTCTCATATACTTAGAAGTAAGAGAATGCAGTTAGTTTTTTGGTATTTAATAAAGTATTGGTTAATGTCTTGTTATATTAGAGAACCCCTTTAAAGTATGGGTGATGGTAGGGGTGTGTGGAGGCATATCCTAATTTTTGTGACCTTGTTTTGAAAAGCTAGCATGAGGAATCTTCTCCACTCCCCCTTTCTTTCCCATCTCCATTTGGCCCAAATAGCTGAAAACAGCAGAACCCTAAAGGTGACCATCGTGGCCGCCTACTTACCTACATACCTGTCTGCCCACCTTCCTGTCTTGTTAAGCCTACCTTCCGTATGTTTCTAATGATAAGTTCTGTTATCTTGGTAACTATGAAGTTCTCTTGGAGATTTTAAGAGACGTTCCTAAAATATAACCTAAGTTTTCCAGTTTAAATGCTTTTAAAAAAGCTGGAAAAAATGGAAAAGAAAAACACATACAAAGGCGTCCTTTCTAGATGGCTGAGAAACCACAGATGGGCTGGGGTGGATGTGATGAAGATAAATTTGTGTTTGGGAGAGTGTTTTCTCTGTAAGGGAGAATATATGGGCAGGATGTGTGGATTTCATGAGGCTTTCTCGTATTCTTGTGTGTTCTCTGGTCTGACGAAGGGTGTTAGAGTTGAAATAAATGTAAAGCTTACAGAACCTGTTGTTTACATTTGGGGAGAAAGGAGGGGAGGAGGAGCTGGGGCTCTGGGGAATTGGACAGGACTGAACAGGTGTGTGTGTGTGAACGCACACGTGCACATGCGTGCACTGTGGCGTGGGTGCACACCCATCCTTGTTTGTAGGGCAGCTGTGATAGAACCAGGGTGGAATTCTGAGGCAAGCTTCATTTTGCCTTAAGTTCATTTTCCTGTGATTTCAGAGGAGTTTGTGGGAAGAAAAAGAAGTTTCCATGTCCAAGAGAATAGGAAGCCTAAAAGTAGCTTGACCTGGGCTAGAAAGTAGAGACCCTTGTGCCTGAAGTCAGAGGGAGCAGTGACGGAGGGGGTTGGCCTCCAGAGACGCTGCAGCGGGAGCACTTGAATTCAGGCCATGCATTTAACTTGTTCTGTTGACTTTTGTTTTTTCTTAATTAAGGTTTAATTTTTTTTAGAGCAGCTGCAGGTTGATAGCAAACTGAGAGGAAGGTACACAGGGTTGCCGTACAACCTGTGCCCCCAAACATGCATAGTCTTGCTGACACCCAGTGCCCCTCCACCAGACTGGAATCCTTTTTGCAATTGATGAACCTGCGTTGACGCGTCAGCACCACCCAGAGTCCCTAGTTTACATTATGGGTCACTCTTGTTGTTAAGATAGTTGTCTTTTCATGACTTGGTAGCTCATTTCTTTGTAGTGATGACTAACACTCCATTGTCTGGATGGACGACCATGGTTTTCTTTTCATCTACTGAAGGACATTTTGGTTGCTTCCAACTTTTGACAGTTACGAATAAAGCTGGTGTAAGCATCTGTGTGCAGGAATTTGGGTGGGCAGAGGTTTTCAGCTCCTTGAAGTAAATACCCAGGAGTGGAATTGGTGCATTTTATGGTAAGAGTATGATTAGTTTTATAAGAAGCTGTCAAACTGTCTTCCAAAGTATCTGTACTGGTGGTGTTCCTGCCAGCAACAGTGACAGTCCCTGTGGCTCCACATTCTCCCGGCATTTGGTGGTGCTGGTGTTCTGGATATTGCCCCTTTCGATAGTTGTGTAGTGATCTTGTTGTTGTTTTAACTTCCCTGAAGATGGGTAAATGGAGCCTCTTTTCACATACTCCTCTGCCATCTAGATCTCTCTTTGATCTTTTGAAGTCTTTGGCCCATTTAATTAGGTTGTTTGCTTTCTTATTGTTGAGTGTGAAGCGTTTTCTGTAACTTTGGACAACAGTCCTTTAGGGGATGTGCTTTTGCAAGTATTTTCTCCCAGTCATTCTCTTGACATTGTCTTTCACAGGGCAGAGGTTTTTTATTTTTATTAACTCTGGCTTATCAATCATTTCTTTCATGGATCCCACCTTTAGTACAGTAGTGCTACCCCCAAGGCCAGGTGGGTTTCCTCCTGTGTTTTCTTCCAGGAGTTTTATGGTTTTGCATTTTACATTTAGGTCTGGGTCCATTTTTTATTTGATTTGTAAAGGATGTAGATCTAGATTCTTTTTTCTTTTTTTTGCCTGTGGATGGCCAGTTGTTCCAACGCCATTTGTTGAAAAGATGGTCTTTGCTCCATGGTATTGCCTTTCCTCCTTTGTCGAAGATGAGTTGACTGTATTTATGTGGGTCTGTCTCTGGGCTTTCTGTTCTGTTCCATTGATTTGTCTCTTTTGATGATACCACATTGTCTTGATTACTGTAGCTTTATAGTAAGTCTTGAAGTTGGGTAGTGTCATTTCTCTGACTCTGTTCTTGTCATTTAGTATTGACTCAGCTATTCTGGGTCTTTGTCCTCTCTGTTTAAACTTCAGAGTCATTTTGTTGCTATCCACAAAATAATGTGCTGGGATTTAGGTTGGGATTACATTGGATCTATAGATCAAGTTGAGAACTGACTTCTTGACAGTATTAAGTCTCCCTATCTGTGAACATGGACTATCTCTCTGTTTGTTTACATGTTTTGATATCATTCATCAGAGTTTTGTATTTTTTCTCATTAGATTATATACTTCTTTTGTTAGATTTATGCCTAGTTATTTCATTTTTGGGGGATGCTAAGATTTTATTTTAAAATTTAAATTCCACTTGTTCATTACTAGTATATTGGAAGGCAATAGACTTTTCTATAATTGCTTATTAGTTCTGTGATTTTTTTTTTTTTTTTTAAAAGGCTTAGCATCTGCAGAGTAGACATCTGCTGTGTTTACTGATGGGTCGGAAGAGCTTGAAACAGTACTTGGCAAGTAGTGGGTCTTCAGTGACCAAAAGCCTTTTGAGAATTTCCCCTGAGGGACCACATTCTGTGTGTAACTCAGGCCTGAAGAAATTGGCTTTTAAAGAGAAAGGGTGTGTAGCACTTTAGGGAGGGAGGAAAGGCCCAACACAGAGGTCAAGGACAAAGTCGGAAAGGCCACACACCCTCTTCATGTTCTGGGTGGGAGACAGGGCCTGTTCAGAGAAGTTGGCCAAGACCAATGCTCTCTTCTTGGAAGCTGGGATCTTATTTAGAAAGGGCTGCCAGAGCTGCTTTCTCAGAAGAGAAGGGGAGAAAACACTTAAATATATTTACCTTTTTTTTATAAAAAAAAGATTTTATAGGGGCACCTGGGTGGCTCAGTCGTTGGGCGTCTGCCTTTGGCTCAGGTCATGATCTCAGGGTCCTGGGATCGAGCCCCGCATCGGGCTCCCTGCTCTGCGGGAAGCCTGCTTCTCCCTCTCCCACTTCCCCTGCTTGTGTTCCCTCTCTCACTGTCTCTCTCTCTCTCTCTCTGTGTCAAATAAATAAATAAATAAAATTAAAAAAAAATTTTATTTATTTATCTATCTATCTAGAGAGACATAGTGAGAGAGGGAACAGAAGCAGGGGGAGTGAGAGAGGGAGAAGCAGGCTTCCCACTGAGCAGGGAGCCCCACGTGGAGCTCAATCCCAGGATCCTGGGATCACACCTGATCCAAAGGCAGACACTTAATGACTGAGCCACCCAGACGCCCCAATATATTTGTGTTTTTAAAAGTTAAGATTTGACAGAAAGGGGCAATGGCATTTACTTCCCATTTCTGAGAAAGGATACATTAAAATAGCTTGAAATTAAGCAGGATCTATAAAATTGAGGTCAGAGTAGAGTCATTTTCCATTTTTCCTATCTTTAAACCACGTAGTGACAGACACGCCTTTCCCGGCATCAGAAGACAGTTGTTAATTTGCATACTAGGTTTTTATTTTATTTTTGTACTGTTGAACAACATTTCAACTTCCTAACTCTAATTGTTCCATTTAAGAATCAATTTTGTTAGACGCTTTAATCATTATTAATCAAAATTTTTATATTTATGCATTTTCCAGTAATTTTTAATAGACCATTTCTCCAGCAGTTCAGAGAGCCTGCTGTGGAGTGATTATGTATTTTTTATTTCATAAATGAAGATGGTGAGATGTGTTTTAGAATTAGCATGTAATGTCATCTAATGTAACATCATCTACTATACTGTTAATTTACTTATTTTTCTTGTGTATCATCTGGGTGCTCCTGCTGGACTATGAGGTCTAGGTGGACAGGAATCTTCATCTGTTCTGTTTACTGTTGGATCCGAAGAGTTTGAAACAGTACCTGGCACGTAGTGGCTGTTTAGTGACCAACAGACAGTGCTTAGGTTTGCTACTCAAGTGTGCTGCTAATACTTTGTCTCTGATTCTACAGTCTGGGCTAGTAGTAGTCACTAGTAGTGACAAACCAATTCATGGGAGCTACCCCTAAAAAAGTTGTAACGTGGAGAAGAGCAGAATGGGTGCTCCCTGCTTGCCCATGGGTCCCCAAATCCATAGAAAGAAGGGTCAAGGCAAGCACACTCAGTCCTTATGTCAAAATTAGCAGGCAGATAAGTCAGTCAGTCTGACCAGCACGGGAGGGAAGGTGAGGCAGGAAGCCAAGACTGTGGCCATATGGGAAATGAAACCAGGGAGAGGGAGGACCCTCCCGCTGCCGTCCCCCCCCGCCCCCCCGGCAGCTAATTTGCACAGTACGGCCCATGTAGAAAGGTCACCCCACAGTCTACCATCAGAAAGAAAATTGCCTTTTTTTAAAAAGACTTTATTTATTTATTCAACAGACAGAGATCACAAGTAGGCAGAGAGAGAGAGAGGAGGAAGCAGGCTCCATGCGAAGCAGAGAGCCTGATGTGGGGCTCGATCCCAGGACCTGGGATCATGACCTGAGCCGAAAGCAGAGGCTTTAATCACTGAGCCACCCAGGCACCCCAAAAGTTGACTTATTTTTTTTTTTAAAGATTTTATTTATTTATTTGACAGAGACCACAAGTAGGCAGAGAGGCAGAAGAAGGCTCCCTGCTGAGCAGAAAGCCTGATGCAGGGCTTGGTCCCAGGACCCTGAGATCATGACCTGAGCCGAAGGCAGAGCCTTTAACCCACTGAGCCACCCAGGTGCCCCCAAAAGTTGACTTTTTGATAGAAGTCTCTGCAGACATTTTTCTGTGCTGATGTGGCTGTACATTTTATTCATTAACTCAGACTAGGTTTACTGGGCACGAGGTTTTGTAATCTTTTTCTGAATAGATTGTGTCTATCTTAGGGCTTCTTCTGATGGTGACCCATGGCATTGTGTTATTGACTGCGTGTTAGTGTTCCGTTGCGTCTCGTGCTGTCAGTTATGCTTAGCGGCGTGTTTGAGGGCCTCATTTGTGCCAGGTGCAGTTGAGGATCATGTTCCTGTTCTCGTGGAGTTTATAGTTTAGAGGGAGAGACAATACCTAAGTAAACAAGGCGACAAGAATTTCAGTGAGTGCTAAGAAGAAAATAGGGTACAAGGTATGAGTCCTTTGGTTGGGTGGTTTGACTTTCTTAGGAAGTGACTTTTGAGCTGAGATCTGAATGATGAAAGGGGGCTAGCTGCTTGAGAATCTCGAGGAAGAACATTTTATTTTAGGCGAGGCAAGAGCCAACTCTGAAGGCCCTGCGGCAGGAGTGCATTTGGTTTGAGGAGCAGAGAGGACGTCTGGAGGTGAGATGGCCAAGGTGGGCAGAGAGTAGTTCTCAAAGAGTCTGGTAGGCATAAGGTTTGGAATTTTATTTTAAGAGTAACAGTCATTGGAGGATAAGCTCTCAGGAAGAGAGTGGCATATTATATGGATTTTTTATTTCCAAAGTCTTCTCTGGCCGCCCTGTGGCCAACAGGGGAAGCCGAAAGAGCCGCGAGGAGGCTGGTGCAGTAACGGGCGCTCGTGGTCAGAGTGAGGCTGAGAAGCGCGATGTGTTTTGGAGGTGGAGGTGTTAGGACTCGGGGGACTGGACGTGGGAGGTAGGAGAAAGAAGTCAGGAACCATTCCTAGTTTGTGGCCTCAGGCCCGACCTTGGTGCTGGTGCTCACGACGGAGACAGAGATGACTGGGGGAGGTGGGGTGGGTGGAGAGTGTTCTTCGGGAGGCACTGATTTTGTGATGTCTGTTAGACACTGAGGTGGCAGCATTGAGTAGGCAGCTGTCTGGGAGTCTGCGAGAGGTCCTGTCTGGAGAGATAAATTGGAGAGCCATTACACTAGATGAGATCACCCTGGGGGCAAAAGATATTTAGGAGAAGGGATGAGATAAGCCCTGAGTGGAGCAGGAGGAGGCAGCAGAGCCCCCGAGTGGTGGGAAACCACACCAGTGTGAGATGGAAGCCCAGAGAAGAATGTGTTTCCAGGAGGTTGTATCAGTTTTCTTTCTGCTGCTGTAACAAATTACCGCAAACTTGGGGGCTTAACACAGCATAGATTTATTATCTTCAAGTTACCTGTAGGTCACACATCTGACCTGGGGCTCACTGGGCTAAAGTCACAGTGCGGGCAGGGCTGTGGTTGGCACTGGAAGTCCTGGAGGAGAGTGCTTCCTTGTGTGTGCTACCTTCTGGCGGCTGCCCACGTACCTTGGCTGCGGCCCCTTCCTCTGTCTTCAGAGCCATCCACAGAGTGTATCTCTGACCCCACGTCCATGGCTCCGAACTCTGACCTCTCCTGTGTCCACTTCCAGTTTTAGGGACTCTTACGATTATATTGGTTCCATCGGATAATTCAGGATAATCTCCCTGTTTTAAGCTCAGCTGATTAGCAACCTTAAGTCTTAATTCTACCTGCAACTTTGCCATGTAACACAGCATATTTCCAGGTTCTGGAGATTAGGATGTGGCTATCTTTTGGGGGTGCTAATCTTCCTGCCACAGAAGGTATAGTCACAGGTTACTGAGAAGTCAGGTAAAATGAGGATGAAGCCGCCATTGGATTTGGGCACCTGGAAGCTCTTAGTGACCTTGATGGATGGTTTCAGTGGTGTGGTGGCTGTGGAGGCCCCACTGGAGTTGGGGAGAAGGATGAATGGGTGAGGATGTGGGGCCTGCAAGTGTTAGTGACTTTTTTTTTTTTTTTTTTTTTTCTCCATTTGACAGAGACCGTGAGAGCGGGAATACAAGCAGGGGAGGTGGGAGAGGGTGAAGCAGGCTTCCCGCCAAGCAGGGAGCCTGATGCGGTGCTTGATCCCAGGACTCTGGGATCATGACCTGAGCCAAAGGCAGGCACTTAACGACTAAGCCACCCAGGCGCCCGGTGTTAGTGATTTCTGATGGGAGTTTTGCTGTGAAGGAAAGGGACTTATGGCTCAGTTCACAAGCATTGCACAGAGCACAGCTCTAAGAGAGTGAAGTGGGAGCCCTCTTTGGTGCAGAGGTTCAGGGAAGACGTGTACTTAAGAGGCGGAGTCTGGTGTCAGGTGGGGTGGGTTACCTGAGTCAAGAACCTAGATTGAGACCAAGACACGGTTTACAGAGTTGGTGACACCTGAAAGAAGAATTAGTGTGGTTATTTACAGTCAAGCAGAACGTACTGATGACTCGTCTGCGTGCGCCCGGGTCAGTGCTCAGGATGTTGGTCAGCAGCTGCTGCAGGGTCCCTACCCCGCCACCTTGTTGGCCAGATCTCCGAAGTCCGTGTAGAACATCTGCCCTTCATTCCTCGTGGACCCACAGTGGTCTGGCCCGGAGCCATGGGGGAGAGCACGACCTCCCTGCAGCGCCGAGCGCAGCCCTTTCCTGCCTCCGTTTCCTCCCGCACTCCACTGTGTTTTGAGAACATTCGCACGCAGTAGTGCTTCTTGAACAGTAGGCTCTGGGCAGAGTAGGCACAAACCAAACAGAGCCCGTCCTGTGGAGCTTGCATTCGGGAGGACCCGTCTCATAACTGCTGTGTATGTCCGGGCTGTCCTGTCCGGGAGGCGAGGCACGGAGTTTGTGCAGGCTGCTCTTCTCGGGCTCTTGGGTGCTCTGCCAGCTGATGGACCCTCTCTTAACCTCATTGTTTGGCCGCCGCCTGGAGCAGGCCGGCGCTTCCTTTTGTTGGCAGAGCTCCTCCTGCTCCTCACCCACGGCCCCGCGCCGTCGCCCCTCACGTCCCTCGGGGGCGACCGGAGTGCGCCTCGCACCCTTCCTTGGACAGGCCTTCCCTGGACCTCCGTCCGCAGGCGTCCTCTTTCCCTTGTGTTCCTCTTGCAGGTTAAGTTCCTGAGTCCGCAGTGTGTAATCATGCTCTTAAAATGTCCTCCGCTCTCCTGGCCTTCTCTCCTCCTGTCGCACCCACCTGGACAAATCCCTGTTCCCAGCGAACCCTTCCCGTCTCCTGGCCTCTGTGTGCCGCACGCCAGCGGCTCAGTGGTGCTGGGGAAAGACGGGGTGAAGCGTCAGACTTCTGTCTCTGTCGTTTCTTGATCACCGAGTGAGCACTGAGCAGTGCCCACAGTTCTCTAGGATTCTCCGCCCACTAAGCCTGGTCTGACTCCCTGACCACTTCTTACTTTCTACGGGTTTCTCGCCAGCCCACCCCCTTTACCATCACCACCACCCCCACCTCTCAGCTGCCAAGCTGCTTCACTGCAGACCTTCCCCCCGTCAGCCCGAGGCTTCTAACCTCTGTCAGAAGCCTGTGGTCCCGGGAGCTCTGGACGCCAGCACCTTGCCCCTAGGACTTCAGTCCGGCAGTCTTCCTGCGTTCTCCTGCATCCTCGGTCCCTCCATTTCTGCCAGCCCATCTAGTTTAAGATCCACAAAACCCAGCTTCCCCGGCTTCCCTTTCCATCTTTGGGATTTTAAAATCCTTAACATTAGAAATTTCCTCTGCGCGCTCACTTACCCGGTTCTTCTTCCAGCTCCAGTCTACACCCTCCACCCCCTGCTCCAGCGAAACTGCCCGTCTTTTCCAGCATCATACAAGTTGCCAAACCCAGCAAACACTCTGCAGCCTCTTCACAGCCCTCCTTATTCCAGACACTTCTCTGTGGTTGTGATCAAGCGTTTTCTGGGCGTTCCTTCCTCTTGGGCCCCTGCCTCTCAGCACCCCACGCCTATCTTTCTTCTCATCCAGCCTTTCAAGGGTCAGGTTCCCCCAGGCTCTGCCCTCAGTGTCTGTTCACACTACACACAGTCCTGAGGTATTCTCATCTACCCACATGGCTCGCGATACATCCGAATGCCCCCAGTTACAGGCCCTGGCTTTTCCTCAGACACCTTCTCAGATGCTTATGGGCACCTCAGGTAGCTTGTCCACAGCTGAATTCTGGATCTTTCCCCAGCTCTGCTGCTTCTCTAGTCATCCTTACTCTCCCTCTCTCCCACACCCAAGATCGAGTGCAGCACCGGGCTGTACCGTGTCTCTCCCTGCCCCCTGCCCAGGGCTTTCTTGGACTTTTTTTGCAGCAGAGTAAAGAAGCCTGTGGATACCTTCTTGGGTTATGTCTCAAAGCAGACCGTTTACGGGATTACAAAGGAAACCAATTGTATTGAAATAGTTATCAAAGCTTACTAAAACACAGATCTGATTTGTGATATGACAGCATATATACTCCTTAAATGTTCTTAAAGAACAGGTTCTAGCGGTGGGTCTGTGACTCTCATAAATTTGAAGAAACGATACACACAAATGATACTTTGTGTCAGGACATCAGTAACCGGCATGGAAACATCGAGGTTTACACGCTGCAGGTACAGCCGCTGCAGGTACAGCCGCTGCAGGTACAGACGCTGTCGGTACAGCCGCTGGTGCTGGGGCGTGTTGCCTGCAATCCCGGTCAGATACAGTGCTGCGTTTCAGTTGGAGGTTAGTGAAATAGGGTACAGCTCTTTTCTCATTCAAGTTCATGAACCTGGTTCCGTCTTCACGGTGACCCTTCCACTGTCCCAGGGCCACCGTCAGCACTGCTTCCCCGGACGCCTGCGCGAGCCTCCTGTGTCACTCCCTTGCCTCCGCTCCAACCTCCCCTCGTTCACTCCCCTGAGGCAGCCAGAGGTAACTTTTTAAATAGTGAAATGTGAATCAGGTCATGTTTTCCCCCCACTTTACACTCCTCAAGTGCTTTCCACTGTTGTGCGGATGTGAATTTAAACAGATGGCCGGCACTCTTGGCCCGCCTGGCCGCCCTCCGTCTCCTGCCTCATCTCAGGCCCTTGACCCCACGGCAGTTGATGCTCTTTCCGGTCTTCCGTGCTGCCTCGCTCTTCCCACCCCGCAAGACCACGGAAGGGGCTGTTTGTGTCTTTGGTACACGCGGTAATCTCTTGCTGCATGACCGTATTCCCGTATGCTGGTGCCTTTAAACACCGCGTCTCACAGCCTGTCTCACAGGCTTTGTGGGTCCGGTGTGCAGCAAGGCCTAGCTGGGCCTTCTGCTTTAAGGTCTCCTGAGGCTGCCTTCAGGGCGTTGGTCAGGGTGTCGGCCAGGATTCTCATCTGAGGGCTTGATGGTGGAAGGATCCTCTTCCTAGCTAATGGGGTTGTTGGCACGTGGCGTTTCTGGTGAGCTGTTGGACTCTGGGCCTCAGTTTTTTGCTGGTTATCAGCTAAAGACAGCCATCAGCTCCGTGTTCTTTGCGCCTTCCTCACATGGCCGCTTGACTCAAAGCCAGCAGGGAACAGAGAGGGCTAATGCTGCAGTCTTCAGTGATGTAATCACACGTGTGGTCACCCGCGTCCCTTCATGTGGCTGTGTTCTGTTTGATAGAAGCAACTCTCAGGTCCACAGGTGTGGGTCCTCCTGCCCACACTCAAGGGGAGGGAGTTTACACTGGAGGCCAGGATGGTGGGAGTGACCTTAGAGCTGGTCAGTGTCCTCCCACCTGACCCTCTACCCCAGGCATCTGTCTACACTTGTATCCTTAAAAGAAGAAACACAATTTCCACGTGTCTCTCCAGAGGACCTCCTCACAGAAGGGCCTGTGGTCGCTATGTGCCAAGCCACACAGGACGTACAGGAGCTGAATCTACGTCCTAACAAATCTGCAGTCTCAGAAACGTCCATGAGGAGTTGTCCAGGTGGTAGATGGAGATGGGAGAGAAAGCCACTTTCCCAGCTCCTTCTCAGCCCTCCTCTTCTGCCCACTAGCTGGTCGTTTACAGAATCCCTGCCCTGTGCTGAGTGTCGGGGTCGTGCTGGGCTTGGAGGCAGGGGGAGGGAGACAGGAGCTCGCCGTTCGGGGCCCTGTCTTTCCCTGGTTTCTCAGCTGAATGAAAGGACCTGGGAACTGGAGGGTCTGCCAGTTTTCAAACGGAAAAAATTTCTTTAAGCAGCTGAACCATTTTTTTCTCCCCCCAAACATAAACTTACGGGAAACTTAAATCTGTAAAACAGACCAAAGTAGAGATGGCCTGGCTGAAGCTGGGGAGCAGCTCTGCTCCTCCTGGTGGGCTTCTGGTGCCCTCCACAGGCGGCTGCCACGGTGCAGCCTGGGCTCCTGGGGTGTCGGGAGCAAGGTTAGAGTATGACGGACGGACCAGCATGCTGGCTCTGGAGCCTGATGCTGGCTCTGGAGCCTGATGCTGGCTCTGGAGCCTGATGCTGGCTCTGGAGCCTGATGC
>NC_081570.1:4305859-4414088 GCF_022355385.1 Mustela nigripes
CTGGAGGGGTGGAGACCCAGTTCTGACAGACCAGACCCGTTCACTGTCTGCATCAGTGGCTCCCACCTGGGGCTGTTTCTGACCCTGTAAAGGGTATTCAGAAACAAGTGGGAGTACTCCGGGTGTCATGGTGAGTGTATGTGTAGGTCTTCTCTGATTCTGCACAAATGGTGAAAATGCCCTTGTGGAGGAGCTTAGAGAAACCAGTCAGTCCCTGCTTTTGCTCCCAGCGCTCTTTACATTGGTGGTTCTTCCCCTTGGCTGAATGTTAGAATCGTCTGGACAGCTTTTAAATATATCAGGGCCTTAGGTCCCACCCCTGACCAATTAAATGGAGGTCTCTGGGGTGAGCCCCAGGCTTAGGATTTTTAAAAGCTCCCTGGGAGATTGTAAGTGCAGCCAGGGTTGAGAATCACCACCTCAACTCTACCGTTGACTGCTTTCAGAAGGAGCCTTCGTTGTAATTAAACAGACTGTGGTTAAAAGTAAGCAAAAGGAAATCTGGAGGGGCACATTTGTAATAGTCAAGTGGGCTTTATGAAATGTACAAGTACATTATTAGAGCACACATCGTTGGAAGCAGCTGACACTTCTGAATTTGGACTAAGATTCAAACGGTGGATGCAACTCAGAGTCTGTTGTCTGGGCAGAGGCTCTCTCTTTCTGTTTTCCCTGTTGCCTTCTTTATCTTTTTCCTTTCTGAATATTTTAACCTAATGTAATGAAGCACCTGTTTGTGACAAGTTTTTCTCTCTTCTTTTTCTCCCGCACTCCATTTCCATCGCTTAGTTACTGTTCTCTTTCCATACTTCATGGCTTTTCAGAGTTTGTTCCATTTCCTGTCTAATCCCAAGACACTGTGACCACAGTGAACATTCCTGATACGGTGGCCATCGGGTCTTTCACAAGATGATAAGTTTCTGAGAAACTTAAGTTGTTAGAAAACTGAAGTTGGCTTGGTCAGGGAAGGATCTGGAAAAGCTCAGACCTTAGGAAGGGAGTTCTCAGAGTAGATATTGGCTACTGATGGTTTCTCATAATCGTTGCATTGAGAACAGTGTTACTGAGAGTAATTGGAGCCATCCTGGTACACTTGCAGATCTCTTTCACTGTACTCCTCCTCTCTGACACTGACATAAGCTCACAGTGACAGCAAATTTAGTATGGCTTTAAAAATACCGCACAAATATGTAATGAGGATTAATCTCACTTTGCTTTCTTTGACCAAAAAAGTCGTTTTCCTTCAAACCCACTCATTAATGTTCAGTTTTCTTAATGTTTCATTTTTTTGAATTATTCATCTGTACCACTAAATTCATTCTCTGCCTGTGATTCTCTCTGAATTGATGCTAGTGTTAACAGTTTAGCCCGTATCTTTTCTTCCTTTCTTGAAATTCACTGGAAACACAATTTAGTCTTCAGTCAGGCTGACTTCGCTGGTTCTTGACTTCTTTAATCTTTGACATGTGGGCTGGAAATGTTATGTGTATGTGAGTAAATGTTACATGTTTGTTTTATGTGTGTATGTATGTTCTGGGCATGTGGGTGATGTTTTATATATGGCTGTCTTCTCTGTATGTGGGTGAATGTTATATGTGTGTGTTCCGTGCGCATGTGTTATATGTATGCCTGCCTGTTCTCTTGATGTGGGTAAATGTCCTCGCTATGTGTGTATGTGTTCTGTACACGTGGATAAATGTTATTTATATGTATGTACTCTGTCCGTGGGTAAATATATGTGTGATGTATGCATGCGTGTATTCTCTGTGCGTGAGTGCATGTTACATGTGTGTATGTTCTGTGTATGTGGGTGAGGGTCAGGTGTGGTCGGAAAGCACTCTCAGTAGGCTTGTGTATCTCACAGGGCTGAGGTCATCCGAGCCTGCTGGGTCTGGCAGGCTCCTCTTCTGCTCGGTTGCACCTGCGGGGCTGTGTGCCTCCAAGATAATCCTACTTACTTTCTATAAAAAATTATTTTATTTATTTAACTATTTTATTTTATTTATTTGATTTGGTTTATTTTTCTCTTTTAGAGAGAGAGAAAGAGAGAATGCATGTGCACAAACAAGGAGGGACAGAGGGATAGTGAGAGAGAGAATCTTATGCATCATTGAGCCCGATGTGGGGCTCTGTTTCATGACCCTGAGTTCATGACCTGAGGCGAAATCAAGTGTCAGATGCTTTAATTGACTGAGCCACCCAGGCTCTCTGACTCTACTTACTTTTTCAGATGGTTTGGAGAATTCCATGAGTTAACAGTTAAAACTCACCATAATACATTATAAAGCTTAAGTTCATTTGGCCCTATTTATAGTAAATAAATACTAAGTAAAACAAAAAGCACCAACTATATGTAAAATAAAAGGTTGATATGTTGGATTACATTGAAAGAACTTCTTTTTATCAAAAAGCACCATTAAGTGAATGAAGTCCATAGAGTAGGATTGACCAACAGAGGCTTAAAATCAGAACATTTGGAGAAGTCCTGAAAGTCACTAAGAAAAGAGAGGAAACCTAGTAGAAAATGGGCTAGAGACTTGAACAGGCATGTCACCAATGGTCAGTATACATAGGTCTTCATCAGTCATTAGGGAGAAGAGAACTAAGGCCATGGCACCATGCTATTGTACACCCAAATGACTAAATTAAAAAAGAGAGCATCAGGTGCTGACAAGGACCAGAGCAGTGTGAGTTCTCATACAATGCTGAAGGGCACCCAGGTTAGTGCTGCAAAACTAGGGTTGCCGACACGCACGCCACGCGTCTCAGCAGTTCCGCTGCTCACGTATATTCCCACAGCAACAGGCCTATGTATACTGAAGATACGTACAAGAACATTCTCAGGAGTGTGATTCCAGATGCCCCCAAGCCAAAAATAGCCCAAGTGCTCCCCAACATTAGAATGGAAAAATTAATTGTGTTATATTCATATAATGTAAAAAGCAGCAATGAAAATGAATGAACTTATGCTATATTCAGGAAATGAATAACTCACAAACATACTGTGGTGTCAAAGAAACCAGACTTGGAAATTTATATGTGTGATTTTGGGTATAAGTTCAAAACAGTTGAGAAGTGGGAAAATTAATCACAGGTTGTATGTCAGAAGTAGGTACCTTTGGAGGGTAGGGGAGGGTCAATTAGGGCTTCTGGGGTGTTGGTCACAGTCTAGGTTTTGATCGTGGTTGTGATACGTATACATGGACCCATAAGAATATACTTGTGATTTGTGCTTTTTTGTTTGTAAATAATATTTCAGTAAAAAATTGTTGAAATGGTATATAGTGTAAACTAGCTTATTATTACAGAGCAGTGGGAAGTGAGCAAAATACAACCACCTGCAGTGGCGTTGGAGAATCTTGGAGTGTAGCATTTGATACTGTTTTTGTAAAGTTTGGAGGGAGCTGATGCTCAGCCATCATTAGGGAAAATAAGTACTGGTGGGTATCAGGGCAGCAGAACCATGAGTGTTATGGAATAAGGGATTTACTTATTATAAGAATAGACTGAATGCAGCTGTGGGAGAAGATGGAAGCAGAACCCAGTGGACGAATTAGAGGGTTGGAGAAGCATCAGGAATCAGCTCCTTTATGGCCTGGCAGCCAGCGGGGCTCTGGGAGGCCAGGCAGGACAGGCTGTCACCTCTGCCAGGCTGTTGCTGTTTCTTTTCTTCTCTTCCCTCCCCTCCCCACCTCTCCCCTTCCCTCCCCATCTTCCCTCCCCTCCCTTCCCCTCCCCTCCTCATCTTCCCTTCACTTCCCTTCCTTCCCCTCTCCTCTCCTCTCCTCTCCTCTCTTCTCCTCTCCTCTCCTCTCTTCTCTTCTCTTCTCTTCTTTCTCTTTTCTTGAAAGATTTATTTATTTATTTTAGAGATTGCACGAGTGGCGGGAGGTGCAGAGCTAGAGGGAGGGGGAGAGAGAGAATCTCAAGCAGACTTTGTGCTGAGCAAGGAGCCCTAGGTTTGGCTCAATCCCAAGAACCTGAGTTGATGACCTGAATCACGCGCTTAACCGACAGTCTCGCTGGTTCCCCAGGCTGCTGCCTTTGTAGGTCTGCCGCCTGGCATCTAGTGCTCTCGGTGGGGCCTGGAGCGGGGCTGGCGGTTAAGGGAAGAGGGTGTCTTCTCTTGGTCATCAGGGCTACTAGTTGGGGAATAAAGCTAGCGTTGGAGGAAGAAATGTGGATAAGCTGGAAACTTCTAGCTCCTGTTGCTGTCACCCTTCTGAGAGCAGAGGCTCTTCTGCTTCCCCGTTTTAAATCTTGGGCAGATTGACGGAAGGGATCCTGGGAAAGTCCAGCCTGACCAAATTGATTGAGGTAAAAATGGCCACAGCGGTGTTTGCACGACCTTGTGAATATCGTAAAATATTCATGCTATTGCATGTGAATGACACCTCTGTAAAGTTGATGTCTTAACAGAGCCTGCTATAGGTTGAAAACCCCAAAGAAAAGCAAGGAAATAACGAGTTCAATAATCAGGAGATTGGTTCCTTCCCAAGGGCTGTATGTTAGTTACTTTTTCCTTGTGGGCTGGGCTCCGTCACGTTGTCCTGTGACTGCATTTTCTTGCAGATGGCCTGTGGCAGCCCTTGCATCCCGGGGGCTGGGAATTCCCAGCCCCGTGCAGGCGGTGGTGCAGTGGGGTGCTTTATCAAGTTATGGGGGCACAGTGTGCTCTAGCCTGCGATTTCTAGCTTTTTAACGATTAGAAGATGTTAACGTGAATGATTTCAGTGTTCCGTCTTGGGATCTGGAAGTTTCAGGGTAGTAGTTGCTGCTTCTCTGTCTGTGTCAGTGTTACTGTGAGGCTTATTCTTGGGATGATGACCGGGACTGTGGGGAACAAGGGCTCCAAGGGCTCCTGACATGTCCGTGAGTAGTTTCGAAAATAGGTTAATAGGATATTCTTGTCAATTTCCTGTGTATATTTGATTTTAGAATTTCAACTAAGATTTCTTTTTTTTTTTCAACTAAGATTTCTTTGTACTTAAGTAGATTATACAGATTCATTAAGCATTCATAACAAATCTGTTTTGATAATCTGAGAAATCAAAACATTCTCATCATCAAAAACTTAGTGGAAAATGCTCTTATCCACTCTTCATTTACATGGAGCCACTTTTTATTTGAATGTTTGCTGTGGCTCTTTTTATCCTCTTTGTAATGAGGAAGCGATTGCTCAAATGAAGAAAGTTATGCAGCTTTCCTGCCTGGGGCTGTAGTTGTACCACAGTTAGGAAATGGGTGCGAAGGTTTTTACAAAAATTCAAAAACAAAGAGTATCTTGTACTTTTTGTATGCAAAGGGTAGAAAAATTTTTGCTCTAGTTATGGAGACTTTCAGCTTTATGCTGTTTTGGTGTAGAACATAAAAGGCAGGGTATTTGAGCGAAACAGTTTAACTCCTTAACTAACAGGAGCCCCCAAACCATTATTTCTACGTGGGTTAAATTTATGTTCTAAAGTCTCATTACTGTTACTGTTACTTATAACGCCTCTGGACTATGTGGAAAACTTCAGAGGTACATTTGTTACATAGTGAGATTCTTAGGGTTTTATTTTGAGTCAAATGTCACACTTTATAGTTTTCCATTAAGAAATACATTTTTGGCCCCTGCCTGGCTCAGTCCAGGGGAAGCATGCAAGTCTTGATCTCAGGGTGTGAGCTCGAGCTCCATGTTAGGTGTAGAGATTACTTTAAAAAAATAAAATATTAAAAAAGAAATATATTTTAAAGAAGATTTTATTTACTTGACAGAGAGAGGGAGTGTGTGCATGCACAAGCAGGGGGAGGGGCAGAGGGGCTGAGTGGAAAGCCCAATGTAGGGCATTATCCCGAGATCATGACGTGAGCTGAAGTCAGATGCTTAACCAATTGAGCCACCCAGGCACCCCAAGAAATACATTTTTGATAATTTTTATAAGCTAGTTAATTAAGCGTTTTGTCTGTTAATACATTTGTTCAGTGATCATTTTCAGTGCCTATTGTGTGCCTCAAGCCCTGAGATCAGCCTAGCCATGCGGAAGTAACGAAAAAGGTGGTCACAGTCATGTTGGAAGACATACATAAAAAATAATTGCGGGGCGCCTGGGTGGCTCAGTGAGTTAAGCCGCTGCCTTTGGCTCAGGTCATGATCTCAGGGTCCTGGGATCGAGCCCCGCATCGGGCTCTCTGCTCATCAGGAAGCCTGCTTCCTCCTCTTTCTCTGCCTGCCTCTCTGCCTACTTGTGATTGCTGTCTGTCAAATAAATAATAAAAAATAAAATTTTAAAAAAATAATGCAATATGGTATAATAAAGGATATAATGAAATTATGAAATGTGTATGTACAAGGTGAATTTGAGGCCTATAAATGGTGGCTGTTGTATAAAAAATGACACTCAGGGTGTATTTTGAAGATGATTAGGAGTTTGTCAGGCAAAGAGAATCAGCAAGACCACTTTCCAGGGGAAGGAACTAATTGTGTCAAGGAATGGAAGGAGGAGTGATTTAATCAGGAATGCTGGCGTAGGGTTTAAGGAGAGAGATGGATGAATTAAGGTTAGAGAGATAGGCAGCAGCCCGCTCACAGAACGCTTTATATGCCATGCCGGGTTTATATTTTTCATCTCATAAGTAATAGGGATCAACGGAGAGATTTTAATCAGAAAAGCAAAATGATCATATTTTCATTTTATACAGTCACTCTGTGGGCAGTTTAGAGACTGGAAATCTGGAGAGTAATCCATACAAGAGATAATTAAGATCTGTTTCTAGACAGGGCAGTAGAGAAGGATCTGACCTGAGAGCTAGAATCAGAGGAATCCCCATGACCTCTAAGATAGAATGGCAAAGGAGAGGAGAAATTACTGAGACTCTGGCTTGAGGGATACTATAGATAATAAAATATGGGAAGGAGAGCAGGTTTTAAGATACTGAGCTTAATATTGGTACAGTCGAGTTTAGAGCACCTGTGGAACACCCAGACAGAGATACTGGAAGGCAGCTGGATATGGATTTGGGTGCTCAGGAGAGAGCTTGAGGAAACTGACCTAAGGCGATATTTTCCAAGGAGAGTAGGGAAAATGAGAAAAAGGGAGGTTCGAGAAATGATCTATTTCCCCCATCCTCTCTGGAAAGTAAGAGAGCATCCTCAGATGAATAGGAAGAGAGAATGGGAAGAAAATTGAGCTTGTGAGGGAGACCCAGAAAGAATAGTTGGAGAGGAAGAGAATGGGGAGGATCACAGAAGCCAAGGGAGGCTAGAGGAGCAAGGAGAATGAGCAAGAGGGATCAGCAGTACCATGTTGCAAAGAAAAATTCTTTCAATTTTTGTTATTATTTTGTGATATTAAGGTATAATTTAGAGGAGGAAATGGAGGGTTATCTATTTAAATGGATTTGGGACAATTGGCTTACCAATTGAAAAAATATAAGGTAAGTCTGTATCTCATACCTTATACAAAATAAATTTAAAAATTAAATATAAAAAGGGGAAATAATAAAAATACTAGAAGAAAATATGGGTCTATATAAAGTATTCAGTTTTCTTGATGACACCCAAATTAGATAGGAAGAGGCTATAAATTGGACTGCATATAAATTCACCCATTTCTGTGTGCTAAAAATACTATAAAATTAAAATGTAAATGGCAAGCTGGGAGAAATATTTGCCACATATTTGACAATGGTTTAATATCCTTAATATATAGAAGATCTATTAATAAAATGAGTAACTGGAGATTTCTGGCTAAGCAGTTACTTATTGAAAATGGATTTATTTCTACTTCCTTCCAAAATTTTGATAAAATGATAGAAGGGATTCACAAGAGGTATAAATCTGCAAAGATAGAAAATATGGGAGTGGGGGAAGTTTTTGTTAATGGTAGACTAAGTGGTTGGGCTCTCCTTCTTGCAAGTAGGGAAAGCTGGATACAATTTAACCCAAAATTTATGTTGAAAGTAATGGGGAGCTAGAAAGTGGTGATTTGTGGGGCTAAGATCTGTGGGAGGAGGGAAGCTCATAGATAGGAGATCAGATTTGAATCTACTTCTGTCACAGAGGAATCTGCTAATTAAGAAGAGTCAGGCAAGCAAGAAGCTGGAAAGCCAAATAGAGATTTTGATGGACTTAAAAATTGGAGGGTGAGGGGCTGAAATTATACTTGGATACATGTAGATTGGGGATGGGGGGACCCTGGAAAACTTCTTAGGCTTTGAGCAGGGGTCCCAAAGGCCTGGATCCTAGGAATAATAGTCTCTCAGAAGTGCTGAAGTCCAACTTCAGATCCTTTCAATTTTTGATTGGATCAAGGTGATCTTGACAGAAATAAATGTAAATTCTTCTGGAAGAAGATAGTATCACCCAGAGCCTCAAATGATATCTGCACTTATTTATGGTGACTGGCACTCATCCAGCAGATGAGAATTTAAGACAATTTGACTGAAACTAGAAGAAGCAAGAGATGATGGAAGTGGATCCACAGGGATCCAGATAATGAAGTTTTAGAGATTGGTGTTATATGTGATATGTTTAAAGAAATAAAAGAAAAGATTAAGAATCAAGGAACTGGAACTTTTAAAAAAAGAGAGAAAAAAAGAACCAAATGTAAATTCTAGATTGAAGGATTGTAACAGAATTGAAATTAAGATCTTAATCGATGGGCTTAAAAGAATAGTGATAGTAATTTGAAAATAAATATTCAGAATGATGAGAAATGTGAAAAGTGAGTGGGAAACACGTAAAAGAATGTATGTATGATGTGAGATTCAGTGAAATTGTTTAATGAGTGTGTAATTGGCATCCCAGTAGGAGGAGGAGGAAGAATCTTGCAAAAACAGTATTTGGAGAGCAAATGGTTGAGAATTATCAGATCGCCAATTCAAGAAATACTGTAGACCTTAAGCTAGATAGATACATTCAAATAAAATCTCACTGAAACATAAGTTGCTTTTAAAACCAAAGATAATAAGAAAATCTTAAAAGTAGCTGGAGAAAAATTACATATTACATTCAAAAGAGCAATAGGGGTGCCTGTGTGGCTCAGTCAGTTAAGCATCTCACTCTTGATTTGGGGTCAGGTCATGATATCAGGGTCATAAGGTTGAGCCCTGTGCTGGGCTCTTCACTGGGCATAGAACCTGCTTAAGATTCTCTCTCCATTGCCCTCTGCACCCTCCCTCCTCTTGCCCAGGCTGGCATATGTGCTCTCTCTTATTAAAAAAAAAAAGAAAGCAAGCAAGCAATAATAGTGACAGCTAATTTCTCAACAGAAGCAAAGGTCAAAAGACAATTGAATGATATTTTAAAAAATGTAAATGAGAAAGGAAGCTGCCAATCTAGAATTCTATACCCAGAAAGAAAACCTTTCAAAAGTAAAGACAAAATACCACCTTTTCAGATCAGCAAAAAGTAGAAAGAAGTAATCTCATCAGACCTGCACTGGAAGATAGTAAAGATTCTTCTTTGGGCAGAAGGGAGATAATCCTGTAGGGCAGCTTTAAGGTTCAGGGAAAGTGAAGAACAACACGAGGGTGAATGCAAATGAATCTTGATGTATACAGGACAACAATAATGCCTTGAGTGGTTTAAAATATGTGGAAGAATTACATATATATTAAGGTAACATAAGTTGTGGGGATGTAAACAGAGTTAGTATCCTGTGGTGTTTGCACTGTCCAGGAAGTAGTAAAAATAGTAATATACTTAAGGCTGGTAAATCAAGGATGCATGTTTTAATCTCTAGATATTCATTAAAAGAATAGTAAAAGAATGTATACCTAACAAACTAATAGAGGGGAAATACAGAGGAGGAAGAGTTATCATCAAATAAAATTTGGTTAATCTGAAAGGAGGCAAAAAGAAGAAGGAACGTAGAACATTTGGGAAAAATAGGATGCAAACAGTAAGATGATAGATTTAAACCATGACACTAGTAATTATATGAAATAAAAATGAACTAAATTTTTCACTTAGAATACAAAGATTGACAGATTAGTTTACAAAACAAAGTGATTCATAACTTCATGCTGCTCACAAGGATGCAGATAAGTAGAAAGTGTAATGGTAGAAGAGGACATACCCCTTAGACACTAACCAGAAGGAAACTTTGTACTATATTAATGGAGTAGAACCTAGGGCAGAGAAGCATTAATAGGGATAAAGAAGAGACATAATGATAAAATAGTCAGCTCAATAGTTCTACATCTATATTCACCTAAAAACATAGTCTCAAAATACATAAGGCAAAAATTGACAAAACAAACAAAGAATAGAGAAGTACCACAATCATAGTGGGAGATTTAAATACGCTTTATTAACCAATAAAGAATCAGGGTATAAGAGATCTCAGTTACACAATTAACAAACTTGAGATCTCACTGGTTTAACCAGTAGATTGAACACAGTAGGACAGAGAACTAGTAAACTGAAATGATAAATATTAGAAATGAAATCTAGAATAAAATGAAATAGGAGATTAATGGGGCACTGTATCCAGTATCTGTAGACTGAACTTTTATTTTCATACAAACATGGGAACATTTATCAAAATTGCTGATCCCCAAAGTAATTCTTGACAAATTTCAAAAGGTTGAAATCAGACTTATAGACATAGGCTTAGTATTTGAAAAATCAGTGTAAATAACTGAGTTAATGAGATAAAACTGAAAAGTAATGTGATAATGTCAATAGATAACAAAAATTAACTATTTAAAATGCAGTCCCATGACACATTATGACTAAATAGTAACAGTCCTTAATTTGATAGAGATTACTTAGAGAAGTCCTATGGCAAGCATCATGTTTAATGGTGAAATGCTGATGAATTTCCTTCTGAGACTGCAAAAGAAATAAGTTGTTTGTTACCATTTCTCCTACTAAATTTAATAAGATAAGAAAAATAAAAAGTCAAAGATCAGAAAGTAATGAAAAAACTGATTTTGTAGGTGACATGATTGTATATAAAGAAAGTCCATGGGACGCCTGGGTGGCTCAGTTGGTTGGGCAGCTGCCTTCGGCTCAGGTCATGATCCCAGCGTCCTGGGATCGAGTCCCATATCGGGCTCCTTGCTCCGCAGGGAGCCTGCTTCTCCGTCTGACTCTGCCTTCCACTCTGTCTGCCTGTGCTCGCTCTCGCTCGCTCTCTCTGACAAATAAATAAAATCTTTAAAAAAAAAAAAAAAAAAAGAAAGTCCAAAAAAATTTCCTTTTAAGTTAATTATGATTAATAAATAAGGTTGGAAGATTTAAGGTAATGCTGGACACAGTTGCAATTTAACATATCAACAACTAACAAAAAATGTAATAAAAATATTATTTGCAATAATATAGTTGGATTTTTCGAATTAATCTAAAGAAATATAAGGCATCTATACAGAAAATAATAAATATTGAGAGAAGTTAAAGATCTAAATAGACATACCATGTTCATGGATTAGAAGAAGACAATATTTTAAGATGTTGATTCTTCAAAAGTTCATCTGTGCATTTAATATAATACCAGAGAAAATATTAGCAGGTTATTTTTTTTCTTTTTTGCGGCACTTGATAAACTGATATTAAAGTGTACTTGGAAATGTAAAAAAGCAAGGAATAGCCAGAATAATTCCCAAGAACAAACTGGGCTGATTTGCTGTACTGGATAGCAAGACTTACCAAGCTGTAGTAATGAAGAGTATTGTTTAGGTAAGTAGACCAAATGACCAAACTAGTCCAGAAAGAGACCCGTTCTACTCTGGACACTCGATTGATTGCACAGGAGGCACTGCTGGATAGTAGAGAAAGAACAGTCTTTTTTTTTTTTTTTAAAGATTTTATTTATTTATTTGACAGAGAGAGATCACAAGTAGGCAGAGAGGCAGGCAGAGAGAGAGGAGGAAGCAGGCTCCCTGCTGAGCAGAGAGCCTGATGTGGGACTCAATCCCAGGACCCTGAGATTATGACCTGAGCCGAAGGCAGCGGCTTAACCCACTGAGCCACCCAGGCGCCCCAAGGACAGTCTTTTCAATGAGTGGTGTTTGGTTAATTAGATACTCAGGTGGGAAAGAAAAGAAAGGAAATGTGACCCTGTACCTTACAAACATAGAAATTAATTGCAAATCTGTATCAGGCGGGATCCAATCAGGAAAAGGAAGCCAAACAGTAAGTTGAAAGAAAAAGTTTAATATGAAGAATTTTTAACTGTAACAGGGAACTGAAGTAAGGAGAGATTGGCTAGTAAAAGAAAGAAGATAAGAGTAGCTGTTGGAGAACAGTTGCTCCCTCTAGGGCTAAGAGAGAGAGCCCAAGGTAAAAGTCCTCTACTCCTAGGACTGAGACTCTGGCTTAACGAGAGGCAGAACCATGGTTGTTGGTGTCATACTGGTGGATGTTGGTGGAGCTTGATGGAAATCTGCCCTCTGGAACTTGGCAGAAGTTGCTCTCTAGCGCATCATAGGAAAGCTTTTTGTGGGGAACTGTTTTACAACATTTGTTCTCAAATCCCCCAAGGTGGTGGTCCTGGGGGAAGCTGCTGCGGCCAGGCAATGCTGGCCTCTGTTGCTGCAGTCTCTGGAGGCCAGAGAAGCTGCTGCATGCACAGCAGGAGTTGGGTGGGTGCTGGGTGGATGCTGGGTGGATGCTGGGTAGAGACTGGGGAGCTGTGTGTGCTGCAGGAGGTAGATGTGGAGAAGCCACCTGTGTTGAAGGAGCTGGACGCTTGCGTGAAAGTGTTCAGAAAGCTGTATAGATCAAGATGCCAAGATGCTGCTGGTGGTTTTTTGTTGTTGTTTTTTGTTTTGTTTTGTTTTGTTTTGCTTTGTTTCCCTAGCAGTTAAGATTCTGGTGTCTCTGGTTGTTTGTCTTCATTCAGCATTTATTTAATACTTGTTAAACATTCTCTCTATGCTAGATATAGAAATGTGTTTGTTACCAGACACTTGAGTGGACAAAATAGACATTAAACTTGCTTTTGCAGCGTTTTATAAGTTTAAATTGGATAACCAGCCGTTCCTACAGGCAGGGGTTCATGCCCTGCTGTAGTCCCCGGGGAAGGCTCTATCTGTGTCTGTATCCGGATCTGTATTATCTGTATTATCTGTATCTGTAGCAGTGATCCAGACACCTTTTGCCTTCACTGGGAAACAGCCATTAAGCAGATAGTCATAAGAATAGGCATGTATTTACAAAGTCGGATAAAGGCGGAGGAAGCAGAAACACAGGCTGTTGGAAGAGAGGAGGGTCTAATTTAGACTGGAAGCCAGTGAAAGGCTTTCTTAGGAAGTGATATTTTCATGACATGAGACAGGAGGATGAGGAGGAGTTAGCTTGAAGAGATCAGTGATCAGAGGAGTTTCTAGACAGCAGGAAGAAGAGTGTGGGCCTATCTAAAGCGGTGGGAGGAGCAGGGAGGGGTCAGGGCTGGAGGGCTGGCTGGAAGGGCAAGCCACAACGGTTCTGTAACTTGAAAGAGGCCTGGCTGTGAGGTGGAGGCTCGGGCGGGGTGTAGAGTGGGCAGCCTTGTGCTCCGTTGTGTAGGTGGGGGATGTGAGTGCCTTCTGTTGAGAGCGAGAGAACTTAGAGGAGAGGGCACTTTTTGGCCCAACAATTTATTTAAGTGTCTTACATGAGGCAGTATCCTGCACTCTTGGAATATATAAGACAACAAAAAAAGAGATCTGTCTTTAGGGAGCTTACATTCTAAAGGAGGAGACTGAAAATAAACAAAATAAGGTGCTACATGTATTGTAAAAAGAAAACTAGAACCTGTTAAAAGGAGATACAAGAACTGAGGTTGGGCGGGCAGTGGGATGTAGTTGTAAGTGGTGGGCTGGGTTTGATGCCAATAGAATGCGACGTTCACCAGGGCAGAGATTCTTGTGTTATTCACTGCTGTATCCCCAGAGGTTGGAGTGCGCGGCACATCGTAGGTGCTCAGTGAATGTTGTATGAATGATGAGTGATGCTAGATCCCAAGGATGGGAAGGACTGAGTTGTGGGAAAACTCCATTGTCTCCCTGACGCTCACGCCACTGCCATACTCACAGCACTTCTGACTCCAGGCATTGTGGGGTGTTCCCCCACCAAGCTGTTCTCTCTAGCACCAGCTGGGTGTCCTACAGTTTATCTTACTTCTGACACCGTCTACCCAGAGATTACATCAGACACACAATAAGGGCTCAATCCCACAAGACTGCTCCCGGCCCCCGTCTGATGCCAATGGCAAGTGCAGGGGGCTCACCTGTGCTTCTGATGGGCTGTAAATCTGAGGTTCGTTTCATTTGCCAGAGCGCTCACAGAACTCAGGGAAACACAACGTCTGGGTGGTCCCGAGGGCAGGGGTGGGTCCCTGAGGGCATGGGGTATATCAGCTTTCCTGTATGGATGTGTTTGCCAGCCTGGAAGTTCTCGGAACCCCAAACTGCTGGGATTTTAAGGAGGCTTCCTCAGCTCCTCCTGAGTTGAGAAACTCCTCCATTATCAGCCCCTCCCCGCTCTCTGGAGGGTGGGGCAGGGCTGAAGGATCTAAGCTTCCAATGCTGGCTTGGCTTTTCTGTGACCCTCCAGCTCCCAGGAGCCATCCAGGAACCCATGTGAAGGTGCCTTGTTAGAACAAAAGACGCTTCACGTGCTCTTTTCATTTAGGGAGATACAGGGGGTGTAGGAGCCCTGTGTCAGGGATAGGGTCGAATACCAAACACCGGGGAAAAAAAGATAATCTCACTTAGGCAAATTGCGAGGGTTTTGGGAGCTCTGTGCCATGCATGGGGCCAGAGAATAATACATGTTTTCTGTTATCTCCCATTGAGAGACCAAAATGAGATTAGTCATGGTTGAAGATATCTTACAGGGAAGGTATGCATATTGTAGGGGTATTAATACTGATATGCTCAATTCAGAGTACAGTAGTCACTCCTTAACCAGTTTGCTTTTGATGGTGGCACTTAAACATGGTCAGCTGCCAACACTGCTCTGCCTGACGTGTTGCCAGAAGGTCAGTTGTAGCCAGACGCTCTGTCACAGTGCCTGTGCCATCCACGTCACTCTACGTCCTCAGGGAGGCCTTTTATCCTCTCGCGTCATCACAGGGAGAAGGTCGAGTACAGGACAATGGATATTTTGAAAGAAAGGCCACATTCACATAACTTTTATTAGAGTGTATTATTAAATTGTTCTATTATTAAATTATTGTTAATCTTTTAATTTATAAATTTAGCCTTATGGCAGGTTTGTATATATAGGAAAAAATACTCTCTATATAGGGTTTGGTACCAGCTGTGTTTTCAGGCAGCCACCGGGTTCTTGGACCATGTTCCTCACAGATAAGGGGGGATTACTGTAAATTATATTTGCTTTTAAAGGATTTGACTATTCAGTTTTATTTTGAATTCTTGGAGTTCATGTTGTTTCATGGCATTAATTTTTTCCACTGTACGTTTTCTCAGTTGTATTAGTAATAACTTACAGATCTGCTTATCCCCTGGGATATTACCCAGTTGAAAGGTGACTCCTTTCAGTAATTTTAAAATCAAATTGGTGTTATATATTGATTTATGTATCGAAATTTTATTACCACCTGTCTTGCTGCATTACACTGCCCTAAGGTTGTGGTGCTGGCAGGGTGTGTGCGTACGTGTGGGGCGGTGGTTTTATGCCACTTCAGCCAGGTTAGCTGGAGTTCCCCGGGGTAGCAGTGGTTGTAATACTGAGTTTAAAGCTGCGCTTTCTGCTATCATTCTGGTCTGTCAGTTGGACAGACCCTTTGGTGAGTTCTCTGGTCGCCTTTGCTGAGGTCAGCCTCATGACGATCTTTTTGTTTGCTTGAAATCCTATTGACAGACTGTAACTCCCTCCAATTTAGGTGCGCATGAAGATTGCCCTTTATTTGCCGAGTCTTCCGCTTTCTGCTTGAGGGTGCCAGTGTCATATATAATGTCATAGCACAAGAAGATAGAGCTTCTGACTGAGAAGTATAGGGCACTCTTGTTGAGAAGAGTTTGTTCAGCCATAACCGGAAGCTGGCTTATGTTCGAAGGACTGTGTCTCTGAATGAACAATGGGGAGTGCACTAAATTGCCTACATCCTTTTTGCCATAGGTAGTCTCCCCTTCCCGTAGAAGTCACTTTATTATATTTCTGTTATAAAAAGTGTATAGACAGGGGCACCCAGGTGGCTCAGTCGGTTCGGTGTCCGACTCTGGATTTTGACTCAGGTCACGATCACAGGGTTGTGAGGTGGAGCCCTGCCCGCTCTGCACTAAGCATGGATCCTGCTTAAGATCCCCCCTCCCCGCTGCTTGCACGCATTCTCTCTCTCTCTTGATAAAATATTGAAAAAGGTATGCACACATGTATTTTACTATAAAAATAATGAATGGTCGTTGGAAGCATGCTAACAACAAAGGCACATAGAGATTAAAAATGGAAACTTTTTCTTGAAATTATACACTCTAGGAGATAACCATTGTCAACAGTTTGATTTATATCCTTCCCTGGACTTTAAAAATGCATATGTAAATCACGTGTGTACGTGTAGTGTGTGTGTGTGTGAGAGTATGTATATATGCACGTTTACATGTGTATAAGTGTCTGTGTGTATTTGTATGTGTGAGTATACACCCGCCCTGAGGAATCATGCATGCCTCTTGCCTGACCACCCCGCTCCCTGCACCCCTGGCCCCGTCATTTCCCGCACAGGTGCATGGGTGTAGATGCATAACTGCAGAGCAGGGATGTTTCGTAAAAATTTTAAACCAGCCCTTTATGGGTTGCCTCAGCATTTTGCTCATGTAATTAGTGATGTACTTAACATTCTTGTTCCTGTATTTTTGCACACTTCTCCAGTTATTTCTGTAGGAGAGAGGCCTACTGTGCGGTTAGTTGCTCATCTCAGAGTGGAAATGTTTGTCATGTGCCCTCCCAGAAAGGTTGTGCCAGTGTCTGTTCTCACTAGCTGAGAGTGTCCATTTCCCCAAACCCTAACCAACACTAGGCTTTTAAATTCTTCTCTCGGATGAAAAATGATGTCTCTGTTAATTTGCATTTCTTTGCATATCCCTAAGATTTGGTATGTTTTGGCCGGTTGTGTTACTTTTCTGACTTGTTTGATCATTCTTCTACTCCCCCGCTCCCCCCGGCTTTTTTTTTTTTTTTTTTTAAGATTATTTTTTTATTTATTTGACAGACAGAGATCACAAGTAGGCAGAGAGGCAGGCAGAGAGAGAGGGGGAAACAGGCTCCCCACTGAGCCGAGAGCCTGATGTGGGGTTCAATCCCTGGACCCTGGGATCATGACCCGAGCCGAAGGCAGAGGCTTTAACCCACTGAGCCACCCAGGTGCCCCTTTCCTCCCCCTGGCTTTTAAAGTACATTCTTCATCTTTTCCTTTCTGATTTCTGTGTGTATTTCTGTAAACAAATGTGGGTATAATTTTTTGTGTCTAGTCACCTGTATTTCATTCTCAGTTTTCTTAACTCGTTGTACGTCTTGTGGCAGTCCTGTGAATCATGCACTCAGACTTTGAGTCTTTCTGGCCCACATGGCATGCCTGGGACAGACAGTCCCCCCACTCCACTTACTCATTATTCTCCCTAGATTTTCTTATCTGTTACGTATTTTTATCCTGAGATGTTTAATACAGAGAAACACTTTTATAAATGGGAAGAATGAGGTAGAACTCTTAATTTCATCCCCCTCACAATACATGCTGATTATTGAATCATTGATCCTTTTGTACTGATTGGAAATGTTGCCTGATTACTTTGTGCTAAATTTTCACAAACACATCGTTCTTTATCTTGATGCCCTCTCTTCATTGATCTTCATCAGTCCCACATTGTGTGCTTTTTCCTTACATACACACACACACACACATTTAATTTTTATCAGTCTAAGGTATTTTGAAAGTTATTACTCCTATTCTAGTCTTAAAGAGCTTTCAAAAAAAGAGTGTGTGACTTCATTGGCTTCTTTGAATGATCGGACACCAGTTTCTGTAAACTGAGGTCACAGTCCTTTTTTCCTTTTGGCAGCAAATGTAGTGGGTTGTTGAAGAAAATGAATCAAAGCAACTTTTCTTGCCACTGAGAATAGAATTGAAATAATCTCTGGCTTTTCTTTCTTTCTTTCTTTCTTTCTTTCTTTCTTTTTTAAGATTTTCTTTATTTACTTGACAGAGAGGTAGAGAGAGAACACAAGTAAGCAGAGCGGCAGGCAGAGGGAGAGAGAGGAGAGTCTCCTACTGAGTAGGAGCCCGATGTGGGGGTCGATCCCAGGATCCTGGAATCATGATCTGAGTTGAAGGCAGCCGCCCAACCAACTGAGCCACCCGGGTGCCCCTCTAGTCTTCATTTCTCTAGCTGTTGTTTTCGACCTTTCCTCCTGTCTTGGCACACATCAAAAGTAGAAGTATTTTGGGGTATGCTGGGTTAGTGGGTGGGTTCTCTTGAGGCCAGAGCCCACTCGGTTAGGGGTCTGGGTGTCCCAGGCTCCTGGCAGAGCACAAGGGGCTCAGCATCTGTAAGCAGCGCATGGTGTTCCTTGTGTCATCAGGAAGTGTTGGCCAAGGAGAGGTACTTGAGCTCCAGGCAGTTTTCCCTGTAGGTCATTATAGCTTCATATGGAGTTAACATTCTGAGAGCCAGACTTCTTTAAAAAAAAAAAAAATGTGGTAAATATACATCACATAAATATTTATCCTCTTCGCCATTTTTAAGTATTCAGTTCCTCGGCATTAGGTACATTCACGCTGCTGTGTGACTGTCACCACCATCCACCTCCTGAACTCTTCCTCTTGCAGAACTGAAACTCTCTTCCCCTTTAAACACTAACTCGCTTTCTCTCCTCCCTGCCAGTCCCTGGCCGCCTCTCTTCCACTTTCTGTCTCTGTGAATTTGCTCCAAGTTTCTCACAAGTGGAATCACGCGGTATCTGTCTTTTCGTGACTGGCTTTTTTCACTTAGTGGAATGTTCTCAAGGTTCACTCGTGTTGTAGCGTGGATCAGAATGTCTTCCTTTTTATAGGCTGAATGATGTTCTGTGATGTATACACACACTTTACGTGTCCGTCCTTTGAGGGACACCGGTCTTGCTTCCACCTTTGGGTGTCGGGACTCATGTTGCTATGAACATGGGTATATAAACCAGAGAGCCAGACTTCTTAGAAGAGGTATTTCCCCCCTCCGCCCATTTTTGCCTCTTCTTCAGATACTCCAGTCTGAATTTAGCTTCCATTATTCTGCAGAAACTTCTTTCTTAGATCATCAGTGACCTCAAGTTGTTTAATGTAAGGAGCATGTTTCAGGACTTGGTTTGCTTTCTCAGATATAGTCAAGCAAGTTGACGATGCCTTTCCCTTCGTTTTTTGGGTTGGTGTACGTCCCTGGGTTTTCTTCCCACCGCTGGTTCTTTCTTCTTGATCGTTACCCACCCGCTAACGGTGAGATTTCCTCAGGGCTTGAAATTAGTCTTTTCTGTGTGGTTGTTAAATGTGGGTATTTCTGGGAATCTGAGGGCCTTTACTTCTAGATTTCCATTTTTTCTTGCAGTGACCGCCTGCCGCCCCCGCCGCCCCCGCCGCCCCCAGCCCCCTTCCACAGTCTCAGCCTGTCCAGACTCCCTAGTTTGTTTTGTGAGCTCAGCACTCTGCCGAGCTCCACACCAGAGCTGCAGGTGCCTCTGCTGGAGGGTCTGACGGACTTCTGCTTCGTGTCTGAAATAGAACCGATTGTCTTCCTCTCAGTCTCTCCTGTCTCAATAAAGGGCCTATCCCAGGTGCTCAAGTCAGGCCTGGGGGTCTGTCTAAAATAAACCTCTATAATCAGAACAGGTTTAGGTTTACAGAAAAGTTGCAAGATGATTTTAGAGAGCTTCTGTGTACCCCCCCCCGCCCAGTTTCCCCTGTTGACATTACTTTGGCACGGTGGTCCCAACCAGTCAACCAGTCCTGACCCATTATTATAAACTAAACTTTGCCCCTTATTCAGATTCCCTTGGTTTTAAACCCCTGAAGTCCTTTTCCATTCCAGGACCCTACCCAGGATGCCATATTACATTGAGTCATTGCGTCTCCATAGGCTCCTCTGCACCTTGACAGTTTCTGACTTTTCTTGTTTTTGTTGACCTTGACAGATCAGCTCTTTTGTATGATGTCCTTCAGTTGGGTTTGCCTGCTGCTTTTCTCATTCCTGGGCGGGGGTTACGGGTTTTGGGAAGGAAGACCTGGAGGTGTGCTGCCCTCCTCCTCGCGGGCCGGCAAGGGCGCTGCTGTCAGCGTGGCTGCGCGCTGACCATCTTAACCTTGGTCACCCGCCGAGGAGGTGTTGATCTGGTTTCTCCATTGTAAAGCTACTATTATTCCCCCTTTAGAGGCCATTTTGACCCCTCCTTCTTTGACTCCACAGGGAATCCAAACCTGCGTGTTCTGTTTGCAAATAAACGTCCTTTCTGTCCGAGTCTCTCTCTCTTCACAGCCACCACTGCTGTTTGAGCCACAGTTACCTGTGCCCAGGCTGCTCTGAGGGATCTCCTGGCTCCTGTCCTACAAGCCTTTTGGCCCCCCCCAACCAGTCTCCACCTAGGTGCCAGAGTGGTCTTTTAAAAATGTGCTTGTGTTCTGTACCCATTTTCTCAATCCTTTGATTGGTTTCCTGTTGTACTTAAGATACCATCCCAACTTCTCTGCGCGATCTGCGAGGCCTGTGGGATCTTATGTCTGTCACCCTCCAGTCTCTGGACAAGCCCCTCTCCCCACCTTCTCCCCGAGTCCCTTCTGCACGCTCGGGTGCTTCCTGCCACTTTGCCTTTTACATGTCGCTTCTTCTGCCTAGGAGATGGTCACCAGCCACCTTGTTGGCCTTTAGATCGCAGCTGTTTGGTATTTCCTTAGGGAGAACTTGCAGGCCTCCTTGAGCTGAGGGCCTTCCCCAGTGTAGGTTTCCACAGGCTCCTGCACTCCTGCCTTTCGTTGTGTGCCCGGGGCACCTCTCATACGGAGCCTGCCCCAGAGTTTTGTGCTCAGTATTTGAGTAAATGAATTTATCTTTTATTTAGAATAATGGGTAGAACTGCACAGTGGTAACCAGTTTGTCTTCCTTGTTTTAAGCATGCAAATATGTCAGTAAGTCTTTGAATTTAATTCTGGCATTCCACTGCTTTGGATCCTATCTGTATCCTTGTAAATGCTTTGTGTAAAGTCCTGTGATGGGTGTAGCAGTGGATGGAGAAGTGTGTATGCACCTCAAGGACCTACCTATTCATTCATTGCCTCATCCTCCAAATGTGTTTAAGAGCTGCAGTGTACAGAGCCCTGCACAGAGCCTAGATGGTACTTTTGGAGCCTGTGGGACATCTTCCATTCCCTCGGGTGCTAAGTCATGGAGTAGGGTAGATCTGGATAGATGTAGTTTGAATTCCAACTCGGCCAAGACTTGTGTCTTGAACTTAACCTTTGCCCATCTGCAAACGTGATAATAGCATTATCCCTCTTGTAAGTCTTGGAAAGAATGAGATAAGCAAAAGAATATATGATCAGTATCATAATCATTGCAGTCACACAGCTAATGTTGATTGCTTTTTAGGTTCTAAGCACTATGCTAAACAGTTGATATTACTTATTGTCATAAATTCTCACAGCAGCCCTATGAAGTAGGGCTCACGTTATCTTCATGTTATAAATGAGGTGAGAGAGACTCAGTTAAAAAATTAAAGAATTTGTCCAAGGTCATGGAAGTAAGTGGTAGAACTGTTACTGGAAGCCAGAACCGCATGACCTGATTTCAGAGCCCAGGAAGGACTCCCTGTGTTTTGTGAAGCCACCGACCTTCTAGTGCAGCTTCATTTTGGATTTTAAAGACTTTTTTGGAATCGGTTGGCATTTTAAAAATGTTAATAGTTTTGGGAGGAAGAACTGCTTTAAGCTGTTGTCAGCTGAAATTTGTTCCTTAACTGTATACGTTGGTCACTCTGACATCTGTGACTCCGTGCCTGTGGGGGGACTGAAAGGTGGGGTTGGACCCATCTGGGCACTTTTTCTTACAGTGAGAATTGCGGCTCCTATGGTCAGACTCACCTGGCGGTTTTACCAAAACTGCAGGCCTCAGTTCCTCTTTTGGTGTACTAAATCGTCATCTCCTAGTGGCAGGTCTTGGGAAACAATTTTTGCAATGACTTGTTTTAAGTAGGGCGGTTCTTTCTTATTCAGCTTGAAGTTTGAGAATCAGTGAATAGAGGAGATGGGGAGGGTAGGAGTGTTAATGATTCTGACTGTTGTGCAGGAAGCCACAGAGCAGTTAGCCTGGGCATGCGCAGTCAGCCAGCTTAGGAACAGGTAATGTACAAGCAAAATATACAGTGGACGAATCTGTTCTCCTTTTGTTTATTTCTTATCAATTTGTATTTGGGGGAATTTGGCATATGTTATATTATTCTTTACCCTGGTGGGATAGTACCAGAAAGGAATGGGTCTTGGCTATGGCAAGTTGACATAATAGAAATTTCAAATCTGACCAAAAAAATGTGAGAATATTAGGTGAATTTACTTATCATTTGTAAAGTTAGGAGTAAGTTGTCTAAAGCTGGTTTTGTATTCTCAGAGGATGGTCAGGGTCAGGGTGCCTCGATTTTTGACTTAGAGAATGGGGTTCCAGAGTTGGGGTTCAGCGGCTCAGCGAAAGTGGCTCTCCCACACTCCCCCGTGACTCTCTGCTTTCTCTGCTTGGGGACCGCAGCCTGGCCGCATGGCTCAGAGGGTGTAGGGGAGGGCAGAGTCTCTGTCTTGTGGTGCCCACTCATTCTGAAAGTGGCTTTTTTGAGGTATAATTGGCATTTAACAAACGGCACTTAAAGTGTATGGTTCTAAGTGCGGCCAGCTGCACCCCGCCGCGACGGACGTGTTCAGCGCTCTGAAAGGTTCCTGGGGGCTCTTTGCTGTCCCTTCCTCCCACTCTCCTCCTTCTTTTGTGGAATCTGTTAGGCCAAAAAGTTGATATTGTTGAGGATAAAGTCATAGGCAGAGAGGCATTTAACCTGCAGATTTTAGCTTTCATTTTCTTCCTGAGGACTAATGGAAGTGATGTGATGACTGTAACTGTAGGTTGCTCTGTCACGGGAGCAAAGTTTTGAGAAGATACATCTCGGGAAAAAAAAAAGAAATAAAAAGAAAGATACATCTCGTACGACGGACAATCTCTGAGGAGCTTGGCAGAGATGCATTTCTAGAAAGGTCGAAGAGATGGTAGAGATGGTGACTGTTGGAAGGGCACGGAGGACCTGATGCTTTCAAATGTTTTTTGGCCGCTTTCTGTAAGAAACTTTTGCCTGGACATTTCTCTTTTTCATCTGTAAGTGCAGTCGCGGAGGTTGGTCTGCACTGAGCGCCATATTGCCGAGTTACTGACTTGTGGTAAGGAAGTAGTGAGGTAGATCGGGTTCTAGTGTCAGGTTTGTTTCTGGCTGTCGCCTAGCTTTCTGACTCTCTGAATTTTCCCAGCTATTTATTTTTCATTTCTTTTCGGTTCTCCCATGTATTTTGTTTTGTAAGTAATATGCTTGAGGTAAACATGGCAGCATTTGTGTCATGATTTAACCTCATTAGAAATGATGTTCTTTGTCCTGTGTCTGTTTAGGTGAGAAATGAACCAATTCTCTGTGCTTATAAATGCTGGCAGGTCCTTGGCAAAAAACAAAAACAGAAACAAGCGAACCTAGAATACAGATTGAGTGTGTTGGAGAACCTGTCCCTCTGAAAAGTGATCCAGACATTGAGAGCTTACTATGGGTGAGGATTTCCCTGGAAAAGTGTTCTTCATTGGAACTCTGATGACCCGATGGGCCCGTGACAGTGAAGCTTGGTTGCGTGTTTCCGTGATGTTGTTAGTCTATGCTGTCGTGACATAGTTCTGTAGTTTAGATCGAGGATAGCACACATGTTAGTTATGCCCCTGAAGTTCTGGGGGATTAGGATTTTTGTTCATTTCTTGTTTAATTCAGTGACTGGTCACTATTTTGGAAGGGGACCGTCTTGGCAGTATATGAGCCTTCTGTGCCCCTTGATGTAAAAAAATGCCAGTTCCACCAGCAAGGGATTGTTTTGGGTTGAAGAAGCCTCCTTAGTCTTTGCATGCACCAGCGTGTATAAATTCAGTCCATTTGTAGTCACCTAGTGCTTGGCCTTCACGGGAGAAAAGAGAGGGCCTCCTGGAGGAGACCTGAAGATGGTCATTTGTTGGTTCTTGAGCCACTCCATCTGGGGCCCAGGAAAGGAGCTAGGAAAATCTGTTGCATACATCATGTTTCAGCTTGGGTCAGTCCTTTGGAAAAAAATAAAAATAAAAAGCAGTGCAGGTCCCGTAGCTTCTGGAATTCAGAGCCAACCTGTCGCTTCAACAGATTTCAGGTTAAGTAGGCAATTGCCAGACTGTTTCTGTGGGAAAACGTATGTATGTTCCAAATTCCTGTCTCAGTGAGGGGCTCTGGCGACAACACATGATTGTTGAAGCTGAATTCCAGCGCTCCCCAGGTGTGCCCTGCCCTGTCCTTGAGCCCTGCTTTCAGGCATGAAATTATATTCCAGGACTCTTGATTAGGGCCGTCCTACTTCCTGATGGCCTTTTCCTTCCTCCATCCCAACTAGCAAAATTATTCGCAGGTTTTCTTGAGTCACCTAAAACATTCTTTGTTGCCACAGATTTATTCAGCACCACTTGTTTGTCAGGACTCGGGGAGAGTTCTGTTTGTGTGTGTTCTTAGCTTAGATTGTCATCATTTCCATGGAGTCACCTGTGGAAGTCCTGTTGGTTGTAGTTGGAGCGGTTCCTGACTGCTTGGGCTGCTGTCATGTTGGAACAACTTTGGCAGGGGCTAAACTGGTACAGCATTTGGGCTAACATGTTTTGGTGGTTGGTGAATTTTAGGAGTGATTTAAAAGACTTTAGAAGCAGCCTCTATAGTGGCTTTATCCTCTTGTTTTAAGAAGAAATTAATAAGTACGTGTGTTTTGGTTAATGAAGGGGTTAGTGTAGATACTTGATCTGAGTTGATCCCCTTTTCTCATTTTAATAGGAAATCTTTTAGTAAAACAAGTTGACTCCCGTTACACCGGGGGCTTGCCTCCACCTGCAGACCGGCTGGAGCGGTACGCACGCCTTTTTGGATGGGCTGTCGATTCCTGCCTAGTGCTCCCAATTGCTCGCATGCCTCCCAGCAACAAACACCTATGTGACAGACTTTACGTGAGATGAGCATTCCAGAGAAATGAAATGCTAGTTTACTTTTCAGTAGCTGTGGAAGTGAAAAAAAGAAACCATGTTTTTTAGAATCATGGCCTTAAGGCACTAACACACTTGTATCTAGTGCATGAAGCTCTGCAAGTTATTTTTTAACAAAACCTAATCGGGGGAACAGAAATCTGATGTTTATAGAGTTTGTTTATTTATTGATTGCTCTGAGCCACCAGAAAGAATATGCTGTTCTTTTTAATAAAATCCTGTTGGGCAGTTAAGTATTGTTGGAATTTGATTTTAGCAAGGTAAACTCTGATGTTGGATACTGGGGGATGGAGCACATCTAGGGGCCTAGAAGGATGGTGCTTAAATCAGGTCCTGTTTTGCTCCCTGTGGTGGCGGTTATGTCCCCATTACCTGCCCACCCTCGAGCCCTCATTTGCACTGCCGGTTAGAGCCTGGGGTCCAGTAAGTGCTGGGGACCGCAGAGCCTGAAATCAGGGCATGTGGCCTGCTCCGGTTGGGTTCAGAGAGCAGACTAAAGATCACTGCATCCTGATTGAGTTCACTTCCTTTGGTAGCGAAAGGAGTATGGAAATTATTTGCTGTAACTCTTAATACGCTCACTGTTGCTGCAAAGTTAAGTATGTTTGTCGTGACTTAGATGGTAGCTTTGTGTTGCAAAACAAAATCTTAGCTCTTTTTGTCTTTTTTAAAGCAAACTTCTAATTGTTAATGAGGAAGATGAGTAAATAGTAAGAAATTGAAGCCTGACCTGTCAGATACTTTTCATTGTTGGAGACTCATCTTGTCAAGCTTCTATTAATTCTGTGTAATTCCAGCAGAACTGCAAGTTATTTTGCTTAAAATGTCTTTTCTCCCCTCTGTGCAGTGAGAGTTGAATGTGAGAACAGATCTTAATAGATAGAGTTACACAGTTTATTTTATCGTGTATCACTTTATTGCTGTCTTCTAGAACATTGTTATACTAAATGTTCCAATAATGGAAATTTTATGCAGCTACTTCAAATGAAACAAATTTGCAAAAACTCAATTTTGGAACTCATTCCTTGAGGAGAGGGAAAAAACTCACCACACTGTGACCAAATTAGATTTCTGATATATTGGCAACTTATCAAACACTGTCATTTCCAGAAAACAGGGTGTGGGGTCCAGTGGAAATGTCAGTAGTTCTCAGTCACTTATAATTGGAGACATTTTGGGTTCCATATGATTGTGTGGTTAAATTTTTACAGAAATTTTGTTGGTAACAGGTATTTGAAATTTGGTTTTGTACCTAAATAAAAATGGCTCTACACGGAATCAGGAATGACTTGTGTTCAATTACAGGGGAGTCTTCTTTTCAAGAACTTGATTTTAAATTCTCAGAGATATTAGTTTTACTTACTAGAGCTCCTTTGTTTTGCAGAGATCATGATGCAGCCGTCCTTTTGGATTTCTTTTTAATAATGTGTGACCCTTCACCTTTGATCCCCTGACCTGCATTACCTTGGTAACCATTTCATTTTTTAATTTAATTTCATTTTTTAATTTTGGTGTACAAGCTGTAACATTTCATCTCTCAAAGTGTAACACGCTGATTTCCTCAAATAGAGATACCCCTTTGAGCGATAAATTTGCAAAATGCTGTCTTCATTTTCTGTATTAAAATTCATTTCAGTTTTTAAAATAAAGTGTAATCTGTGTTTTCATCCTTTTAAAATTTAAGTTTAGTGAGTGCATTTCCCTATACAATAGATCTCCTTTTCAATTCATGTTTTGCAACAGCTAGATTACTGTGCCCATCACACATAACTCACACGCACAGCAGCCAGCCGCCACCATCTCCTTTCCACACGCACCCCCGCCCTGTCAGCACGCACCCCTTCCCATGCAGATTACCTCCTCTTTCTTTCAGAAATAGTGGCAACTTGAGTTTAGTAGTCTTAGCTGCCACGTTGTACAACCTCAGATTACATTTTATATTCTCAAGTATTATTGGGACAGAGAGTTGAGCCCCTTAATTCCATGTATGGACTAGGAGATAAGAAAGCCGTCTTTTCCCCAGAAAGTACCTTTTGCCTCCTTTAATATTTATTTCTTTATTTGAGGCCTAAGTTAATAACAAGCAACATTTTTAACATGGTCAGAAATGTGCTTTTGTCTCTGCTGAAGCCTGGGTACTCAGCTCAGTGGTCTGTATACCTGATTGCTTTATGACATGTGCTATTTTGTGACTGTTGTTGAGACATTTTTAATTGTGTTCTGCTTTTCAGAAACTTCTTACTCAAGAGCAAAACCAAACCAAAGTCTAAAAACAAAAATCAAACTTTAGTTAGTTCTTTGAACTGGCAGGATATTCCCAAGAAATCATGTTCCTTAAAAAAAAAAAAAAAAAAAAAAAAAATCCTGTGGAATTTCTTAGCATGGCCTGCTGAAGCACAGATTATTTTTTAAGTGTCTCATTATTTTATTCTCTAACATTTAATGCTGATGCTTTAATTGCACACAGCTGAAGCTGCTCAATGAGCACTGAAATGGATTTAAGTCCTCTCTGAGCTTTGTTGATACCTATAAAAGTTTATGTCATTCATTAGAACCACAAATTAAAATTAGTTGTAGTGAGCTGCTCATTGGAGATTGGGACTCTCATGAACACTTCTTCAGGCTTACTAGCTTGTTTTCGTCTGTTATACTCACATACTTAGAAAACTGCCTTTGACCTTGGCTATCTTTTCCGAGAATCGCAGAATGCCAAGAGCTGAGAAATACAAATCCTGTGATTACAAAGGCAGAAAGTACACGGAATGAATGTCCCAGTAGTTATGAGCAACTTATTTGTTGCCTTGCATCTTAAGGTTTTTTTGTTTTGTTCTGTTTAAATGAGAATGCTTTCGGAGTTGTGTAGGAATGTTTTCCAGATCCCACCCATTATTTTTTCCTCTGGTGTGTTATCCTTCCTGCCCTAAAGGAATAGTGCACAGCTCGTTTTTACTGCACAGAGTGTGCTCTACTCCTCTTGCCGCCGAAGCCCCTGAGGGGAGCGGGCTGCTGGTCCCCAGAGAGTCACTGGTGCCCTGTTGACAGAATCAGGGCCTCTTGACATCTTCCCTGTAGGCTCCCATGGCTCCTAGAGATAGTCAGCTGCTTTATTCCCAAGTCTAGTAGGAGCTGAAGAGACATAAATAGGAGCACAAGAGAAATGTTTTCATCGTGGTAGTTTATTTTGCAATTAGGTCAATTAGATTTTCTTTAAAGTTTTCTGCTTAGTGCATTTTAAGGTAACTTAATTTTTCTGAGAGAGCGAGTGTATGGACATATTACTTACTTTCAAGAAACATTGCTTATTTGGTTCGCATTTAGGGATTCGAGTCAGTTGTAAGCCACGTAGATGTAGTGTTTGTAAGCACGATTGAGAGAAGACTCCAGTCTGGGAGTCAGAAAAATATGTGTTTGACTAGCAGGGTATCTGGACGTGCCGTTTTTATCTTTTAAGGTAGTTCTGCAAAACTGAACAACTGGAATAGAAAGGCCTCAAAAGACTTTCACGTTGACCTTATTAAAAACACTGAAATCAGTTGTTCAGCTTAACAATATAGGAGTTTGTAAAACATTTCATGGATCTGACTTCAGTTTTCTCCTATGTGAAATGTAGATGCTGTTATGTCTCCTACTTGCTTTTTAGGGTTGTTGGCAGGATAAATGAAACCCTGTATGCTGGACACCCTGGGAACCCAGAAGGAAGGTGCTTTTGAACTTAAACTTCGTCCTGTGGCTGTGCTGTTGGCAGCTGTACCATCATGCTGAGAGGCAGTTGTAGTGAAGTCTATGGTGAATGGCCAGCAGCATGGGCTCTGGGGCCAGGTTCCTGGGCCCAGTGCTACCTCCCACCTTGGCCCTTTGCAAGTGGTTTGACCTCTCTGTGCCTCAGTTTCCTCCTCTTTAAGATGGAGCTGATAAGAATAGCCCCCTGCCCAAGAGGGTCATGGTGCATCTCTGGGGGTGAATGTCTGCAAAGAAAGTTAGAGCAAGGGTGATACAAGGGGTGGCAGTGGCTGTGGTGTCCTGTCAGATCCTGCACACTGGGAGAGACCCAGGCAAGGGAGGGTTTCATTGACATGGAATTCTGAGGGGGGCACACACCTCGCAGGAAAAGAAGCTTCAGGGAGCTTCCCCATTGTCTTGCGACATTCTCTGAGAGCACGGGGAGAGGGGTGGGCTGCTGGTTGTGATTGGGCGCCTCTGAAGCTGGTGCCACTTCAGGTGTGTAAAGGTCAGTCTAGGCTCCTAACCTTGTAGGAAGAAAAGCTTAGATGAGGAAGAGCAGTTAACCCTTTCCTGTTTGTGGTTTTTGGCTGTAGAGATACAACAAAAGAGACCCGTGGGAGAGACACCCCATCTTTCACCACTCATCTGGCTCCCGAGGAGTCTGAAAACTTGTATGATGCTTCAGTGCTTCCTCCTAAGTCGAAGAAGTGGGAGGAAGTCACTGTTGGAGGTCATATACTTGTTTAGGTGCTTCTTATACATTTTTAATTCTCTCAATTTATCTGTGAAGTGAGTGGCATGTTCACCCTATTTTGCACCTGAGAACGCTGGTGATCACGTGGTTAAATCAGCCCTCATAGAGTCATGTTCTAGGAAATAACAGAACTGGGACTTCAATTGAGGTGCTTTCCTTCTCCTGGCACCCGCTTCCTTATTTTATTGGCAAACGGGGCTGGACCCCTGATAGGAAACCGATCAGCTGTTTGGTTGCAGGGGACTCCACCATGTGCATTACTGCCCCATAGCTGTTAGCAACGCTGACTTTGTGACCTGCCACCACCACTGCCAGAAAGGCTCTTTCCTTCACGAGGCACTTAGCGGGACTCTAGCAGCGGCTTCCTCCATCTTGGCTGCTTGTCCAGGATCACTGTATAGCTTTAAAATACGGAGCCCTGGCGGCATCCCAGGCTCTGATCTGGCCATTCTGGCAGAATTGGTAGGTTCTGAAATATAGGAGGTTTATGTCATAAACAGAAAAAATGTAAATAACTGGTGCAATACAGACCTGTGCCTCCAAAACATGGGCTGGTGTTAGTAATTCTCTAGTTAGCTGTGCTGTAATTTCAGTGGGCCTGCCTGGGCCAGTTTAATAATTCAGCCACCTGTAGTTGGCACCCCTTCTGTGGCCAGAGTCCCAGCCATCCCTTTTGTAGAATACAGTGCTCTGGAAGTGGGCATCTGACCATCCCCCAGACCAGGTTTGAAGTTGGTCCCGGAACTGAATACAGTTAGAGGGCTCTGCCTTCCTCCCCTCTCACTTCTTTTTCTCTCCCATCGTTTGTGCTTTTTTCCCCTCCGTCCTTTCTTCTAGCTCTCAGCTCCTTTCTCCTCTAGCTCCCAACTACTTTCTCTTTTTCTTTGTCTCCATCCATGGGCCAGATCCCTCTGGGTGTGTCTTTCCTTTGGACCCCAAAGCACTTGAAGTCCTCTAGGCGGCCTAGCACAAAGTAGGTGTTCATATCAGCGTTTCTTGGTTTGTCTTCATGTCGATCTTTTTTTTTTTTCCTTTTTACTGAGTCTTTTTTTTTTTTTTTTTTTAAGATTTTATTTATTTATTTGACAGAGGTCTCAAGTAGGCAGAGGCAGGCAGAGAGAGAGAGAGGAAGGGAAGCAGGCTCCCTGTTGAGCAGAGAGCCCAATGTGGGGCTTGATCCCAGAACCCTGGGATCTTGACCTGAGCTGAAGGCAGAGGCTTTAACCCACTGAGCCACCCAGGCGCCCCTTCATGTTGATCTTTTAAAGGGGTATGCACTACCCCTCATTAGCCTGTACACTGTCAGCTTTCATTGGCGGTTCACAGACTAGGACGGAATGTTGCACAGTAGGATGGACTTGACTGTTCTCAAGGCGCTGGTATGAGGCTCTTGCTGTGTTTGCCATGTAGTTTTTAGAGCTGGACTGTGAGGCCATTTGGGTTGGGCCCCTCACTTTACTCCTGAGAGGGGAAGGCCCGTCCTCAGGGTGCTTCACTGGTCCAGATGTGCTGCTCGGGGCACCTCCCACTCTGTCACACTGACCGAGGGGAGCAGAGCAGAAGCTGGGACACAGTGCATGTGTGTCATTCACTGTCCGCCTTGAGAGATGGTGGGGAAGCAGCCAGCCCTTCTGCATTGGTCCCCCTCCTGCCCCATGAACAGCTTCTGTGGGACAGAGTGCTTTGGGGGTGACCGAGAGCCTCCTCATGGCCCCCATTGGGCCGCCGCAGGAGCTGTGTCCACGGAGGTGTTAGCCCTTCTTCAGGCAGCGCGGAGACCGGGAAACCCGCTCCAGGGACAGGAAGATGGGTTTGCCATTCTTCAGCGGCAGTCAGCTCTAGCCATAGAGGGAGTTAGAGGGGGAGAGGCAGCAGCGTGTGGCTGCACAGTCAGGAGATCCCGGGGAACCTCTCCTGTTTGTTCTCGTTTGTGCTTCTGTTTCCCTGGGAGACTGTGGCCACGGTTACTGTGGACTGTGTGACATCGGATCCTAGGATTTAGACTGGACTTTGCACTTTGCGTACACATCTTCCCCTGGGTTCGCGAATGCCCTGCACATTGACAGAGAGCACGCGAGCCTCCCTTGGAACTCAGTTATTCGGGTTCGATCATCCAGTCCTTTGTCTCCCTGCTGTGCCGGTCCTTCCGAGTATTTACCACTCTCCGCCCTTCATTTTTCCAAGGAGAGACCTGAGTGATTGTTTTACTTCCCTTGTTCCAGTGGCAGGAGAACTGGCAGGAGAGTAGGTGCTCAGGCTGGGCCATTCAGTGTGGTTTGGGCTGCTTGCGCACATGTGCCAGCATCTGGTACAGGAGCTTGCACGTAGTAGACGCTCAGCAAACACTCACTTTTTCCGTTCTCATTAGCACAGGTAATTAAGAACAGGAGCTGATAGACCGCACATATCTGTGCAGAGATATATCTGTAATTAAAGTTTTAATTAAAGAAGCACCAGACCAGGCAGATGGTTCTTCTGCCTGTATCCTGTAAACCAAACAGCCATGGCTTTTCGATCAAACCTGCAAAGGGGAGACTAGCATCACTCGCGGACAGCACCAGAGGGGAGGGGGACTCTTGTGAACTAGCCATAATCTAATTTTGGTAGTAGTCTATGTGATGCCAAGTCCAGGGATAATCACTGCAGTTTGAAATGGAAATACGATACATCAAAGTTATGTCCCAACCAAAGCTTTTAAGCCTCCAGTCAAGGGCATTACCACAGCCCAGCTGGTATATCACAAGGCATGTGGTTTTGTGCTAGATCACAAAAGCTGACAAAGTGTTATTTAGGATCATCAGCTAAATACAGTATTAGAGTGCCATCAGCCTGATTTTTCGGCTTTTGCCACCGTGAAGCAATGCAGTATTGAGATATGGGGTGTGTGCCTGCTTGGCCCATGCAGGTCCTTTGGCTGTTTCTGTCACGGTGACCTTAATGACCGACCAAGTGCAGAATTTAAAAAACAAAACCACCACAGGGGATAACAGAAAAAAACTTCCCTCCGGTCTTACCGCTTAGAACAGCCTCCGCCCAGGGAGCCCCATGAACTCGTTCAGATCGTGCCACTGTTAGCAGGAGGCCTGAGCAGTGCGGGGCAGAGGCTTTTGGAGGTCTCCGCCGGTTCACCTTGACCTCTTGGGACAGATGCACCCACTCCTCAGCCCCCGGTTTCTCACCCTTCCTCGTAATCGTTGTCGCCTGCGCGCTCCGGGTTTCCTGGCACGACGGCACTGCCAGTCCCGCAGCTCAGGTAGATGCCTGTTCATGTAGGTGTGTTTTGAACGCCTATGTCTCACCCAGTTGTTATCTGCTTGGTAGAACCAGCGTTGAAGATGCTCGTCTTCTATTTCACGGTGAAACACCATAGTTTAGAGGTTTTGAGAGTAGTTTCTATTTTGCTTGATGGTAGGGGACCTTACTCCGCTTGCTTGCTTGCTTTTCTTTCTTTCTTTCCTTCCTTCCTTCCTTCTTTCTTTCTTTCTGAAAAGATTTTATTTATTTATTTACTTAGAGCAGAAGCAGGGGGAGAGGCAGGCAGAGGGGGAAGCAGGCCCCCGCTGAGCAGGGAGCCCGATGCGGGATTCGATCCCAGGACCCTGAGATCATGACCTGAGCCCAAGGCAGAGGCTTAACCGACTGAGCCCCCCAGGTGTCCCTCCCTGTTTCTTTCATAGGAAGTAGGGCTCTTGCCCGTGCCACATCGGGACGTATATAGGTGTCTCCACGTTAAAGACTGTGTCCCGAAGTGGTAGAACCCACAAGTACTTGAAATCGTCCTCACGCCATCTGTGAGTCCAGACTCCGTCACCCCACAGAAATGCCAAATCCACGAACGCGTGATGCGCCGTGAGCGACGCGTGTGTGTGACGGGGAGGGAGAGGTTTCATCGTCGTGTTGCTGGGGGAGACTTCAGTGATCTGGGGAGATGCTGTTTGTTCTCAGAAGATGCTGGAGCAGGGTAAGCTGCTTTGAACCAAGTGGTCAGTGTTGGTGGCCGGGAGATGTCACAGCCGCAGAGAAGTGCTCCTGGCTAGTGAGTTGCCATTTTACGTGCAAAATTGGAAGGTGACTGGCGCTGAAGCCTGTTTCTTCTCTCCTCTTGTCAGAGACCGGAGCAGGGAACCCCTGCGCGTGTAGCAGGGCGTCGGCTGTGCCAGCTTTCCCCGGAGGCCACGTGTTGCTGCTCCGGGCGCGGCAGGAGCGTCTCCCTTCAGGGTAGGAGGGTGTTGCTTCTCCACACGGGGAAGGGAACTTCAGCAAACAAGCCCCCCGGAATAGGAGGTTTTTAAAATCTCTGATTCTGTGGTGGGTTTGAGGAGAGTTTGGTTCTCCTTGATACCTGGTGCGGCTGGAGCGAGCGGCGGAGCGTCGTCTCCCCTCCCAGGACTTCAGTTCGAGCCCCTGCTCGCTGGTTCGGTGCTGACTGAAAGCCCAGGAGCGGGTGCTGTCCCGGGTACGGGGAACAAAGCAGTAAACAAAGAAGGCCATTCCCCTCAGAGGCTTATTTTCGGGCCGGCGGCGAGAGGCGCCCCGCAACCGACCGAGATCAGGCAGCGGTGACGGAGCGAGGACGCGTGCAGCGCTCGTTCCCTCGTTGCTCCGCAGAGCGCGCAGGAAGCGGGGGCGCCAGTCGTCCTCGCCGCGCAGGCGCGGAGAGCGCGGTACGGAGAGGTGGGAGTGACTCTCGGTGTCACGCAGCAGGACGCGGTGCGGCTGGTCCTCGGCCCCGGTGACCGGCCTCGGGGCTCCCTGCTCTTCACACCGTGTCATTTCCCCCTTTTAAACAACCGCCTCATCCGTCTCTTCCGACGGTGTCCGGGCTGCAGGTGTGATGGGGAGCCCCGAAGCGGAGTGGCCGTCGGGAGGGTCCCCCGCTGCCGGCAGGGGGGTGCAGTGCGTGCTGTGTGACGGTGTGACGCGAGCACGTGTCTGCTGAGGGGATTTGACGGCGGTGACGCAGCGGTCCGGGTGTGAGCGTGTCCCGAGCGGAGGGAGAGCAGCGGCGAGGCCGGGGCGGCCGCTCGGGGTATGTGTGGGGAGAAGAGTGGGAGGAGGTGGCCAGCGGCCGTGGCCCACCGGGCCTGACGGGCCACGGTGGCGTCCTCTGATATGCGAGAGTGAGGAGAGAAGCCGTCCGAGGTGGCTGAGCGGAGCGGCTGGGGCTGAAGGGGCGGGGCCACTCCGAGGGCGGCGCGGGGCGGCGCGAGGGCAGGGCTGGGCAGCCGGTCACTCCACGGCCAAGTGCCGCGCGCCTGTTCTGTGCAGCCGCCAGCCGAGACGCCTTTTACGTTTCTAAATGGTTGAGAAAACTAAGGTGCATAATAATAATTTGTGGGACCTGAAAATTAGACGTAATTCAAATTTTAGTGTCCATTTCGGTTCTAGTTTTACTGGAATCCAGCCGCGCTCACTCGTTCGCGTATTGTCTGAGTCTGCGTTTGAGGTGCAGCAGCCAAGTGGAGTGGTTGCCGCAGAGCCCATCTGGCCCACGGGGCCTAGAACATTCGCTCTCTGGCCCTTTAAGAAAAGTTTGCTGACCCCTGGGTTAGCGCCGCAGGGATGGAAGTGAGGACACCAGTGGCGAGGGCTGATGGCCTGGACCAGGGCGGTGAGAGGCGGTCAGACGCTGGATGCGGTTCAGAGGAAGAGCTGACGGGTTGTGTGCAAATATGAGGGGTTGGGGTGGATGCCAATGTTTTTGCACTGAGCAGCTGGGAGAATGCAGCTTCTCTGTGCGGAGATGGGAAGCCCGTGGGAGCCGCAGGTTGGGGAGAAAGGGTGAGGAGAAAGCAAGAGTTGTGTTTTGGACGTGTTAACTCTGACATGCCAAGTGGAGGTGTTGACTAGGCAGCCGCATAGGCTCGAGCCAGACTTGTCAGTGTTTTCAGCATATAGAAGGTCCTTACTTGCTCTGTCTGGGCTGTATGGAATCTCGAAGGGACAGTGGATAGGGAGAGACGTTCAGACACGGAGCACTGGGGATTAAGGGGAAGGAGGAGAAGGAAGGACAGGAGAATGGGAAGGAATAAGCAGAGAAGAGCCAGGAGAGCAAGGTCTTCTGGAAGAAAGTGTTTCAGACCAGAGAGAGTGATCCTCTCTGTTCACACACTGCTCAAGGTCAAGTAAGATGCAGACTGACTGAGAATTGACCGTGGATCGGCAGCAGGGGGGTCAGTGGTGGCTTCGGTATGAGCTGGGGGAGTGAGGCGGTGAGGACCAGAGCCCTGTCCCCGCTGGTTCAAGCAGAAATGGGGGGACAGGAAGCCGAGCTGGTGCTTTCAAAGAGTTCTTTCTGCTGCCCAAATGCAGGCTCTGAGGGGGCAGAGTAGGGTTTAACCTGGGACTGGGATTTTGCCAGGGGAATACTGGTGGGGGAAGGGGCAAGGGAGCTGGGCCCTGGTGTGAGGAAGGACTGCATACTGTAAGCCAGGCGGGTAGTGAAAGGGAAGCACGAAGGAGATGAGGGCAGTGAGAGGCCATGGCGCCAGGGGGGATTCAAGGACCAGGGTCAGGAATGGTTCGAGTCAGGGGTGTGGGAGGCACCTGGGTGGCTCAGTTGGTTAAGTGTCCGACTCTTGACTCTTGATTTTAGCTCAGGTCATGATCTCAGGGTTGGGCTCTGCTCTGGGCATGGAGCCTGCTTGAGATTCTCTCTCCTCCCTCTGACTACCCCACTTTTCTCTTAGGGGGAAAAAAAAAGAATGGTTAGAATAGGGATAGTCAAAGAGAGGGATGTTTGAATTTGATAGTGAAAGAGTGCAATTGTGGTTAACATCAAGGCCTAGGGCAGTGCTGTCTGATAGAAATATAATGTGAGCCACATGTGTCATTTTGAATGTTTTAGAAGCCATGTTTTGAAAAAGCAAAAAAAAAAAAAAGGAAATTAATTTAATGATATATTAGCTCAATATGTCTAAAATATATGAATGTGCAATCAGCGTAAAAATTGCAATATTTTACATTTATTTTGTACTAAGTCTTCGAAACCCAATATGGGTTTTATACTTTCAGTACATTTTCATTCAGACCAGATACAGTTTTAAGTGCTCGTTATCCACATGTGGCTCATGGCTTCCATTTTGGACGGGTTAGGAATGCTCGTGGAAGGGTGGTTCAGAGTTACTGGAGAACAGGCGAGTGCTAAGGAAGGTTATGACTCCTGATGAGAGTAACAGGGTTGGAGAGGCAGAAGGGCAATGCTGTGGCTGTTGGTAGGATCCGTGACTCAGTGGCCATTGCTCTAACCTCCTGCCTGCCAAGGAGCGTTTCCTGACCCTGATGCTGTCCTGCTTCACAAAGCATCTGTCGGGTTCTGAGGCATTGCTCTCGCATCATTTAAAATCCAGGTGGTGGGCGCCTGGGTGGCTCAGTGGGTTAAGCCGCTGCCTTCGGCTCAGGTCATGATCTCAGGGTCCTGGGATCGAGGCCCGCATCGGGCTCTCTGCTCAGCGGGGAGCCTGCTTCCTCCTCTCTCTCTGCCTGCCTCTCTGCCTACTTGTGATCTCTCTCTGTCAAATAAATAAATAAAAAAAATCTTTAAAAAAAAAAAATAAATAAAATCCAGGTGGTACCTCCTTGGGATGATGGGTTTGGGACAAGATTTCTGAGTCACATTGAAGAATCAGAACACAAGGCCATAATTTTGAAAAATTCTTCCCGAAATGTCAGCTTTTTACTTGGGATTTTATTTTCATCCAGAAGGCTTTTCATTGACTCAGCAATAAAAATGTTAACTCCATGTGGACAGCTCATTACAGCCCCCCCCCCCCAACCCAGGGGAAAAAATATCCTTTAGATTCTTATCTTTATTCTGTCATATCTTTAGATTTCTGTTTTTATTTTGGCATAATCCTCAGGTGCCTCCAATGTTAGTCACACTTCATCCTAAGTGTGTTGGGATCCCTGCAGAAGCCAGCATTTGGTAGCTTTGAGGTGGTCCCATGTAGTAGAAGCTGCAGTACATGGAGCCTGCCCGTCCTCTTCCAGTGCTTTGGAGAGGACAGGTGTGGTCAGCCCTTTGCAGTGGCCAGAGTCGCAGATACATGGTGCATGTGTGTCCTCGCTCTGTCCCGTGCGTGTGTATAGGAACTTACATAGGTAAATTTCTATAGTTGGCTTTGATCTGCAAGGTGCCTTTATTTAAAGATTAATAATAATTGATGGCGAGGTCAGCAGCTGTTGTTTAGCTTTGTAGGCCGGGAAGATTGAGCTGTTCTGAAAGGGTGAACAGGAACACCTCGGCCGCTCAAATGTTCTTGCTCTTTTCCACACCGGTAATGAGCCCCTGGGGGAAAGAGTCATGGAAACTCCCATTCCGTACCCTTATCAAATTTGAATTATTTTTTATTTTTTATTTTTTAAAGATTTTATTTATTTATTTTACAGAGAGAGATCACAAGTAGGCAGAGAGGCAGGCAGAGAGAGAGAGAGGAGGAAGCAGGCTCCTGCTGAGCAGAGAGCCCGATGCGGGACTCGATCCCAGGACCCTGAGATCATGACCTGAGCCGAAGGCAGCGGCTTAACCCACTGAGCCACCCAGGCGCCCATCAAATTTGAATTATTTTAACTTCTCTTTAGTTTCCTGTTCTATTAAGATTAACAACAACAACAACAAAAAAAACCCAAAAAACAAAACAAACAAACAAACTCAAAAGTCCTACCAGCCCCGATATTTAGGAAGAGTCTGTTTTGAGCCCTGTACTTGTGAACCTTGTGTTCTTGGCTGACCTCTGTTTTGAGGAGCAGTTGCTTCATTGCGTGTGAATTAATATTATGAGAATGTGGGGTCTATTTTGTTTTGTTAACGTCCAGACTTCAGTCATTCTGTGAGGGTGTCACCGAGTCCCCGTGGTCCCTGACTGTGCACCCTCTGCAAGTACGACATCCTCTGGCAGCGGTGTACTCGTGGGAAAGAAAACCCTGTAAACACAAGTTAGCAACAAGGAAAGCTTACTCATTACATAAGTTTTCTTAAGCTCTCTTTATTCTAATTAAAGCGTTTCCATCTAGTAGGGAAGTAGGTAAATACTAAGAACTGGAAATTAAGCAAGGAATTGAAAGAACATTGATGGCTTTATTGTAGTTCGTTTTGAGGTTTTTCTCTCCACCAAAGGGTGGTTGCTTACAAAGTCACTCCTTCACACATAAATCTTTATGACGAATGGGCTGGAATTTATTCCAACAAAAGAGGAGCTAGTTTATGATGCTACTTGTAAATGATAACACATGTTCTGTAAGAGAACCAAAGCATTAGCTTTTTAAAAGCACCGTTAGCATGATTACTTAATTCGGTCCACACACCATTCTAGTTTCTTTGAAAGTGAAGGTCAGTGTGTCTAGGAGACTAGGGAAGTGAGTGCTTTGACATTTGTTCATTGTTTTTTATTTAGATCTGGGTCACTAGCATATTCTCGGAATAATTCTTGCCTCAAAAAAGTCCAAAGCATAACATGTAAACTTGTATTTTATTCCTTCAGAAATTTACTGCTGACACTGAAACTTGATCCACCCTGGCCGGCGTAACCCTAACCAAGGCAGCGGCTCGTTCCGTAGTGGGCACGCCCTTCCGTGCCCTCCCTTGTCCTGGAACCCGTGCGCAAGCCAGCTCCCTGGATGTCTCTGTGTTGGCATCTGGACTTGCCTTTATTAATAAACATTCATTAGCTCAAAATGCCCCCCCACCCCCGGGTCTGCAGATGTCAGTGGAAGTGTTCATGAACAGGTACACCCTGCCCCACCCGATCCCCAGCCCCGGCCTCCTCTGCTCTTGCACCTTTCCGGTTTCTCTTCGTGCTGGCAGACAGGCTCTTTCTGGAGGCCAGCCCGGATGTCACTTCTCCGTGTGCCCTTTCCGCACAGCCTGTCCTGCTGGCTCACTTTTAATGGACACTGCTTTCTGTGTCCCTCTGAGGACCCTTGCCATAGCATATTTTAAGTTGTCTCTTTATTGGTGTTTTTAATCCCCTAAACTGTGAGCTCCTCGGGGCAGGTGCTGGACCTCACTGATTGCTCTTTCCATAGAGGCTCGTGCAGCGTCTGTGCACGGCTGTGAGTGAGCGAGTGCGGGGGATGAAAGGGGGAGGGGATGGTAGGGTAGTGCCCCTTCAAGCCGAAAAAGTACCTTTAATTGTTTGGGGGGAAGAGAATGAATACTGTTTTTGTTTATAGAGGTCTTAAAATTTGGGTGGCAGAAAGCTAGTATGCAGAGAAGCTCGAAGCTGCTGTCCGATTCCACAGAGACAGTCACGTTTTATATTTAAAATATGTAATTTGCCATTGATCGCCTTGAAATCTTCAGTTTGTTGTTCTGGTGTCTTAACTAATTATTTAATTGAGTAACAACTAGGGGAGTAGATCATACACGCGAGGACTTCCCTTGTGAGGAGCCCACATTTCTCTCCGTGATGTGTCCTTTTTGGCACCCTCCCGGAGGCTGTGACACTGAGCTGCTTCTCTGCATTGGACACATGCTTGAATACGATGGCTCTTTCATAAGCTCCTGGTTCCGCGGGACTTCACTAGTCGTGCTTCTGTCGCGTCAATTTGAGGCTTGGGTGGAAATCATTCCCATAGTAGAAAAACAAATTAGCGTCACACATCCTCCCCCTGTAACCAGCTCCCAACTTTCCCCTCAAAGATTCATTAACATGGTGTTCGGTGTTTTATCCGAAATCACTCACTTTAAAATGGCTCTTCCTTCCTCTCTGGTAGCACCTAAGCAAGGGGAGATGAGTGAGACCGATTGGAAAGAACAGACCTCTGTGTGTCCTTCTGCACCAGTGTGTGTCTGGTGGCTTAAGGGCCACTGTAGAAGTCGCCTCTAGCTTCGTAGGATTTTTTGTAATTAAGGAAATGGTTGTCCTCCTCCTCATTCGGTGCTTCTTTCAAGTACCACATCCTCTGACCCGTGAAGCTGCTGGAAGGACCCAAGTGTTGGTGCTGGGGCTTCAGTCTGAGCCGTCCGCCTTCTCAGGCCCAGGCTTCCCCCGTGGTGTCCAGCAGGGGAGCCTCTCGAAGCCTTGTGTTCTGTTGCATCAATATGTACTTAGGCACGCTAATCTGAATTAGAGAGCTGATTGTACATAATGACTCCTTGGGGATGCCGTGGTAGAAAAAAAGAAAATAAAAACTTAAGTAGTTTCCTGAATATGCGGAGTCAGTAAAAAAAATTCTTCTAAAATTAGTGTTAATTGAATCTGAACCTTGATAATCTTTGAACCTTTAATTTTTAATTTGATCCTTTAAAAAACTCATGCGACCTCTTAAAGATACAACCAATAAAAGTTACGCTGTAATGATTGTAAAAAGGCCGAGTTACTGTAGGGAAGTGAGTCGGTTGTGGGAGATATATGTGAATAGTACATGGTCCATTTATACGCGTACATACCCATACACAGACATATGTGTGTGTTTAATACGCACCGTAGTTTGTCTTTATTCAGACATCTCCTTCTCCCTCTGCCTCTGGAAATGGGGCACATTTTCGTCAGTTAAAAACAGAAATAGAAGCGATGGTCTTGACCCATTTTACACTTATTTATTTCAGGCTCTCACCACACACTTGTTCATGGGCGCAGCAAGAAGAGGGCCCCGCAGAGCTGGAGCCGTGAGCGCTGGCACATGGGACTCCGCGCTGGCAGAACTTGTAAGGGGATCTTGCCATCCTGTAGCCCCATATCTGGCTCCAAGATTATTCCGTTAGTGAAGTGGTTGCACTTAAAACCCCAAATTAATTTGAACCGAACGTTACTGGAAATGGAGTAGACGGAAGTGCCCTACTCTTGCTTTCCCCACAGCTGTTAAATGTGCAAGATCCACAGTCCTACCTGGCTGTGGGAGAGCAGGTCTCTGCCCAGGTGCCACTCTCGGTCCCCTTCGTAGGCTTCTCTTTTCCTAAGAGCCACAGATATAGTTATGTGTTGTTACTGTCTGTGTCTGACAGGACTGAAGTCCCACGAGGGTAGAGCCTCCGTGCTGTTCCTGGCCTGGATGTGTGGGGCAGGGCCTGGCTCTGTGTGGATAAATGCCGTCGAGTGCGTAAATGGCTCCACTGGCATGGCCTCCTTTCTGAATGTTTGTTTCTAATTTGCCTTTTATATATAACTTTTAAAAATGATAAAACAGTGAAACTTGGGGGTAAATATAAAAATTTTGTTGTGATTGAAATGAGTGGTGCGGGGTGTCTTTGAGATGCCAGAGCATATCACGACTTTAGGATATTAAATTACAAATTTACTCTCTGTTCTGGTATCCATGCTTCCTGATGAAGAAGTTGAGGATGTAGATTAGGAGAGATGGGAGTCCTGTGTCTGGAATACAGGTGTTCCTCAGAGACCTTGCAGTTCTGGTTCTAGACCACTGCAAGTAAACGAGCATCACGATAAAGTGAGTCAGACGGAAGTTTTTGTTTCCGATGCGTATGAAAGTTAAGTTTACACTGTATTGTACTCTGTTAAATGTGTTAATAGCATTATGTTTAAAAAAACATGCGTAGCTTAATTTAAAAATATTGCTGAGACATGCTAACCATCACCAGAGCTTTCAGTGAGCGATGACCTTTCTGCTGCTGGAGGGTCTCGCCTCGATGCAGCGGCTGTGGACTGCTCAGGGTAGTGGGTGCTGAAGGCTGGCGTGGCCGTGGCGATTTCTTACAAGGCCACAATGAAATTTGCTGCATAGATCAACTCTTCCTTTCACAAATTTCTCTAGCATGTGATGCTGTTTGATAGCATTATCCCCACGGTAGAACTTGTTTCAAAATTGGACTCTGTCCCCTCAAATGTGGCCACTGCTTTGTCAACTTAGTTTATGGAATATTCTAAATCCTTTGTTGTCATTTCAACAGTCTTCCCCAGGAGCAGATTCCATCTGAAGGTGCCTGTCCGTAGAAACAACTCCTCATCTGTTCAAGTCTTATCTCGGGACTGCAGTGATTCGGTCCCATCTCCAGGCTCCGCCTCTAACTCTAGTTCTCCTGCTGTTCCCACCATACCTGCAGTTCCTTCCTGCACTGAGGTCTTGAACACCTCAAAGTCATCCATGAGGGTGGGAGTCCATTTCTTCCAAACCTCCTGTTTGTGTTGATATTTTGAGCTCTTCCCATGAATCATGAATATTTTTAGTGGCATCTAGATGGTGAAAACCTTTCCAGGGGTTTTCAGTTTACTTTGCCCACATCTGTCAGAGGAATTCGTATCTAGGGCAGCTGTCGCCTTATGAAATGTGTTTCTTAAATAGTAACTTGGAAGTTGAAATTACTCCTTGACCCATGGGCTGCAGGATGGATGTTGTGTTAGCATGCGTGGAAATGACATTAATCTCGTTGTACATCTCCACCAGAGCTCTCCACGACCACAAGCATTGTCCATGAACAGTACTGTTTCGGAAGGGATCTTTTCCCTGCGCAGTAGGTCTCAACAGTGGGCTTAAAACATTCAGCAAACCATGTTGTCAACGATGTGCTGTCATCCAGGCTTTGTTGTTCCATTGATAGAGCACAGGCAGAGTAAATTTAGTGTGGTTCCTCTAGCATAGTTCTAGAACTTGTACAGTGGTAAATGAGCATTGGTGTCCAGGTCCAGTCACCAGCTGCATTAGCCCCAACAAAAGAGGCAGCCTGTCCTTGGAAGCGTTGAAGCCGGGCGCTGACTTCTCTCTAGCTGTGGAAGAGCTGGGTCAGCCTTCCGAAGGCAGGTGTTCTGTGTACAGTGACGATTTGTTGTGTGGTGTCGCTGCCTTCGTGAGTCCTCTGAGCCGGAGCTTCCGGAGAGCTTGCCTCGGCCCCTGCACCAGCACGTGCTGCTTCCGCTTATGCTCTCAGGTGATGGACACGGCTTCCCTTAACCTCTCGAAGCCACCTCAGACCTTTCTGAGGCGGCTCCGTCCCCTCTTCTCAGCCTTCAAGACCTGGGGAGTGAGGGCCTTGCTCTGGATGATGCTTTTGGCTTAAGGGACGTTAGGTCTGGTTTGATCTTCTCTCTGGATCACTGGGACGTTTCCCTTATCAACACTGAGGCTGTTTTGCTTTCGTACTCCTGTGTTCGCTGGAGGAGCACTCTTCATTTCCTTCGAGAACTCTTCTTTGCATGCACAACTTGGCCTTTTGGCACGAGAGGCCTCGCTTTCAGCCTGTCTCGGTTTTCAACATGCTTTCCTCTGAGCTGAAGCATTTCTAGCTTTTGATTTAAAGTGAGAGACATGGGCTCTTCCTTTCAGTTGAATACTTAGAGGCCACTGTAGGGTTATTAACTGGCCTAATTTCGGTATTATTGTGTCTCGGGGACCAGAGAGGCCTGAGGAGAAGGAGAGACAGGGAACGTCTGGTCCCTGGAGCAGGAGGACACACCCAGCATTTATTGGTAACGCTTGCCATCCTGCATGTTTGTGGTTTGTGGCATCCCAAAATAATGACAGTAGCGACATCAAAGATCACTGATCCCAGGTCACCATAAAAATATAATAATAATTTAAAAAGTTTAAAATACTGCAAGAGCTACCAAAACATGACCCAGAGACACAAAGTGAGCAAATGCTTTTGGAAAAATAGCGCCGATAGACATGCTTGGCGCAGGGTCGCTGCAAACACTTAATTTGTAAAACTCAATACCTGTGAAGCCCCGGAAAGCAAAGCCATAAAACAAGCTCCTTTATTCTAATACTAAGATATCTAGCAAGAGTCTGGAAAGAAGCATTGAAAAAAATTAGAGGGAAAGTAGATAGTTTTAAACTTTTCTTAATATTTAACAATTTAAAAAGTAGATTTTGGCATCAAGTAGACCAGAGAAACCAAAATATTTCCTAGATCAAAGGGGCATTCACCACGACACAGAGGCAGTTACGCTGATGGTACTAACAGAAGTACTTGTGTTCTAGAACACCCATGTGTTGCAGCTGTTCCCTCTCTATTCCTGTATGCTTGTGTAGGCCACAGTACCCACATGTCCTTGAGAACCTTCGAGGAGGATTGGTTGGTTTGTTTTTAGTCCAGAGGTCAAAACCCAGGGAAACTGTATCCTGTGACGTACACTGTCACCTCAAGGAGAGATTATTTGGGGCACTAAGTTGTGCCAGACCGTGGAAGAATCTGAGCGGCCCAGGGACAGTGCACTGCATTTGTCACATTGTGCCCATTCCCTCGTGAACTTTGGTTATTCATCGTGCGCTGAGAGAATCATGGGAAACCAGGAAAACCAAAGGCCCAATTGAGCTTGAATTTCTGTCACATAGAGAGGTACCCAACATTTCTGATCAAATCAGTAAATATGTTTCACTTTCTTTTAAATAAAGTGTGAAAAGCAAAGAGCAGATTTTTATGTACCACAAAGCAAAACAAAAAAAACCTTTCAGGGCATAATGCGTTTTTCATTAAACTTACCGCTGAACTATTTTGATTATGTAATCTTATCCTCCCATGAAAGTATAAGAAGTGTGAATTTTCTGGGGTGAAGAAATAATTGCAGAAGGTAGTTAATGAGGCAGAACTCACAAATCTGCGTTTATAGTTCTGTGGGCAAATAAATCATCAGTGGAGGATACAGATGTAAAGAAAAATTCTTGATTGCGTTCAAGAAATGCAAGGTTGAACTTTTTACTAAAATAGAATTTTACAGCCTCTCTGAGGGATGTCGTGAGTATTAAATAAGTGTAATGTGCTCAGAATAGCAGCCCAGGGCGTAGTGAGCACTAGGAAATGTGTGCTCTTTATCTCTTCACAAGGATTTTAGTACAAAAGACTAAATCATGTTTTAATCATGCATAATAAACTGAACTGTAATTTAGCGTGGTGAAAGTCCACTTTAACTCACAATCAAGAGTGGCTTTCAAAGCAAGGAAAATGCTGAAATGTTTTTCTTTGGGCTCTTATGTGCGCCCTGTAGGACATCCTGGGACAGGTTACCCAGAGGACAGCCCTGGAGGCGAGAGATGCAGGAGCAAATGTGTAACTCTAGATGTATTTTGAAATCCGTTAATTTCATAAACCTGAAGATTTGATTGACTTTTTTTTTAAGTATGCCCTGTTGCTGTGTGTGTGTACTTCTAAGTTTTATGGAATTACATTGAGACTTATGACCAGCAGATGCTTAAAGCCGCTGTCAAAAAGACATACCTAGCGCTGCATTGATTAGAAATCTAGTCTTCATTCAACATTCCTGCAGTTTAAAATGTGACAGAAGTTTTTCCAGAGTGATTACATGAGTTAGTGCCCTCTGGTGGCACACAGAGGACATCAGGCAGGGAGGGACTGACCTAGGAGCCCGCCTCCGAAAGCTCTTGTGAGCCGGAGCCATCTTGTAATTGGTTCTTTTCTGAGAGCTTTTCTTTTTGGTGGGTTTTGAAAAGGCCGACGGTGGTTGATTATACCGTCTGTGACTTATCTTTCACGTATTGGGAGCTCGTCAGTGCCCTGCTCCATTAAGCCGTGGCCCTGGGGTTGACTAGTGACAGCCTTACAGGGAGACTTCTCTGGCAGCATAGGCTAGGATGGGTGTCCTGGTGAGAGGATTTTCAGGTGAACGTGCTGGTGGAGGGTCTCCCAACGTTAAGATTTTCCAAGGGGGATCAGGACATCCATTTTCAGATGCATCTCTTAATTTGCCTTTTGAAGAGGGGACCATCTCACTTCTTGGATTGATGGCCTTTGGGTGACTCAGTGGTGCCGCTTGAGACAAACCGATTGGAAGCAGGTGGGCATTTGTTGTTCATTGAGCTCTTCCCTGGAGGGCAGGGCCCGCCTTCCCACCTGGGTCCTTTGGCCAGACTCGCTTACTCTTTGGGCTTTAGGGTGAGGCGGATCCGGAACAGCATCCCACCCCCACCTCTGAAAAGCTGGGGGGCCCTGGGACAGTCGCTCTGTTTTATGTGAGTCTCTAGCCGTGCGATCTGGCTGCTGCCGCTTCAGGAGACTGTCGTGTGGTGGAAGTGAGCAAGTTGTAACCTTTGTGCAGATAGCCATTACATTCGTTTTACTTTCCTTCTCTTCCCTAAAGGTAAGCTTCTCCTTCCTTTTTAATTATCATTCAAAAGCTGAACTTTTAATCTTGGAATAATTCTATATTTACTGCCAAGTCGCAGAGGTGGTACAGAGTTTGCATAGTGCCATCATCTAGCTTCTCGTGCAGGCCTCACTTGGACGCTGTTGAGGTTTCCTGATACATTAATATGTGACCCCTGTGGACTCTGACCATATTTGGCTTAAAGTTCCAGTTCAGCATTTATGAGGCTGCAATGTTTGCCTGAAAACCCGAATTCTGCTCAAGATGTGGCCTTTGCCTCCAGATCATTCTTCGGTTTTATCTGGGTCCATGTCTGTGAGTAGTCTTTGGTTTTCCAGGATCTTAACACCTAAATAGATTCCCCATTGATGCAGTTAGTGAGCTGTGCCCCCACAGACAGAACGAAACAGGTGACCGAAGTCACCATGTCACCGAGGCACTTTGGCACCCTGGGCCGCTTCTCACACCACCACAGCTTAAGTCAAGGTAGAAACATGTGCATATTCCCCCAAACCCCCCCATCCCAAAAACCTTTCTTATATTTGGAAATACAAATAGAACTGACGTGGCTTCCTAATCAAAAGCCCACCAGCTAGTTCTGCTGTCTAGAGGCTGGAGCAGTTAGTATACCCAAAACGGTAGCAGCGCTCACATTGTACCTTTACGGTCTAAGAAAGTGGTTTCCCAGACAGCGTCCCATTTGGTTTCTTCACCCTGAGAGATAGTCAGGGAGAGCTTTGTCGCTCCCTTTTTGTGTACCTGGATGAGGTAAGGGAGGCCAGGGGGTGACTGACGGAGGCCAAGTTCATTAGAGCCACTCTACCCATGACCGAACACCTCTCACCCGGGCCTCCCCCAGCACACCTGCAATAATGTGGCTCTGAAAATGCTGTTTTCCCTCTTTTATGTTGGCTGAATTCCACCCCAGTGATCGTATTTGTGCTTCTAATATGCACAGTTTTTGGATACCTAGTTGATAATTTATATATTTTGTTTCAGCCCAGATTCTTCCTGAATATGATCAGATCAGCATGATTAGGCTTGATTTAGCAGACTCTCACCGTCCTGGGCCATTAGGGGAAGTCGCAATCTGTGCTGACACCGAGCACTCGCAGGCCCTGGGTACCTGCGGCCTCCTTGGAGGCGGCGTCCTGCGTGTGTATCTGGGCTGCGTATTGTGCTGGGGGGAGCCTTGGCCGTGGAGACACATGGGACGTATCTCCTTCTCCTCCTCCTCCTTTTTTAAACAAGAACAGAAGAGATATTTGAGTCAGAAAATGATGTAGTTTGAAAAAGTGGTAAGTGGACAGACTCGGTTCTTGAAAAGCTAGCAGAATATCGTATTTACACATTTAGATCTAATCAGAAAACAGAAATGAGTCTCCTAAGAATTTTTTTTTTTTTGCAAATATGGTGCTTTTAGATGTCTTCTAGTATCTGTTTCTGTGGCATAAAACTTAATTTTGTCATTATTTAGTTTTGGTAGGTCTCCATTTCTAACAGTGTCTCATCTGACCTTTCTGAAACCCTGAGGTCAGAGGCAGCCACGCACTAGAGGCTGTCGTGGTACTTTGTCCCAGCCGGTTAAGTCTCGCTGACCACATTGGGGAGTTTGGTGGGTGGTTTTCTTTGTTTTGTTTTCTAATTAGTAACATAGACCAATCTACAAAGCCAAAGTCAAGTGGAAGAATTAAGATATGTTTTAATCTTTTCAAGTTCTAAAAGTCTCATTAAGGAACCTCTTTTTTTTAAAGCTGACAAAGTCCCCAAGTGCTTTCCTGGTTCCTTCCTGGCACCTCAGCATTCTGGAGCCGCATCAGGGTAAATCCCTGGTGGCTTTCCTCACGCCTCTAGTGTGGGTTGGCGTGCTGCTCCCTTATGGATGTCCCGTGGGAGAGGGCTTTGCTGGTGTTCTAGATACCCTCTTCAGGAAGTTGTAAAACAGATGGGGCTGTCCGGCAGGTGGGTCGGAGAGGCTAGGTAACCATCGACCTGAGATCGTCCCTGCTGATGTGGGCACGAGTCACAATGAAGTTTTAGCTTCTCGGACACGTCGTTGGGGAAGTTGCGTGTCGTGATAGGCTGTGTCCCATCAGGGGGAGTCCTGTGGGACAGACTCCCGAGAAGGTTAAGCGGGGGCTGCTGTGCTTCCACCAGTGGGCGGACTTGGCTGTGGGTGGCCCACGGTAGTTACCGCTTCCCTCTTTGAGTGACTCAGTCTGAGAAGAGGGAGTTTTGTATTCACTTGGGGTTTTCTTACACTGACTGGAAAGAAGAGGAAGACTTCAGTTGTAATTTACAATAGTGACCAAAAACCTCAAGCCTGCTCTCCACAAACCATCCAATTATCCAAATATTCATTCACATTATAAATTTCTTTCAGCCACAGGGCACTTTTTTCCCCCTTGTCTTTTTCCTTTCTGTTTTCTTTCCCCACCAGATAGATTCACACTGAAAAATAAAACAGACTCCAGTATTTGCTTGTTGGAAATTAAGATCTATGCCCAGAGGCGCCTTGTGGCAAGCGCAGTGAAGTAAGCTGAGAACTGGGGCGCTTGTTTATTTGAAGGTTGGGTGTGACATATGAATGAGCCTATCTTTTTGATACCCACCCATCTGTCCTGGACTGAAACAGGCATTTGGAGTAGGTTTTGCATTTTAAGTTCAATTTTGAGAACCAGCCATTCACGGTGAATGCAAAGTTGCTGGAAGTTTGTTTCCAAAATGATGCCATCCTCTATTTCTGTGAACCCAATAAAAATAGCATGGAATTAAATTTAATTATGCTATGCTGAATATTTCATGTGGAATTAAGGGGCAGGAGTTGCCTTTACAAAGCATTAAGTTTGGAAAGAATAAAGGCTTTGGAGGTTCTTTGGAAGATACTATAATTAAAAGATTTGCTCAAATGTATTTGTCCCCTTTTGAAGAGTTTAAAGAAATCCATCCCTCCCTTCCTAAACTGATTGCCTCTCAGACACCAGCCCCGCTTGGCAGTAAGCATGGTGAAGCCACTGCTGATCTAACGGCTTCTTCCTGTTAAATGTAAAATAGGTTTTTAATCTTCTGATTTAGACGTTTAATAGAAAGTAAATGTTTGACTTGCTTTGGTTTCTGCTGAACCTGTATTTAAATCCACACAAACAGTTGGAATAAAGTGAAAACATCACTGGACTAGCTATTTTAAACATTTCAGGATGTGAGAATGCTAAATGGGGTTCCCTTTTAAAACTAGAAATGGCTGCTTGCATTTACATAATTACTGCTAACTAGCACAACATTTTACATGGTGACAAACGCAGGGTAGAAAAGGGATCTGTTTAAAAAAGCCTGGTAAGAGGAAGCTGAAAAGCTCTGTGAGCCTCTGCCTTGTGCCTTTGCAAAGCCAGGGGAAGGAAACCTTCCCGTGGGGAGGGTGATGTCACGGGAGGAGGCAGGTAACTCAGGCCGCTGCTCAGAGCCACCCGTGAGCTGTCCCTTTGGACGAGTTTGTCAACCTTTCATTGGGAAGCAGGATTGTAGATATTGGTTCCTGAATCTGCTTTTCGATTTTGGAAGCGGGTATGGCACTCTCTGTCCACTATTAAACGCCGTCTGGTGAGGCTGAAGTTCAATGTTGGTGAGAAGAGCCTGGGAGGATATTTGTGAAAATGAACACCAGTGTCGCCTCGTCCACATTGGGCAGTCAGTGAGTACCTCCAGCCGGAAGCTTAGGTGTGTCTTTGACTCTGCCTTTTATCCCCTGCCCCACGTGGGACCCACTTGTAAGTTCCTTTTTCCTTCTCACGTGTGGCTCGCTGTGTATGTCTCTGCTGGCACCTCTGGAGTCTGGGCTGTCCTTGTTTGCTTTGCCTGACGTCCGTCCCCTCTTCCTGTCTGGACTCCAGTTGCCAGTCTTGCTCCCCGGGCAGGGACCGGGGTGATCTATGAAAGGTACAAGCGGGTGAGGTCACTAGCTCGCCTCAGAGCCCTGCAGTGACTTTCTGCCCATTCGGAGTGTACTTGGCGCATGTGACCTGGGCCCTGGGACAGCTCTCAGGCCCTCCCATTTGCTTTTTCCTCAGGGCACATCCACCCTTCCCACGGCTGGAACACACCCCGTGTGCTTCTCTTCTGCAGTTTCCTCTCCGTGCAGTGGTGCCCCCTCCTACCCCGTATTCGTGGGCCGCCTTCTTCAGGCCTCTCCAGTCTCACCTCAGCTGTCCTCTCCTCAGGGGGGCCCTTCCCAGACAACCCATCCTAGCATGGTGCTCTGTCACTCTATCATGTGGTGTGTCTTGGTAGCATTTATTACTGTCTGAAATGGTTTCTTTCCCTTTCTCTGCTCTCCTCCCCACCCCTCTAGAACGTGAGCTCTTTCCGGGCACGACCTAGGCCGTCTCCTCAGCTGTATTCTCAGCAGCGACAGGTGCCTATGAGGTGCAGGTTGCCACTGATGAAGGGAATGCAGGAGAGGAGCCCCCGACAGCATTCATGTCCAAGGAGGGGGCTGACCTGGTGGAACTGGGCACCTAGAGGGACAGTCCTGAAGTCCTCCTCCCCAGATGGTTTCTGGAATGGTTTAGGAAAACACCACTCTAAACCTTGCCTTTGCACATTAAAAGTTGACATTTGGGGGTTCAGAGAACGGCTGTGAACATGGTTCAGCCCATGTCCAATGAGAGTTGGAGACCTCGCTCTCCTGGCTTCGCTAGTGAGACGAAAAGTCAGCGTTCCCAGTGCTTGTGTTTCGGGGAAGCTCGTTAGTGGGGGGTTTTGCCTCCTTGCTGGGGCGGTGGCACAGCACTGCCTGACTTTGCCGGAGATTGAATTTGAATTCACCCACACCCAGCTTGAGAGCTAGACCTCATTTTCTGTGATTGCCCAGGGCATCTTTCTTGTGAGCGCTGTGGGTGCACTTGGTACGTTCCACCTTCTCGCTGGGGTTAGGGGACCAGTCTCTGAAGATTCCAGTTATTTGTAGAAATCTAAACTTCGCTGAGTAGCTTTTAGCTTCCCTGGTTCTCCTCTTGGCTATGTCTTAGATTTTTAGGAGGAAAATGTGGTGAGGCTAGATAGCTGGCAAGTTGATGAGGATAGTTAAATTGAACCAACCTATACGTTCAGCTTTCCTAGCGAGGAAGAGAATCCTGCTTCCACCCCGTGGCCGTCTCAAATATGATAGACGCCTGCAGGCTGTCTGTCAGAGCATTGACTTTGGTCCCACATAGGTTCGTTAGGGATTGGGTTATAGAACTCAGGAGCAAAGCCCCACTGTGCAAGCTTCCATTCTTGGTGCTCTCTTTATCTGGATGTTATTACACTGTTGGGTTGTTTAATCAGTAAAAACACTAACTTCTCAGTTACCTTATCCTGAAATGGACCTTCTTAGACCCAAGATCTAGGGCTAGAACCCTTGAGCTGGAGCATTTGCAGTTTTTGATTGAGCATCAGCTCATTAGACTGGATTTAAGAGAACCCCTCCCCCCACCCCTTCTCACGTGAGACCGGAGCCTCGTGCCACCCATGGCATGGAGTCTTGACTGCCCAGCCCCCCACTTGCCTGGCTAGAGAACAGGCTCGAGCTGGAGGGAACAAGCAGGACGAAGGCAGGCAGAGTCAAGAAAAGGCCTGGACTGCCTGAGCCAGAGATGTACACAGTGCGGGGGGCTTGCTAGGGTTGGAAAATGGGTTTCGAGCTGCTTCTGGGAGGTCTTGCAGGTAAAAAGTAGGCAACCACAGCAGGTTTTTTCCCCTGATAATGAAGCTGGTGAACTGGGGTGTGCGTAGGGCCACCTGGGGACAGGGAGAAGAGCTGGGAGAATTGTACCCATCATTGATTTCCTAGTTACTGGAAACTCCGTTAGCCCGTCTTTCCTGGGAGCCATTTCCTTCTCTAACAGACACTGGGAGAAGCCGTCTACTGCATACCCCTGAGTTATATGTCTTTTTTGATTTGGTCCTTCTTGGTTGATTGCTTTTGAAGTTCAGGTGATGGCTTGGTCAACTGAATATTCGGAACAGACTCCCGTCCATACCTGGCTGGTAAGTATCTGAAGAGCACTGACTTTCCTGCACGGGCGATTAGCACACTTGACATTGTGCCTGACACACACACCGTGTATGTGGCGGTTACTCTGTAATTGGGCGTGAACCAGGGTGCTCTGGTCTGGCCTGAAGAAGCGAGGTTGCCCCTCTGGAAGGGCATCCTGGTTACGTTTCCCTGGCAGTGGGTGCGAGCGAGGGACAAGTGCCTATTTACTGTTGTTCCCGTCTCCTTTTCCAGCCTTAAAAAAGCCAAAATGATTTCCTGCCCGTGAATTGCTTGGTTTTCTTTTTCTGGTCTTTCCTTTCGTGGCCAAGATATTTGCAGAAATTTCTGGCTAACCAGCCGTCTGTAACTTTCCTCTTCGTTGCAGATGCTGTGGTTAGGGGTACACGAAGAGCCCCAGAAATCCACACTTGTTGCCTCAGGAAAGCTGGGAAGCCAGCGGTTCAGCCGCTGCAGTGGGGTTTTACTTCCTTGTCTTGAGACGGGGTTGGACTCTCTAAATCCTTCAAGTTGGTTGAGATACTTAAATATTTGTTAAATTTCAGTGTGTCCGACTTAGAGAAAATGAATTACTGTGTATACTTTGTAAGACCCATCTTTTGCCCATTCCTTGGCTTGTAGCAATGATGAGGCTTAAAGATTCCGTCCTTCAGGCAGACAAGTTAAAGCTCGCAGACGGTGAGAGAAGGCGCCAGCCGCGGGGAGCAGTTCTCTCGTGTGGCATTGGCGTGTGAGTTGGCCCCTCAGGATGGTACACATGGTTTCCAGGGAAGAATTCTGGAAAGACACTGCAAAGGGATTTTCCCAAGTCTTGTCTCAAGGGGAATCTCCTTTTTGCTTCAGCCGTGATTCCTAGACCGATTTCCCGCCCTATTGTCACCTAGTGGACTTCCACACAGGTGCCTGGTTGATGGAGATCCCCTGGTTGGCTCTGTTTGAACCATGATCTTTTTAATGGTGAACTGGATGATCTAGACTGAGTCCCAGGGTACCCCTGCTTTGAATCCCCTTTGGATGCAAGGATGCCCACGGCCTGCCCTCGTGTGGATCTGTAGGACAGACCAGGTAGTCCTGGAGGGTCTGTGAAGTCATCTTACCTGGAGTGCTCTTCCAGGTGAGGGTGGGTTTGCTGCCCCCGACACACTGCTGTCCCCGTGAAAGTGTGCCCGGCCCGCTTACCCATCTGAGATGCCCTGCAGCTGATAAATAATAATTATGGCGGTGTGATTGCTGAAAGGCAGGCTCCAGCCAGTGTGTGCTGGGTTGTAGTGTTTTCCTGATGGATGGAGCCTATTCTGGGAAGCAGCTTATTGTCTCACATGAACAGGCTTTCTAAAATAAATGACTGCTTTCTTAATATTTTGAATCATTTTCTTCAGCACATGTTTTGTAGCCGGGGTTTGAAAGCTTGCCAAATATATGCCTTCGCACAACTCCCTGTAGGGCTGGATATAACCAGACCAAACAGTGTGATTTAAGGTTGAACATAATTGGGAACTCAGCAATCACTTGCCTTGCGTTTGATAGAATGGCAGCAGAGTGGTATGGAGTTACTTCTCCGTTAAAAAATTATATATATAACACACACACACGCGTGCGCGTGCACTCGTATATAGTTCCACCACCTCATAATAGAGAAGTTGTGTCTGAAACCACTGGTCAGAAACACTAGTGTGAAAAATCATTCCTTGACTTTTGTGGTGGAGGCAGTAATGAGCTGCAAACAGTCCTAGCAGTCGGTACCACAGGTGTGACTGAGGACCTGAGTCGTATTGTATAAGATTTTAGGATGGAGAAGAATCAGATGGTGGCAGAAATACGTCGTAAACCCAAGCCTCCGTCAAGACTTTCATCAGGTGATGCGTTCCTTGTTTCTTTGCACGCCAGTAATTGAGCCATAAACTTGGTGAACTTGGTGCTGCCTCCCCGTTAAACAAGGGGCCTTGGTGTTTATATTTCAGGCGCTGCTGTGTGGGATTGTTGGACTGTCGGTCTCCTATAATTGAGACCTTTTCATGTGGCTCTTGTGCGGTGGGAAAAATGCTATTGACAGCCCCACTTCCTGGAGCTCTTCAGAAGATGGACTTGAGAGCTCTTTGAGAAGTCACATGCGGAATCCAAGTGTGTTTACCAGGCCGAAGGAGGTCATATTGGCAGACGTTTATGGGGACTGTCCGGGCTGCAGAGGGTTGGAGGTGCACAAGAACGTCTGCTTTGCCCCATGGCACACTGGCTCCTTCAGGCTTGTTGCCAGCCCCCGCGCTGCGCAGGAGGAGGGGGCCGGGGAGGGAAACCATGCCCTGCACGGCTACTGTGGTTCCCTGATGATGGCATCCCATTGCCGTGCCGTGACCCAGCCTGCTGCCACCCCTTGTAAGAACAGGAAATAAAACTCTGAGGTGGAAATGTTGCTATCTCAATTTATGCAATTACAGTGAATTTCTTTCAGCCCTCCCCCGCCCCCATGAAAGTTTGGACACTTTTCTAGTCATTGAAAAGCTATCTTTTGGAGTTTCAGATAGTCAAATAAACCCAGCTCTAGAATTTAACTTTTATACGCAAACAACATGATTATGAGTATATATCTGTATATTCTACCTCTAAGAATACGTAAATTCAGTGAGATACAAAATACAGTCCATTGTATTTCCATATATTAGCAAAAGGTGAAATTAGAAAATCAGTATCATTGGCAATAGATTTAGAAACATCCAGTACAAAAAGCTGAGGATGCATGTACGACTTCTGCCCTGAAAACGAATGCGTTGCTGAGAGAGGAGAGAAGCCACGCACCAAGGCTGTGGACTGAAAGATTCAGTAGTGTTAAGATGTCTTTCTGTTTTCCCTAAATTGATTTAGGAATTCAGCGCCATCCTAGTCAGAAGTTAGACAAGCTGATTGTAGTTTATATGGAAATGCAAAGGACCTAGGGAAAACCAAATCAGTTTTGAGAAAGAATAAAACTAGAAGATTTCATTGCCTGATTTTCAAGCCTTCTTACAAAGCTACAATAGTCTCGGGTGGAATTGCCAAGGGTAGACACATACATCAGTGGGGCAGAATAAAGAGGTCAGAAATGGACACACATCCTCGGGCAGTTGATTTTTGACAAGAGTGCACGGCAATTCAGTGAGAAAGGATGGTCTTTTAAACAAATGGTAATGGAACAATTGGACATTCTGTGCAAATAACATGAACCTTGACCTGTACCCTGTATCATAGACAAAAATTAACTCAAAATGGATCTAAGTTTAGAGTCTAAAACTTTGATAAAACTTGTAAAAGACGACACAGGAGAAAGTTTTTGTGACTTCGGAGTAAGCAGAGATTTTTTTTTTTAAGATACTCAAAGCACAATCCCTAAAAGAAAAAATGGATTTTATACTTCATCAAAAGTTTAAAAATTCTGTTCTTCCAAAGATGCTGTCAAGACAATGAAACTATAGGCCACAGACTGGGAGGAAACATAGGCACAGCCTGTGTCTAATAAAGAACTTGCATCCAGAATATATGAACTCCTTAAAACTCAGTAACGTGAGTTATTAAAATGGCCAACTTAAAAATGGAGAAGAGATTTGAATAGCCACGTTAAGATCTACAGCTTAGCACATGGGAGACATCGGGGTCAAAAGTTATCAGAGAAGTGTAGTAGAGGGGCGCCTGGGTGGCTCAGTGGGTTAAAGCCTCTGCCTTCGGCTCGGGTCATGATCCCAGGGTCCTGGGATCGAGCCCTGCATCGGGCTCTCTGCTCAGCGGGGTGCCTGCTTCCTCCTCACTCTCTGCCTGCCTCTCTTCCTCCTTGTGATTTCTGTCTGTCAAATAAATAAATAAATCTTTAAAAAAAAAAAAAAAAAGAAGTGCAGTAGAAACCACAGTGAGCCTAGCCAGTGCACACCTGTTGGAATAGGTCTTCCAACAAAACAAAAGCCGTGGTAATACCAGCTCACATGCAAGGCTGGTGGGATTGCAGAATGGTACAGCCATTTTGGAAAGAAATGTGAGTTTTCTCTAAACCTGTACTTTAAAAAAAAAAATGTTAACCCTGTACTTAAAATATGGCCCCACAGTTCCAGTTGTAGGTATTTACCTGGGAGAATAAGAGGCTGTGTTTGTACAAGAACTCGCGTGGGAGCTGTGGGTTTATTCATGACTTCCCAGAGCACAACCCCCCGTGTCATTCTGCTGTCGAACGACTCTGTCAGCTCAGTGGAACACTACTCAGCAGGAAAAAGAGGCAAACGGATACCACACAGATGGTCCACACACGCATCCTGTTGAGTGAAAAGAAACCAGACTCAAAAGGCTGCTACTGCCTGATTCCATTTATAGGACTTTCTGGAAGAGGTAAAACTACAGGGCAGGGGAGCAGATCGTGGCTGCTGGTGCTGGAGGTGGGGGTGAGTTGGCCACAGATGGGTACAAGGGAACTTCTCTGAATTTTGCGTACTGTCGTGGTCACACAGCTATCCGTCTTTGTCAGACTGTATAGACCGGGACACTTTGAACAGGTACTTCACAAAAGAAAGCATACGGAAGGCCAGTTAACTTGTAGAAAGCTGCTCAACATCATCCCTTGTGAGGGAGGTGTGGCTTCAAGCCGTTAGGTGCCATGTTGTATGTCGCTGGTCAGTACGTCATGTTATAGAGCTTCTCGGGACGCCGTTGGGCGTGTGTATGACATGGAGGTTTGCTTTCTGTGGTTTCAGTTCCCGGCAGTGGATGACCCTCCGTCATCCACTCCGGCAGAGGGTCAGCAGTAGCCTAACGCTGTGTCACCCGCCCGCACCACTCACCGCCTTCATCCTGGCACGCAGGCATTTCATCCCCTCACGCCATCCTGGGAAGAAGGGTGAGTACAGTAGGATGAGAGAGGGAGAGAGACCGCAGTTCCCTAACTTTGTTGTGGTACGTTGTTATGATTGTTCTGTTTTGTTACCTGCTGTTGTTCATCTCTTACTGTGCCTGATTTATGAACTAAACTTTATTCCAGGTTTGGATGTATAGGAAAAACTTAGTGTATATGGGGTTCCGTGCTATCCATGATTTCAGGCATCCCTTGGGGGTCCTGGAAGGAGTCTCCTGTGCATACGGGGGTGCTCCCATATATGTTCACAAAAGGACTTGCACAAGAGTGTTTGTATAAAGCCCCAAACTGGAAACAGCCCAAATATCCATCATCTGCAAAACGGATGAACAAATTGTGGAATTCTGCTGAGCAATAAAAAGAATGAACTACCGGTACAGCCCATTTGGATGGATCTCGAAAACAGGACAAGTGCATACTCTGTGAAACCCATCTGTGGTCATGGAAAGTGGTTCTTGAGGACACTGGGTGGGGGAAGTAACTGGAAAGAGAGGAGGAGACTTAGTAGGGCGATGGAGGTACACTAAATCCCATTTTAGGTTGTAATTGTGTGGGCAGATGTCATTGTTAAAACATCAAACAGATTCAGATCCATACTTTCTATTGTATGTTAATTATACCTTAATAAAATTATCTTCACTCAGTTTTATACACATTTTATTGAATCCCCCCCCCCCCTTTTTAAGCCATTTATTCTGTTTGGTCATCACTGCATGTGTTTTGTGTAAGCCCGGCTTTCTGTGTGGTACTATCTTTGACGTTGTGCAGTATCCCACTGGGGCAGGCGGAAAGGCTCAGCTTCTGATCACATGGTTTGGCATGGCCACAGCTTCCGAATGTCAGAGGGGCAGGTGAGTAACCCCGTGTGTCTCGGCCCCGTGTCCTGTCGGATCTGCTTTTGTTGACCGGCTTGTTGTGTAGGATCGGCACTGCGGAGATCTTGAAGACCCCCCATGCACCTTACGAGCTGAAGCTGATGGGCTGGAAATCAGGCCGTGGCCAGAGCTGGAGGCATGGGACGAGGGGTCGGAAAGAGTCTCTTGCTCCAGCTCGTGTTAAACATCAGGGCTCTTGCTTTGGTCTTTCTTTCCTCGCTACACTTTCTGTGGGTAGTGCCGCCCGTGGGCGTGGGTACTGCCGTCACCAGTGTGTTGATGGTTCCACAGTGACCTACAGTTTGTGCTCTTCTTCCCGGTCAGAACCCTCCAGCTGTGCCCTCTCTACTGCTCCGTCCTCTCTGCTCACAGGTGTGCTGCTATTCTCTTTTTGTGTAAAGTTTCTCTCCGACCATTCCTGCAGCTGCTTCCTCTCTGCATTTCCCTTCCTACCCTTTCCTCAGCCACAAATGTCAGGCCTTGACATCCGCGTCCCACGCGATAGAAACTTGTGTTAGGATTTACTGAGAATGCTTATTAAGAAGTCCTGTGGCCTGGTTTCAGCCACAAGCTCCTTCCTAGCTTCTGTGTGCCGTTTGTTCTGTTGACTTTCCTTTTTTTTTTTTTTGGGAAAAAAAAAAATCTTGCTCTCCCTTGGTTGTGTCCGGGTCACAGTTCTCTCTCCTGCTTTGCTGCACATATCCTGCCTTTCTCCTTGCCAATCTTTTGAGATTGCAGTGCCTTAAATTTGTGTCCCTGGCCCTCTTTTTTCCTGTGAGAGAACTCTGGCCTGTGTTCCGTTATCTGGTGGCTTCAATTTCCACTTCTACACCCATGGTACCACATCTGGATCTTAAGGCCCTACCCTTTGCCTGAGTCTCACATCTTTGTTTCATGTTGCATACCGAACACTTGAAACCCCCTGTGTCCCGAACCAGACTCCTTGTTTCTTCCCGACCTGATCCTTTGTTCCTCCGCACTAAGGTCTCATAGCTAGCCCAGGCTCACAGCTCTGGCGTCCTGCTTGATGCCCTGTGGTGCCCCGGAGTCCGAATGGCGACGCGCAGGTTCTGCCTGTCTTTTCCATCTCTCCCAGCCACCGCTGCGGTGTGGCCCAGGGACTCCCTGCCTTGTTCTTCCTTTTCCTACACCCCCCTTCTGCCTTTGTCTGAAGGCAGTTACCCCTACTCTGCAGGTGAAAGCCTCAGCTCCTTAGGTAACTGTGAAACCCTCTGTCCATGCCGCACCTGTCCCTTCAGCACCTGGGTGATGGGAACGCCTGTAAGTTTCAATTAAATTTCCCCTCCTCTCTGTGTTGGCAACGCCCCCCGGCAGAATGACTGGCTCCCTGTTCTGGGTTCATGTGGCTCTTAATACACTTTCTTCGTAATAATTTGTGACTGTGTCTGTACACATTGGGGATCATACCTGCATATCTTGTGTGTGTTCCGGGGTCAGACACCTCTCCATCCCTCCCTGCTCCTGTGTTCCCACATACTCTCCTGCTCCTCCACATGCCCCAGAGGGAGGCAGAGCTGAATGTTGACACTCTGGCCAAATGAGCCCGTTGCCTGCTTGGGAATGTGAGCGGAAATCACCCACAATTTCTTCAGACAAGCCAGGAGGGACCACTCTGTGATCTGGAAGCTGTCCAGTGTTGGCGCCAAGAAGAGGGATTTCCTCTTTCATGTCCTGTCCAAATGGTTCTGGTGGTGTGATTCTCCCAGGGTTCTCCTGTTCCCGGGGAGGGGTGGGAAGAAGGGCGGGGAGAAACTCACTGTCAAGGGGCTTTCTGTAGGAGATGAAGATGCCAGCCTCCTAGCAGAGAGGACTGTGGCTGCCGTGCTGAACTCCTGCATTGTGTACGCGCTGCGCGTGCTAATTCCAGATGGAAAAGGCTCACGTCAGGCCTGCTCCTTCCTCCCACTCCTGGCAGGGCTGTGGGTGGGCGGCGATCCCGCTCCTGACCTCAAATAAAGCGGCCCGTGGACCCAGAGAAGAGCCTGTATTCTGGACTGGCGCTAGCCCACTGACACAGAAAACAAGGGTGGTGGCAGGTGCTGCGGGCGGGGCAGGAGGCGTGCCAGGGACCGCGGCCATGGGGACGGCAGAGTTGGGCATTTTTAATTGATGCCTTTAATAATTACTGTTTAAGCAACAGAAGGCAAAGTGAGACTGTTTCAAAGGCAATGCAGAGCAGCACGAGTTTGGAAATTGGCTCAGAAATCCGTGCCTCCCCTCCTCGCTCTGTGGCTGTTATTTGAATATATTTTGTATTTAATTTTCCCTCCCCCTCATTTTCGAGCATGCCAGTCCTTTCCCTGGAGGGAGTGGAAGAGGAAGGTGCTGTGTGACGTGTCCTCATCCAGTTACTACTTGCCCAGGGCCAGTGCACGTTTCTTCCACCAGTCAAAACACTCATTTTAGTGAAGTTTGAGGCCCTGCTCCCCGCGCTGCTGTGGGCATCTGAGGGGGAGCGGTTGTGACCCACCTGAGAGGCGGCCGGAGCTGTCCGTGACACGGCCTCACTGTGCTCCAGCAGGGCCCCCTGGGTCTGAAGAGGAAGTGGAGATCCGGCTTCAAGATAGACATCCATCGCAGGCCTCAACGCTTACATATTTGTGATTTGTCTTTTCTAATTGCTTTTCAGTTTGTTTGCTTTTTCAAAATCCGGTGTGTGGTTTCCACTATGTCCTTGAGTTGGTGAAATGGTTAGAGTTCTAGGATGTCCGGAGCCTGGGCAGCATCGTCAACAGTCACTGTTTGCTGAGTCGCCAGACATCTGGGCTCTGGGACAGCTAAAGGGACACGGGCCCTGACCTCTAGGAACTCTTGCTGTAAGGAGACGTGACCGGCTGACCCGCGGCCTCAGCAGCTGTCGTCCCCGCGGCCCCCTCATGCCTTCCCACAGCCCATGTTTCTGGAAGGGGTGCGGAGCTTTGAAAGGGGGAGAGCAGGTCTGGGCAGCTTAGGTCCAGGGCTCTGTGCTGCGGGCTGAGCTTCAACTGAGGGCAGCTGAGGGGTCCTGGGTTTCTTCCAAACAGCTGCTCTGGGGCCTGCGTAAGCCCGGCACCTCTCGGGGCTCGTGCCTCCTGCCGTACAGAGAGTTTGTGCTGTTCCCTGGGTTGACAGTCCCTTCCTGGTGACACACTGAAGGCTCTGGGTCCAGCAGCAGGTACCAGGCCCACCCAACAGGGGAGTACGGGTGCCTGTCCCAGGGGCCAGAGCCACCTGGGCCCGGTCACAGGGAGTAAGCTGGGAGTGCCCTCTGTCACACCAGGACTGGCCTCGGGCACACGTGAGACCTGATGCTCCCAGCCCCTCAGACACAGAGTTCCTGGCGACGGGCGGAGCAGCCAGCCCTTCTGCTTGGATCCCAATACACTGCAGGTAAAATCCAGAGATGGCCCATGATCTCCAGGCTTCTGGTGGTCTGGCTCACAGCGTCCCCGTTCCCGATGCCTGTGTACCTACTGTTCCTTCTCCCAGGAGCCCCCCACAGTTCCCTCCCCATTTCTCCTTCAGCTGTGCTCAGACGCGCCCTTTGGGGGATGTCTGTGGTCGCATTATCTGACGAGTGCGCCCTCACCCCTCTGCCTGCCGGGTGCCTGTGATGTGCTTCAGACGCCTGCTGGGTGGCATCTCCTTATCTGTGTGTCCTCCATCTCCCTCGTGACAGGAAGAAGGGGCTTTGGCCATCTGCTGTTGCTGTGGCCCCTGGCCTCCCAAGCCGGCACTGAGTGGGTACCTGTGCTCTCTGAGGGCACCCCGCCGCCCTGGGTGGCAGGCAGGCTGATGGCTGGGCCTCTGTCTCGCACTCCAGCTAGGCCTTCTACCCACAGCTTATCTGCTTCCTGGCACGGGAGACGCTGTTCACTGCTCACTGCAGATGCTAAGCTAGAATATTCAAGAAGCATATTGAAAGTCAAGTTTCGGGTGCTTTTCCCAAGAAAAGGTTTCTGTGTCCGCTGTTGGGCAACTCACTGCCTCATTCTCCTCCGTCAATCCAGGGCTCTTGGGACAGTGGCCCTGTCCCCTTCTCCACATTTGGCACAGAGTTCATAGTGGTGAACCATAGTCCTCATTTGTTTTGTTTTGTTGGGGTGGAGAATTGGAAGGTGGGTTAATAAAATACGCTTTGATTCGACTTCGCCAAAATACTGCTCATGAGGCCTTGGGGGTCCGTGACTGTGAGACCAAGCTGCACAGCTCACTGGGAGTGTGTACTGAGGTGCCCTGTGCTTTGTGTGTGTCTCCCCCCACCCCGCGCTTAGGGGCACAGTCCTCGCTGGGCTCCTGAGTGTGCTGTATTTCTCGGGAGTTGTCACTGACAGGTAAGTGTGCCAGAGTAATTTAGCCAGATTCCGACATTTTCAGAATCACACATGAGCATTGAGGAATCATTGCTGAAACTGCTCAATCCATTTAAATTTAATTAAAAGGTGTTGAATTAAAGAATAGCATGGAGAAGTATAGTAATAAGCACAAGCATCGTGTCCCTTTACACCCTAAACCTTACCCCGGTTTTTCAGCGGAGGCTGGTAGGAATGAAGCAGGCCGACTTGCCACATTCTTTTTTACTCTTCAGGAAAACGAAGATTTCCTTGCCTTAAAAGAGAACTCGATTTATTTGTCTGCTTTGGTCATCTGAAATGTTAGCCACAGACTGGAGAATCCTTGAGACTTTTAATAATTTAGAGGAAAGGGCGCACAAAGTAAAGTCACCTAATATTCTATACTTGGATCGAGTATTTCTGAATTAATTCAAAATGCACGTGAAAGGTCAGTTTGTGTCTTCGTTCCAGCTGCATTTGGGAAAAACAACAACCCTGTAGCTGTTCTTTCTAAGCAAAATCATAGTTGTTTCATTCTTGGGCACTTCCTGAAATCATGCACGAGGAAATGCTGCTGGCCCCTGGGGAAGACTGGGAAAAGCCATCACCTAGAAATGCACAGCCCACAGAAGCCCATCCCAGGGCTGCCGGGTCTTGAGGCCTCTCCAGAAGGGTGTAGTTCTCCGGTGAATGGGGGCTCTACCCTGAGGTAGGTCCTAGAGCAGACCCTTGGGCCAGCTGGCCTGTCGGAGGGGTGGAGCTTTACCTGGGCAAGGTGCACATGTGTGGGAGAGAGTGTGGAGTGTAGAAGGTTCTAGTTGCCTAAAAAGCTGGGGTCCTGACAGTTTGCAATGTGGATCAAAGTACAGTGGGTAGAGTGGGCCACGGGGGGACACTCGCCAGCCACCCAGCTTATCTCTGAGTGTAACCGGGTAAACCTAATCCATGTGCACAAAAAGACTTGTCAGAGTCACCCCCGAGTGAACTTTCCAGGTTCCATTTTTCAGACTGTGCTCTGTGAGGGGCTTGCGCTCACCTGAGGCCAAGGAAGAGTTCCTGCATCTTCCTCAGCTGTTGGCCTCGAGGGCTGCCCGGCCCGTGTCGAGCTCTGCAGCCAGCCTCGACTAGTCTTCAGATTGGTGGCCTTTCTCATTGGTGCCATCATGGACCCTGCAGCTGTCCCGTGTTGGCTTTTGGCTTTATCTGTGTGTCGATGAGGTCCTGACGTCCAGCCAAAAGCCTTTGCTGTGGACAGGCTGAGGCAGTGTTAACCTGTTGGGCGGCCCAGGGGGTCGCACGGTGACGGAAGGGGCATGCTGTCGCCCTTCTGCCGGGTTGTAATTAGGTTCACAGCCCACGTGATTCCAGAGCTGCTGTGGACTCTCCGTAGGTGGTCTCGCGGGGGTAGAAGAGCCGCGATCCCCAGACTCTGACATGGCAGCTTCTTCCCTGCCCCTCCCCCAGCCTCCCACTGCCAGCTTCTGCACAGCTAGTCCCCCGGGAGGCCCAGAGCCAGAGCATTGCTTTGTAGGGTTGACCCTCATACAGAAATGTTTCTGCAACATTTGAGCTTTGCAAGGAAAAACCAGCTTTAAAAAAAAAAAATGCTGGTCTTGTTGTTTGAGGGGAAAATTAATACGACTTGACATGTGCTTGTTGGAAATGGCTCTCTGCGTGCCTGTGGCCCTCCGACATGCCACGATTTGGGAAAGCCCTCACATCCTCGCAGAGCCCACCTTGTGTCTCCTGTGTTTACAGAGCTCCGCAGACAGGGTCAGGAACCCACGCTGAGTACGAATGTGGGACTGCTGCGGAGCTGAGGCCGTGTGCTCTCGACCCCTCACAGGTCTCTGTGTGGGAACCCGTGGCTGCTGAGTCTCGGGTGGGTGCTTTGGGCCTGCCTGGCCCCCGGGCTGCCGGCCCTTCCAGTGCCAGCGCCCCAACGCCGGCTGCCAGCAGCTCGCAAGGCTGTGCTGGGAGCACTTCGTAATTGCCCAGCAGTGAGGAGATTGAAGTGGCGGGCGAGGCGTGGACCTGAAGGGAGCTGTGTGTCCCCGTCGCTGTCCTCCAGGATGTCATCCTAAATTGCCGTACATCTGCTAATGAGGAGACAAGGCGTTACCTTCCGTGTGGAGCAGCTGCATTAATTACATCCTCTCAGACATCCCCTGTGCCTACCACTCCTGGCCAGCTTCCTCCGCTTTAAATTAATAGACCAAATTAGAGGGACTCGGGGAGGGTGTCCCTGGAGGCCAGATGCCCTCTGCTCCTTGGACGTGGAGGCTGACTTTCTCAGGACCAGGGCCCGCGGGCTGGCCCTGGGAGGTGGTCTGGGAGGGAGTGAAGGAGCCTGGGAGGTCACTTTTACAAAGGTGGCCCATTTGACTGGAGAGGACACTGCCTGTTGTCATTTTCTTTGACTTTCTGTGCCGGTCGTCCTGCCTGTTGGCAGCTCATGTCCATCCAGAGAATGTAGTGACAAGTCTAGAAACCTGAAGACGCAGCCCCTCTGCACGGGGTCTGCAGCCGTGTGCTGTCATGTCCGAATCCTCGGATGGTTCAGCCAAGAGAGGGGTGGCCGGGCTCCTCCCTGTGCCGTGCCCCAGTCTCCAGCCGCAGGAGGAGGCGTCTGAGTCCGGGGCCCTGAGCTGTGGAAGGCAGTTAACTTACCTGAGCGTTTCCATCTGAAAAGTGGGAACGGTAGTCCCGCCTCCTGGGTCTGTCATGAACGGAAATCCACAACTTTATTATTTCTTTTTTGCTTCCTTGTTTGAGGTCTGCCTGCTCCCTGCCCTGAGCCAAGCATCCTGCTCATTCCTGGCACACGCTGGGAGCCTGGTACCTATTTGTTGAGCAAATGAATGTGACGACGATTTGCACAATAATAGTGAAGGACGGGCCACCGGGTGTCTTCCCAAGTCCCTGCTTCCTCCGCTCCTCCTCCCTGCCCTCCACTGTCCCCGGCTCAGATTTTAGAATGCCCTGGATGGTGGGGGCGCTGTGCTGTGCCAGGCCTGGAGAGGTAAGCCTCCTGAGCCTGCCTTAAAAAGCCTCAGTAAGGTTTTCCCTCCTTCCGCTCGGCAGCCCGGCTCTCAATCCCAGATTAGCAGTTTTTGTAGGAGGCACCCAGGAAGTCTTGCACTCTTGAGTTCATTGGCTCCAGGAGCCAGAGCGCTGAAGGTCAAGTTCTTTCTGACTGGCTGCCTCAGGATGCTTTGCAGGCCAGCCGTGTAAGCAGCAGCCATGTCCCCTGTTTGTGTCTGAATGAGACGTTATTCCCAAGAAGTCACCAAGTGTGAAAATGTGTGTTGTCTTGCTAATGGGACACTAATGAAATATTAAAGTGTGTCTCTCTTCCTGTCTGTCTCCTGGGAGCTACTGTATCCTCTGGATTTTAGTCATCTTTACATAAAGAGCCCCAGGGAATTAACATTTCTTAGTACTCTTCGAGATAACCTTGGTATTTCTGCTGCCATAAGAGAGAAGTTTTTTGTGTATGTTTGGTGGCTGTCTGTCTGGGCTGAGGCTCCCTCCCTCTGTGGGTGTGTGTGTGTGGTAGACCTGGGGAGGGTTCTTCAGGTTGGTTCTTCCAGCAACTAGTCCCCCAGGCTGACAGGTTTTCCCAACTCCCGTATGCCCCACCTCTGCCTCCTTTTTATTTATTTACTTATCTATTTATCTATTTACTTATTTATTTAAAGATTTTATTTATTCATTTGACAGAGACACAGCAAGAGAGGGAACACAAACAGGGGGAGTGGGAGAGGGAGAAGCAGAAGCAGGCTCCCTGCTGAGCAGGGAGCATATGTGGGAGAACCCAGGACCTGGGGATTTTGACCTGAACTGAAGACAGACACTTAATGACCAAGCCACCCAGGCGCCCCTGCATTCTTTTTAACAGAAGATGTGACCGCCAGTTCATAGGGGATAGGCTGTCATAGGTGTTCCAGACTGAACCGGGCCCGCTGCCTATTATCATGGATGTGTCGCAGGATCCTCCCAACCCCCCAGCTGGGCAGCTGGGGAGGTGTTTCTGTTCCCGCTTGGGCTCAGGAAGGGTATGTGACCCCTCCAAAGATGCAGCCCCGGTTAGTTGCAGAGGCAGGATTTGAACACAGCCCTGTGCGCAGCACGCAGGTGCCTGGGCTCAGAGCCGCCGTGCCGTGTGGCCTTCCCCAGCACCTCCTGCCTGCAGCTAGCTACAGACCTGACCTCCCCAGGCTGCCTTCCATGTGCTGTGACGTGGAGTGAGTCACACTGTCTGTGCCTCCATTGGCCTCTATAAAGGGACTAAATGCAGTCCTTCCTCTCATGTGTGAACACTCCAGAGGACAAAGGTCACTGAGGACAGGGCTGGAGTTCAGGGACTAGTTCCTCCCATTGTGCTCCAGGTGTGTGTGCCTGCATCTTTGCTGCAGCTGCCATCGGTTGGCCCCACGAGCCCTGGCCTGGATGCCTGCGAAGGTTCTCTTAGCCGGCCCACATGGCTGTGAGCCCCCCTTTTGCACCTGTGCTCCTGTGACTTCATGCTGGACACCAGGTCCGCCAGGTGGCTCAGCGCTTGGCTGAGGGGCCGGCAGAGAGACCTGCCTTTGTGGTTCCCATTCCTCCAGCTGCCCTGGGGTGCCCTCCCTGTGAGAACACTGTCGGAGCAAGGGAGGCACACTGCTTGGCCCCCAGGGGCCCTTGGCCTGGCCTTTGTGTACCTTGTACCCTCCCCCCCACCAAACTTTGGCTTCCTCCACCCTAGACCCAGCTGGGCTTTTTTTCTGGAAGCTTCCATCAACAAACTTTTGCACTGGATTTTGCACTCTCCCTGAGTGTGTTCAAGTTGCTTCATGGCTGAGCATTTCCGTGCTGTGCCAGGCTGTGTACTCAGAGCCAGAGACTGTGGAGGAAACAAGTGACGTGGAGAGGAGAGGACGGGGGTGGGGGTGGGGGGTGGGGGGGGAGGGCTCCCGCAGGAGGTGGGTGGAGCTGGATGGTTAGAGGGAGGCCTGCCCTGTGGGGCAGAATGCAGGCTCGGGAGCAGGCCAGGATGGATGTGAGGGCATGTGAAAAGCCAGGGGCTTGTCAGCATTCTGAGAGGGGGCAGAGAGGCTGCACCAGGCGGAGGAACTCTCCTTACATGGTCTTGTACCGCCTCTGGGGTTCTTAGTGTAGTCACAACTGATTATTTCGGAGGGGTTCGGTTTGATGCCTGCCTCCCCCCATTGAATATAGGTCGCAAAAGGGCAGGGCCCATGTCTGACCTTTTCACTGTGTACCTCTGGTGTTAGGACAGGGCCTGATGGATACACGGGGGTTATGGAAGCTCACAGATGAATGGGTAGGCATGTGAGTTAAGGTGAAGTCACACACAGAGCTACAGAATGCCCCAGCCTGTGGTCACCCGTGGCCATTTATTGTGGCCTCTGGCTAGTGGCCTGTCTGTCCAGGCACTGTTTGCCCCTTCTCAGGTTCTGATCCTAGGCTGGCCCTCAGGGATTGGAGGCACGTGTGCATGGTTGGGCCCCGGACCTTTCTCACTTCAACATGGAGCCAGCCTAGGCCTGGCATGACAAGTTGAGGCGCTTAGCTCAGCAGGTCCGAGGAAACACGGAGCCCATGTTGTTGGCCAGGGTGCTGTCAGCCGCCCCCGAGTCCAGGGCACTGCTCTGTGCTCTCTCCCCTCCATAGGAACACGTTCTTGTCTCCACCTCACCAGCATTTTATCTTAATTTGCGAGCCTGCTGGAGCACCAATGAAGACATACTGTACTGCCCGAAAAAAAAACACAGCAGAATTCTAATTCTGTACGATTCGAAAGCATGCCTTCAGCTAGCACTGCTGCAGAAGTAAGACAAGCAGGAGAGACACAGCCCTGCTCCAGCTTCCTGGGCTGGTCTGGGGCTCATCCTGGCCGCCTCTCATTGGCCCTGGGCTTAATGAAGCCTTCTGATTTAGTTTTCAATTCATTATTTTTTGAAAAAAGAAAAGCTGCTTTAATGGAAGCTTTTAAAATCCCAGAGCTTTGGATTTCTCTACTTCGTCAGGCAAAAGTGGATTCATTTAAGTAGTTTTATAAAAAAAAAAAAAAATGTATATACTTATGAAGATTTCAAAAATTAGATGTTTTACTCCTTCCACTCCAGGAACCTAAAAGCCAAGCTTGGAAAGTAATTTTTTCTAGTGGGGTATGTGCATTCACTCAGCCAAGAAATGCAGCAGTCTTTTAAGATCTCTGAATTTCTGCATTTCATAATTTCTCTGCCCTGTCCTCCTGGGGACTTGGGCGTGCACTCCTTCCCTGCCCAGCTCCTGACTGGGGCTGTAGTTCTCAAGGTTTCACAGGAAGAGGAAGAGGAGCAACCCAGGGGGAAAAGACTTGGTAGAGTCACGTGAACATTACTTTTCAAGATGGGAGAGACCAGTGCAGTCAGCAGGGAGCAGGAGGGGTCAGAGAAGCGGTCTGAAAGAAGAGGCTTGCTGGGGGAAGGTCCCTGGGGTGGGGGCAGAGCTGGGGCAGCTGGAGGGGTTACGAATGTCGGCCGAGGTGGGGAGTCGTGTGAGAGGCCGCGGCTAGCTTCGGGCCTCCAGCTCCTGCCACAGTGGCCCCTTGGCAGGTTTGGAACCATGGTGGCCCCTTGGCAGGTTTGGAGCCACGGGTTTGGGAAGGAACGTGCTGTTCATGATTGCTAAGACAGGGACAATCAGCGCAGCTGCTGACCAAGCCTGGGGCCTGCAGGCGGGGGGTGGGGTGGGGGTGGGCGTTGAGTCCTCCCAGGCCCTCCGCCCTTCAAAAGAGTGTCTGATCCCACTGTCAAGCTGTGGTCGCCAGCCAGCCCAGGACCGGTCCCCCATCTGTGTGTACCGAGTCTTTGGCTGTGGGTCCTGCACACTGGACATGGGCAGTGGAACCCCAGGGTACGGCCTGTGAATGCCTTCCTGCCCCAGGTCCAGATGCCTTGGAGAGGTCCGGAGGAGAGCCAGTGCATGCAGTGTCCGGGATCTTCCCCCGTGCTTCTCCCTGCCCCCTGGTGGCGGGAGAGGGGGGGCATCCTCCTGGCTGGCCTGCATCCGGTTCCCCCAGCTGTCAGCGCAGAGCCCGGGGCCTTTCCCAGGCCTCAGAGAGTCGAGAGCCCATCCATTTTCCAAGAAAGGACACAGGGAGAGAGGGCCAAATTGAGTTAGGAGTGCCAGGAATCCAGCTCCGAGTGCAGCCCGAGTTCCTGTAAGGCCCGCCCCGCCCCTGAATTACAGCTGCTTCTCCGAGTCTGCAGGGAAGCTGGGCAGCTCTCCCCGGGGTTTGACAACAGCTTGATTTACAGGCTCGCATGTTGGCTGCACACTTCACATCAATTCTGTCTCCTTCTTTAAACTTTTAAGCCTTTGCCTTATGAATGAGGCCACTGGTTTTCTGAGTTTTTTGTGCTTTTATGAGTTTTCTAACTTTCTTCTTTCCCAGCTTCTCCATAACCTGTTCTGAACATCTGCTCTGCCGTGAGACAGTGGCAGACTCCCCAGGGGTCCAGATTGGGATGCGGCACAGTTCTGGGCTTTAAGGAGTTCGTGTTCTTGGGCGGGATGGGAGGAAGCCGGGTGTGCAGATGAGTTCTCCACTTGGTGCGGCCGCTGAGCCCCCGTGTGCCAGACCGTGACTCTCTGCCGACGCTGTGGGACGTGCTCGGGGCCCGTGGTGACCCAGGCTGGGTGGGCCCTGCGCTCGTCTGTGAGGAAGCAAGATGTGTGTCAAGAGGTTGGAGGGCAGAGTCGCAGGCTCCTCCCAGGGCCGCCAGCAGAGACCGTGTGGCCTGGGGGCCTTGTGGCCTGGAGGCCTGGCTGGCACCCGGAGGGTGAGTTAGTCAGCCCAAGGCATGCAGGGGAGCTGCCCCGTGGAGACGTGGTGTTCAGAGAGCATGACATGTCTAAAAACTGCAGGAAGTCCAGAAAGTATGCAGCCTGGGGAGGTGTGCCCAGGATGCGGCTGGGGCCGTCTGCAGGTGCCAGGTGGTACAGAGCCCATCAGCTGGAGGGGAGCATTTATACCACGCGCCTAGGAAGGCTCTGGAGGGCCCAGGAGAGGGGCGGCTGACGAGAGTTCTGTTGCTTGGAGGGGAAGGCCGTGATGGACGCACGGAGAGCTGTGTAGAGACCGTGAACTCGCTACTATTAGTCTAGGTGACAGTTGGGCCACACTGAGGTTGTGCAGCTGGAGTGACAGGTCCAGAGGTTGTTAAGGAAAGGAATCTGTAGGATCTGGTCATCCGTCGGAGATGGAGGGTGAGGCCAGAGAGGAGTGCAGGTTAGCTCCCGGCTTTCTGTGTTGGCCGGCTGGGCTGGAGGAGGTTGTATTCTGCCATGCAGGACCCAGGGGAGTATGGGAGGCTCCCGTGAGCAGTAGGATCTGGGAGCATGAAACTCAGGATGGAGATGCGCCTGGAGAACACAGGTTTGGGAGCCATCAGCAACTGAAGCCCTGGAGGTAAACGGAAACCCCCAAGCAAGTGGAGCCAGAGGGAAGCAAGCCTGGAAGAGCCCCAGAAGGCGCCGCATTTAAGGGGAGGACAGAGGCAGGACCACAAAGCAGGATCAGGGACATTGGCACATCCTCTCTGGTGCAGAATGATGGCAGTTCCTAGCGGGTGGAGACGATGGGGAGCTGAGGAGGACAGTCCAGGTCACGGACCAGCATGCCAGGTTGAGAGGGAGGGGGCCTGTCTGCCTGGGGCCTAGGCTGGATGGGGCTCCAGGTGCCTGAGACCTTGGCTTTGCTCTCCTGGCTCCAGCTTTCCTGCTGTGGCACCCAGTGGTGAAGGCCTTCCCAGCGCCTGTTTGCAAAGTTACGCAGTTCTTCTCAGCAGCCCTGATGCTGAAGAGCACAAACACCTTCCCGAAGGAGAAAGCTTCCATCCAGTCCTGAGCTGCTACCGGAGAGCACTGAGGAAGAATAATATTTTTTTAATCTAAACGAACTTTACATTTATGCTTGACTGAAGCACAGACCACATTTGTCCTGGGAGCCAATGGGAAGCCGGGGTTTGGGTAATCTATGCAAAGGCCCCTCAGCTGCCCGGCATCCATCATCCCAAGTGACAGAATTTACATCATTAATCATTGGCGGTAATAGAAAAGTCATTGGAATAGAATGTTGTCACAGGATAAATGTCTCCCAATTGCATATAAATGTCTGGGCTTTACTGTACTGTTTGTGCTCAAGAAATACTGTGGCTTCAAAACGGTATTTATCTGGCTTCAGGAAATAATCAGCACCAGCCGGTCCTGCCTGCAGCCTCTCCGGAGGCGGCCCAGAGGCGTCGTGCTCATCTCTGTGTCTGCACGCGGGCCGGGCAGAGGGTGGAGGCCGGGCTCCTGGGTGCCCCGTGGCGGACACGTGGCGGAAACGGCAGTTTCCGGTGTGTCAGACACACACGTGCTCAGGGACCCCACTGTGTTACTGCAGGCCGTCTCTCGGAGCTGTAGGCGCCTGTCCCTTCCTCCTCCTTGGCCTCAGACCTCGTGCTGCAGGGGAGACTGAGACCCTGGGCCAGCCTGGCTGGCAGCTGCGGTGGCCTCCCCCTGAGGTGTGGCAGCCCCAGAGCCACACGGGTGCAGGAGGCCAGGTGAGACCCTGCAAGCCAGGAACCGAAGAGTGAAACCTTGCAGGCTGCTTCTCCATTTTAGAAATGAAGTCCGCAGTGTTTTCTGGCTGGCGTTGTTGTGTTCCGTGACCTGAAAACACTCTGTTTTTGGAAAGTGCAGATCTGCTGACACCTTGTTCTGGAGGTTTGTTGTGTCTCTCTTTGTGCCGAGCTGCCCCGGCCTCGGACAGGCCAGATGCTGCTGGAGAGATGCTGGGCTCAGAAGCCACACGCTTTGTGCTGGGGTTTGGTGGGATTGTTTCTGTGGGAGCTTCACGCTCTCCACCCACTGGCTGGCCCTGGAGCCGAGGAGGGCCCCGCGGGAGGAGTGGCCCCGGGAAGCAGGGCAGGCCGGCTGGAGGCTGCTGCCTTTGGTGGAATGGTTTGCAGGAGCCTGTTAAGGACCCGTCACATGACCGATGAGCTGTGTTAAAGCAGAGCCAGGTGTCTGAGCTGATAAGCCGGGGCAGGGCTTTGTAGAGTGTATCTGCGGGGAGATGAGGTAGCTCCCTCTTTTCTGTAGGGAATTTCATAAATCACAGCCTATCAGATGTGGAATGATCTGAGGCCATCTAACCGTGTGGGTTCCCTGTCGCTAGATGTCATGGGCTGGTCCAATTTCAAAAACTTTTTAATTTGACCGAGTGAGGCCATTAAAAGCCAATCACCAGCTACTATCTCCTCATTTGTAAAAGGAAGACTATGTTAGCACCAACCATATAAGAGGGCGTAGTTTCAAAACAAAGAATATTTCTTCAAATGGAATAAAGTTAGCTTTAGGAGGAATGTGTTCCGCGGTACCTGTTTTTGTTTTTTTCTTTCTCTTTCTCGTTCATTTAAAGGCTGACAAAAATCCGTTCCTGGCCCCCATTTCCATTTCAGCTGAGTAATAGGAGTGGGAGGCCTGGCCAGGGCCCCAGAGCCTGTGAGGTCTGTGTATCGTTCCAGCTGTTTCTGCTTTTGTCACAAATCGCCGCAGACTTAGCAAATTCATTTGTTGTGGTCCCCTCTCCTGGAGCTGCCGGCTAACTGGGTGTGGCCAGGGCTCTCGCTCGGGGCCTGGTGCCATTCGTGTGTTCGGGAAGATGCAAACGGCTAGCCCATTGGGGGCTACTTGGGGTTTACCCCCCTCCCCACATGGTCTCCACGGCAGTGTCCGGGCAGCCAGCCTGCACTTGGGCCCCAGAGGTGCATGTCCTGCGAGAACCAGGTAGACCATGGAAGCACACGGTGTCCCTCCCATGTGCCATTGCTCAAGGAGAGGGGACTTAGACTCGACTTTCCGATGGGAGGAATCCAAGGGGTTTGCAGACATGTTTTAAAAGCACTGCATGGTTCCCAAGCTCCCTGGAAAGCCAGGTTTTAATCTGGGGCGCTGAGATCCTGGGAGTCCCTTCCCCTCCATACGTGTTTCAGGAACAAGTCGGAGGAGAAAGTCGGTGGCTCTCTGCTGATGGGTGGCGAGTGCTGCTTGTTGGTCCCTGCCCGCACTTCTCTGGAGTAATAAATTTCCTAGGTAAGGTAGATTCCAGCAACTAAGTATCAATTAAGCTCTTTTATGATCATAACCGAGATGATGAATTGAAGTCAATCTAGAGAAACAACCAGTAAAAGAATAGAGACTTCAGGAATCTGGTGTGGACTCGCAGAATCCCAGGCACCTGCTCACTCTTTCTGGTAGGGCAGTCTTTAGCCCTGGGTGAGCCCCTTGCTACGTGCAAGGCGCTGGGCTGGCATGCAGGGGGCTGGTGGTGTGAGAGGACAGGCTCTGGAGGACCTGTGCACCTCAATGCCCGTGGTCAGACTGGGAGTGTCCCCCCAGAGTGCCCCTCAATGCCCGTGGTCAGACTGGGAGTGTCGCCCCCCCCAAGACCAGCGTGCAGGAGGGTCTCTGTTTGGTGTGGGCGAATGGGCTGGTGGGCTAGCTGGCTTTTGGTTCTCAGAGGTGTTTTGCCCTTTTCCTGTGTTCCAGGAGGTTTTATGTAAGGGTCCCGGGAGGGTGAGGAGGAGTAGCGGACCCTCCTCCCAACCACGTGGCCCAATCCCCAGCATGGTGCTGGCAACCCTCTCTGGTCTCTGTCACAAAGCCTGGACTGTCCCAGGTCGGATGTGTGAAATGGGGCAGGGAAATAGGTTTCAACCAGCTGGGAAGTGTCTCGAATGCAAGAAGCAGCCGACTACACGGTTGCTTCCGGTGGTGACCAGCTGGCCTGCGGGGTGTGTTTAGCGTCAGGAGGGGCAGGGCAAAGAGTGGGAGTACCTGCTGTTTATTGGCTTCCCGGTGGCCGGAAGCCAGGTGCCTCCCCTTGGGTCTGGCCCGGCTTCCCGGCCGCCAGCCTCCCAGCTTCTCTGTAAAGCCTCCCTGCGTATCCTCCACCTCTGCCCACGGGCCGTGTGTCTGCCCCTCCTGCCTCCGTCCTTGGTCGGCAGACACTCTGCAGACTCGGATGCTTTGAAATGTCTGCTGGAAGTTTCTGGTTCTCTCCAGGTGACAAGCCCCATCCCTAGGGTGCCCTCCAGAGCGGACCCCTTCTCTGTGTTTGCTGGGGTTCCTTGGAAGAATCGAGCCGGGAGGCTTGGCCTTTCTGCCCTGTCTGCAGCCCCCCTGAGAACAGTTCTTCTGGGGCAGTGGGTCTGCTCCCAGCCCCGCGGGAAGCACGGCCACCTCTGAGGGTCCTCAGGAAGCTGTCAGACGCCCACCAGTGGCTCTGCCTGGGGAGCCCCCTCATGGATAGTGACTGAGCAGCTGTCGTGTGCTGGGTGCAGCTCCCGGTCCTCGGGACAGAACAGTGGACAGACCCTCTTACCTTCCCCATGGAAAGTTATGTACGTTCCTTCTCTGAGTCAGCCAGACCTGCTGGGTTTGGTCGATCATTTTATTATACCAGTTGCTGCTGAAAGGAGCGGGGCAGAAAGAGTTCCCTGGGTATAAAATTAATCAGAAACAAGGACCCCCTCCATGGCCATCAGACAGACCGGTCTGCAGCCCCCCGGATGAGGAAGAAGCCCATCCGTAATCAGGAAAGTGCTCGGAACACAAGCTAAGTCAGGCCTGGCCACGCAGACACGAATCCGTTCATTGGATCAATGTTTGTTTATCACGTGCCAGGCCCCGTTCCCGGCGCTGGATGGAAGGTGGGCCCAGAGGGAGCTTCCCTGCTTGCTGCGGGGATAGGCTGGAGAAACACATGAGATGCTGGAGAAGAAGCCAGCTGCTGGGAGGGCACAGGTCAGGGGAAAGCCTGGCTGGAGCAGTGAGCAGTGGGCTGCAGAGCCGGGAGCCAGGGCTTGTCCCCTTACAGAGCTGGGACACGGCACTCCACGTGCCCCCCGCCATCCCTCCCCTCCACCCTGGCCTCTCAAGTGTGGGGAGGTAGCCGGGGGCTGCCCCTCCTTCCTTCATCGCCTGGGTGTCGACTCCGCTTGTCTGATCTGGGTGCCTGTGCGGGGGAATATATATTTAGACTCTTCTGTACTTTCCGTGGTAACAGTCGCTTTATTCCTGGTGAAGAATGAGGAAAATGGGTCAGCTGTATTTACTAAGAAGCGTGTTCCAGCTTCTTTTCCGAGGCTATTTATAAACTTTAAAAAATGTGAGCTAAGTTTTTACATCTTATTGGAAGCTGGAGTGCCTATGAATACCCTTTCTATTACTATACCGGGGAATCTAGCATTTTGGAATTGGAACTATTCGAGTCGGGCAGATAGAAATCTTGCAAATAGCGATTTTGATGAACTCTGGCAGCCTAAGTTTGCCTCGTGGTCTGCTTTCTCTGGGCATTTTCTTCCTGGAACACAGACTAGCTTTCTTGGGTAGGGTGGGGGCCTGCCCTGCGGCGGCAGTTGTTGGCCCCAGGCCGTGCTGGGGCAGTGGTGGCTGCGGGCTGAGGGGAAGGTGGGCTCCTGGAGCCTGGGGACTTGGGGAAGCTATTTTGGAACCTGCTCCTTGCCTTCCTCCATGGAACCGGGCCACGGGGCTGCTCAGTCCTCAGCCCGCAGCTCACTTTCTCCCAGGTCCCTCACCTCTGATGCCTTGCCCACTGTGTCCCAGGGTCACGCGGTCACTCCCATGTGCCTCTGAGAGCGTGTAGCTTCTTTCCAGGCGGCCTGAGCTTGCTGGTGAGACAGGAGGGCTCCACTCGGGCGAGAAGTACAATGGCTTGCTGCGGCCCATCCTGTTACTCTGTCTCTGCCTGGCTGTGTTGGGTCCATGTTCAGTCTTCCAGAGTGCCTCTCAGAGACCCCTCAGTACCCTGGGCTATGGGGAGGGGTGTGTCCTTGGGACCTGGTGGTCGCTGAGGATGAGTGTCCCTTCTGCTGAGAGCCGTGCTCTTGATACTCCAGGAGCAAGGGCCCCATCCAGACTTTGGGGAAGGAGTCCTCCTAGGTGGAGTCTGGTTCTTTCTTGGAAGACCAAGAGGCCAAGACCTTTCTGCCTTGACCATCAGAGCCCTCAGCCTTTCTCAACAAGGCGTGAAGCTGCCCTCTGCTGATCCCTCCCCTTGGGGACCTTGTGCGGCGTAGGAGGCAGGCTGTGGGTGCTGCCCCCCAACCAGCTGAATAGCTATGGGGACCTTCCTTTCCCTCTGCACCCCCACCTCCGACCGGTGTCCTGTTGAGAAGAAAAGCCATAATAATACAACAGTGATGACACTGCCGCTGACCGATCACTACCAAGTAGTGGCACTACCAAGTGGAGCAGTGGCCTCCACTTCCACACCAAGTCGGTCCCTTAGGACAGCACCTGGCACGTTCAGTGGCACTGGTTACTCATTATTGGCCATCTGCCTGCTCAGTGTTGGGAGGGGCCTTGGGCCAAGTTCCCCCTGAGCACAAGTTCCTGAACTTTCTTGGTTCTTGACCTCCCAAGTGCCTCCGTATGTCCCTAGGCTGCAAGAAATACTTCATGGTTCTGTTTATTAAGTGGTTAGATCCAAATACCTTAATAAAGAGCTGTGTCCCAACAACTTAATAGCGGCTTGAAAATATAATACTCATAAGGTTTTATTTCGTTCTTAAATAACCAAGTTACGGGGCGCCTGGGTGGCTCAGTGGATTAGGCCGCTGCCTTCGGCTCAGGTCATGATCTCAGGGTTCTGGGATCGAGTCCCGCATCGGGCTCTCTGCTCAGCAGGGAGCCTGCTTCCTCGTCTCTCTCTCTCTGCCTGCCTCTCCGACTACTTGTGATTTCTCTCTGTCAAATAAATAAATAAAAATCTTAATAAATAAATAAATAAATAAATAAATAAATAAATAAATAACCAAGTTACTTACTAACGGGATATGTGTGTCCATTGGTCAGCGGACATCTCCTCAAATCCCGGAATCATAGTGGGTGTCACCAGCGTCGTGATATACTGATTTTTGCAAGGCACTGGCTTATCCCAGCAAGCCCTGAAAACCCAGCTGCGTAGTGACAGCACTCGCTCAGAAGGGATGTCACTTGATGTGCCCGTGAAACTGTAAAGCACCCCAAGCTAGTAGTTCCAACAGTGTCTGATGGGTACCTCGTATCGCTCAGTAACTGCTGGCCTGCCAGGAGTTTACTGAGGTTCCGCAGGGTGCCTCGGTACACAGTTTGGGAACCATGTTCCTAGAGCCTGTGACTCTCCTCATTTCCGGGAAGCAGATCATTAGGCCTCAGGCTCTCAGAGTCCTACATACCCATCTGGGGTGGTGTGGGAGAGAGGATGAGGATCTCGTCCCACCTTCTTCCTCTGTCCCATCTTTTCCCTCCTCTCGGGACAGGCAGGGGTGGGCGCCACACCCTTGCTCCCTCTGTCTCCTGTTCTGCTGCTGGGGGCATCAGCTGTGGAGCAGGGGTGGGGATGGAAGGGCATCTTCTCCACACTCACGGAAGAACTTGATGGTCTGAATCCTCCAGGATAGGAATTAAGAAAACCCTCCCTCTCACCAAAGTGCTTTCTGACCTGTGGCTGTGCTACTGACACTCAGGAAAATCACATTGGCCGTTCAGAGCTGAGAATACCCGTTGTCGTTTTGGTGGGTACGTGGTCTCAGCCTAAAGTACTGAAATCCATTGCTTCGGTGGGCAGGGAGCTCCCCAAACCACTGGACTTCCATGGTAGGGAGTCTAAAAAGGCTTTCGAGATGCCGTGCCCACTCTGCAGGGATCAGAGCAGGAACCAGATGTTCTGTCTCTTCCTGTTCAGCAGGTGCCTGTGTCTTAGGTACAGACCAAGTATAAACCCAGGTGGGCAGGGCTGTGTCTCGTTGAACAGGTGTGCAACCACGGGCTTTGCTTCTTCCTTTCTGGCTCTCGCACAGACCTCTCTTCTTTACCTTTGTTCCTGTCTGAACCCTCCCCAGGGAAGAATTTATTATCTCTGTCTGCCCCCGGAAGATGCCTCTGGCGGCCTTGTTCCCAGATAGGCCCTTCCTTGCGGTCCCAGCTATGTGCCTCTGCACTGTGGCCTCCTCACTGGCTCTTTGTCCGTTTAAGATCTCATCTCAGGACTTCTGCACTTGCCACTCCCCTACCTGGGACCCTCTGTCTTCAGCCACTCCCATGGCTGGCACCAGCTCATTTTCCAGGCCTCATTTCACATTTCACTTCTCAATGAGGAGTCCGTGTGGGCCCTGTCTCAAGAAAATGCCAGCCTCATGATTTACTCTTCACAGCCTTTTGAACACGCGCTTCATCCAGGTGGAGACCATGTCTACACCCGCATCTGTGCCGTTCACTGTTGTTTTCTCTGTACCTGGACCCTGGCCTGGGCCATCATGGGTACCCAGCAGATACATCCTGCTGAGTGTTTTCACAGGACAATGCTGGTTGTTTTTGGCCTTTTTTTTTTTTTTTTTTTTTTTTTTTAATGGGAGGGACTTACAGGGTCACCAACTTTTAATTTTGCCAAGGAAGAAAGAAAAAGTCTAGCAACTGTGTATCATTAACATTTCATTAAAGAAAAGCTAGAAAGACACAGTCTCAGAATAAAGGACAGTTCTTTAACTGGAATCAGTTTAGCTTTATTGAAAATGTGCTGCATTGTTCCTTTTCTCATCTCATGGGCCAAAGGGGCCCCTGGGGGGCTCAGTCGGCTAAGTGTCTGAGTCTTGATTTTGGCTCAGGATCATTTGATCTCAGGGTCATGAGATCGAGCCCAGTGTTGGGCTTTGTGCTCAAGCAGGGAGTCTGCTTGTGAGTCTCTCCCTGTGCCCCTCCCCTGACTCCCACGCATACGCTCTCTCTCTCTCAAATAAATACATTATTTTTTTAAAAAGAAACCCTCACAAAAGACTTAAGTCCGTCAGTGAGCACTTGGGGGCCACCACGTTCACCCTCCGTGGAACTGCCCTTCGTTAAGTTGTAGACTCCCGCTGGGGGAAACCTCTTTTATTATTTTTTGATATTTATTTATTTGTTTGTTTATTTACATTTTATTTATTTGACAGAGAGAGACACAGGGAGAGCAGGAACACAAGCAGGGGGAGTGGGACAGGGAGAAGCAGGGAGCCATATGTGAGGCTCGATCCCAGGACCCTGGAGTCATGACCTTAGGTGAAGGAGGCAGACACTTAATGACTGAGCCCCCCAGGTACCCCTGGGGGAACCCCTTTCAGACTCAAGCTGCCTTTGCGCTCACTTTAGATGCCCTCATCCATCCCTGGAGACTTCCATATTCTGCCCAGGCGCCCTCTTTGGAGGCTCTGCAGGACAGGATTCAGCTCCCCCTTTCCCCTGGTAATCTGCAGCTTTGTCCTCATCTGTCTGCACACCCGTCTCCCGTGGGGGTGAGCTCCCCGGGACAAGATGCAGGTCTCCCTCCCTTGTGTGTGTGGGGCCTGGTGGGCTGCGACCCTCACTGTGCACTTGGCTCTGCTTTTGTCTGTGGAACTGGCAGTGACCGTGTTCACGTGTGTAGCAGGACGCAGCTCGGGCCACAGCTCAGGGGCCTGCAACACAGAGCTCTCTCTCTCTTTTGCTAACTGAATTTAATTTCTATTTCAATCCTTCATTCCACCAGGCCACAGGAACATAATCTCATTTAGTTCTGGGGTTTCTAAGTCAATTTAAAGCTTCCCTTAATCCATTACTGGGCCTGTTGGTGCGTGAGGAGGGCGTGGGGGTGAGGGGTCTGGTCCTGAGTGACTGCTGCTTCCTCAGGCCCCTGGCTGGCACCCCACACAAGTCACTGCTGTGCCCCTCTGACCGTCTTTAGGGCCGGGTCCTATTCAGGTGCTTTTGCAGCCCTCTTGGGTTGGTGAGGCGTCCTTCAGCTGCCCCCACGCCCCCAGCACTCATCTCTGCTCTTTGGTGAATGCTGTTAGCTCCACTTGGGGGATGAGGCCTCTGTGGGGTTCTCATGGCACCCATCACCAGGGTGGGGAGGGGGTGGGACCCGGGCCCCTGATGTGCAGTCCCCACTCTCCCTCTAGCTCAGCTATGGGCAGGAAAAGGCCCCCGCTGGTAGGGTGTCCCTTGTACCTCTTCAGTATACGTCCAGGTCGTAGCTTCCGTTCTTGGGTTCTCTGGCCGACGGAGCAGCCCTTCCCCGAGTGTAGACACCACTTACCCCGGGGTATAGATGCCCTTGGTCGGGTCAGAGTTATAGGCTACAAGAAATGCAGGGGTGAAGAGAGACCTGTAGTCTCACACCTCCAACATGTTAACCCGCTGTGGGTGAAGGTTCTGATCTGGGCTCTTGTCGGGGGGCTTCTTGGGCATCTGAGGAAGGGGAGAGGCTGTGGGCTCAGCGCCCGCGGGGGACTTGCCTTTGAAGTGTGCCCGGGAGTACGGAGCTCTAGCTTACTTGGTGGGTTTGTTTACTTAAGACTTCCCGTTTTTGAAGTGAGACAGCAGCAGGGAGGAAAGGTAAGGAAGCACAGACGAGCCGATAGAGACAGCCGTGTGTCTCAGCCCCCGGAGACCTCTTCTATCTCGGCGTGTGTCTCTACAGACAGTTCAGTGATAAAAGTAGAGACAATTGCAGCGCGAACCGGGCTCGCGCGGATGGAGCGCTCACAGCGTGCCAGGCATCCTCCCAAGACTCGAAGACGATGCCGTTTTGTTAAATCGGAACAACTCTGTGAGGCGGAGGGTACTGTCCTCCTTCCGTTACAGGTGAAGAACTGAGGCACAAAGCATTTATGTCATCTGCCGAAGCGCAGTCAGCTGGGAGCCTGGCCAGGCACTCAGCCCGCACACCTGCAGGACGGGGTGCGCGTCTATGGCCAAGATGGAGAACAACCAGTGCTCTTGTCCTCGTTGCTTTCAGCAGAGTAGCCCTGTCTTTCTCTGTGTCCTCGGGGCTCCGAACACCCACTTACTGACTGAATGAACGAGACGGGATGTTCTGAGCTCTAACGCAAGCTTTTTCACCACTAGTCACGGCCAAATCACTGTTCCTTCCACTGATGTGCTTTCTTTTCTCTCCCGGGCTTGTGGCCCCTGCCTGAGGGGCACCGTTCACATTCTTGTCTCTGTCTAAGGGCCGTGTCACGGAGGTGTAATTGACAGACGCGAGACCGGACAGATTGAAAACATGCAGCCTGGTGCGTGTTGACGTCCCTGTCGCTAACTCGAGAGAGTGAACAGGTCCAGCCCACTCCAGAAGTGTCTTCCAGCGCCCCTGTGATCCGTCACTTGGGCCATCCTGCCTCCCGCCCCCCAGGCAACTGCTGTGCTGCTTTCTGTCACTATAGTTAGTTTGCATTTTCTGGAGTTTATGTAATTGGAACCGTACAGTCTGTACCCACTTTTGGGGCTGCACGATTATTTTGTGACTCATTCATGTTGCATGTATCAGTTCACTTCATTTTATTGCTGAGTAGTGTTCCGCTGTGTGGATGTGAGACGGTTTGTTCATTGTTGATGGACATTTGGGTGGTTTCCAGTTTTTCATTATTATGAACAAAGCTGCTAGGAACGTTTGTGTACAGGTCTCTGTAAGGACATGGGCTTTCTTTTCTCTTGAGTAAATACATAGGAGTGCAATGGGCAGATCACCTGAAAGTGACTAACCCGCTTTTCAGAGCACTGGCACCATCGTACCTTCCGGCTCCCAGGGTCCAAGAGTTGCCCACCCTCCCCACCTCCCCAGCACTTTGTGTGGTCGTTCATTTTAATTCTAACCATTCTACTGGGTATGTGGTCACATCTGCTTGTGCTTTTAATTTGCACTTTGCTAATAACTAGTGACGTTCATGTACTTAGTAGCTACCCCTTGTTATCTTCCTGGTGCAATGTCTGTTCAAATCTTCTGTCCATTTCAAGAAAAAGTTGTGTTATTTGTGGCTCTTGTTATGGAGTTTGGGAATTCTTTATGTATGTTTCAGATAGTCCTTCAGTAGATAAATGTTTCATAAAGACTTTCTTTCAGTCTGGGGCTTCTCTGTTCATTCTCTTGGCAGTATCTTTTGAGGAACTAAAGTTGATTTTAATGAAGTGCAATTTATTGAATTTTTGTTTTTAAAGATGGTGCTTTTGGTGCCATGTCTCTGCCTAACCCAGGGTCACAAGTATTTTCTCTTATGTTTTCTTCTCAAAGTGTTACAGGTTTTAAACTTAGGTATACAGCTCATTTTAAGTTAATTTTTATATATGGTGTGAGGTATGGGGTGAGGTCCACTTTAGTTTCTGTTGCATGGAGATGGCTAGTTATTCCAACACGGTTTGTTGAAAAGCCTCCCCCTTTCTTCACCAAACTGCCTTTTGCTGCTTTGTAAAAATCATTCGTCTCTATATGCGAGGGTCTATTTCTGGACTCTGTTCTATTTGTTGGTCTGGTTATCTCTCTCTGTGCCAGTGCCACACTGTCTTGACCACTATAGCTTTATAACAAGTCTTGAAACCCTTTGAATCAAAGTAGAATTTAGCTCTCCTACTTCACTCTTCTCTTTCAGATCGTTTTGGATACTCTAGGCCCTTTGCATTCCCATATGGATTTTAGAATTGGCTCGCCAGTTTCTGAAACAAGGCCTGCTGGGATTGTGATTAGGATCGAGCCTCAGATTGTATTCTCTGTGGGTCCTCGATTCTGGAGTTGTCACCTGGCAGTGCCCCACACTGGGCAGCTGTGGGGTCAAGTGAGTGGCTAGATGGGAAGGCCCCTGTCGTTAGTCAGAGAGGATATTCGTATTTATAATTGGAGACATTTTGCATTGACCTTAGGGGGTGAGGAGCTGACTTTTTTTTTTGGCTGAGCCCGGGTCCCTGCTGAGGAATGCAGAGCTGACACATTCAGACATGCTTGTGGAAGTTTCCATTGCTTGTGGTCCTGGGTCAAGGCTTGGCAAGGAAACTGCCATCCTTTGGGAAAGCACAGGTGGGTCTCTTCTTTACTCTGACCCTTTCATCTGCCTTAACTCTTAGTGCTTGAGGTTCTACAGGTGTGACTGCATGGTGACCCTGTGTGGAGCCTCAGGTGACCTGCCAGTAGGCACTGGGCAGGGCTTTCCTTTCCAGAACATTCCTTTGAGAAGCAAAGAGAAGAAGGCTCACTAATTGTGGTCCTGCCTGGGCTGGTCATGTGTGTCTGTGTGTTCCTGCCTGTTGGTGTGCACTGTGGTGTCCCTGACTTTCTTCCAGGGCTGGTATGTGGCCGGCAGGAGCCTTCTGAGGCCCCCAGGCAGGTGCCCTGGCTTTCCCCAGATCTGCTTTTCGGTGAAGGTATTTTGCAGGGGATGTGTTGTTGGAGAGGAAGGAAAGGCTCTGAAGGAGCTCTGAGGTACCATTTCCTTGGGCTTTTCTGAGGACTGCTCACCGGAGGTTGCCCCTGGGGAGAAGGAGCTGTTAAACTGTCAAAATAAAAAGTCAACTAAACTCCTTAGGCCAATCGAAAGCACTTAACTCAGTTGACGGGCAGCAAAGGCAACAGATTTCCTTGCAGTGGGTTACAGGGGTGGGGAGATCGGGGGAAGGCTGTTGGGAGATTTAAAGAATGGAGGAAAAGTTTTAAAATATGGGCATATACCTAGTCAATAAGACATTAAATTTAGGATTCATAAAAAGAAATGGTGAAAATCTCCCCAAATAAGTTTCTATTCTCGAATTTGATGACAGATCTCCTGGAGCGCTGGTTATCCCGTAGGTGTGGTCCTCTGAAATACAGCCCAAGGCACATATATTGTCAAATAATAAAGTATTATGAAACCAATCAGCTGTGAGCTCCCCACTTGGCAGTTTGGAAGTAAAAACCCTTTCTCCTTTACAAGGCCAAGTGACTCTGAATTCCTCCCGGGAGATTTCACGTTCAAATGTGTTCGCTGCCAGCTGACAAAAGAGGCGAGTCCAGATTTATTACCCTGGCACCTGCAGCAAAAAAATGACGGATGATGAAAATATATTTAATTATCATTCCATGCCACATCCCTGCCTGCTCGGGTCGCAGGGCTGCAGCTGTTGGCACACACTTTATTTTAAAGTCAATGTGCTTATCTGGAGCGAAGGCTGCTCTCTGAGTAAATTGACTTGTGGGAGGAAGGGAATGACGATCTCCTGCCGACCCAGCTGAACAAATGCAGATCTGTATTCCGTGTGCCTGCTTTAATTGTCTAATCCGCCCCCCCATCATATTAGCTTTGGGATTTGGCTTTTGTAAAGAAAACATTTGCAAGAAGTAAACTTTTCCGTGGCCTTTCCGAGCTGAAATGAATAATTCTCCTTCCTGGATTGTAAAGTGCCACCTGACGGCGGATGCTCACGTTTCTGCTGTCGGCAAGGAAATCGCCATAGTCGGGTGCTTCTCAGGGAGGGGGAGTCCGAGAGAGCTAGAGAGCCCCTCGCTTGGCCTTCTCTGTCACCAGATGGGGGACCCCCGGGCTCGAGGGGGTGGGCTCAGGGCCGCAGAGGGTGGGAGGCCTGGGAGGGAAGCCCCTGTGTTCTCGCAGCCTGTGGCTGTGAGAGCTCTAGCCGCTTGGAGTGATGAGCCCGAACCTTGAGGGTGACCCCATAGATCTGCCTCCTACTTGTCTGGCACTGAAACCTTCCGGGAAGCAAAACCCTGGACGGAGCGGCGGCACCCTAAAGCGGTGGAGAGCGTTGGCACTTGTGGAGTGAAGGCCGCGGGGAGTCTGGGCCATTAGCCTGTGCCTAAGATGATGCAGGTTTCAACAAAAATAGCCCCGATGATAGGCAGTATATAATGTGGCAATTTTCCTGCGGTATCTCTTCTTATCAGTAGAAGCCACTCGATGTTTTGGATACAGTGGGATTTAGTACAAAGTGATGGAATTTCCACTGAAAGGAAAACACAGCAGCTGGCTTAGCTGTCGGGATACAGGGAGAGATGACGCTGAGGGTTTCTGAAAGTGCCTGGTGCCCCCGGTGGCTGGAGGAGGCGGCCTGTGCGCTGGGCGGTGATGAGGTTTCTGTGAATGCTAGCTGGCTCAGGGAGGGGCGAGTTTCCTCTGACCTTCTCTTTGATGAATCAGGATGCACGACTGCTGAGCCTGCAGGACCTGAGGCTTGGGGGAGGAAAGCAAGCTCGGGCTTATGGATTGGGGCAGTGAGCAGAGCTCTCGTGCAAGATTTTGCCCGAAAGCCAGAGAGACGGACCGTCCTCACCAGTACCACCACGGCCACCATGATGGCATGGCCGCGTTCATCATCACATCACGGCGTATCACGCACCAGGCCCCTGGCTGAGTCTTAGGTTCGTCCTCTCCCATCCCATGGGGTAGATACTATTCTGCCCAGTTTACAGGTGAGGAAACTGAGGTTCTCATAAGTGATGGAGCTGGGACCCGAAGCTGGACCCTGGAGCTCAAGCTTGCGTTTTCAGTCAGGAGCTGTAATGCGTACCATACAAACCGAGTATGTGTAATGTTTGTGCTTGATCTCGTCCGGTAAAGGATGGAACAAGAAAGCCCACTCCGCTCTTGCCAAGAAAACAGTCTGAGGATGTCAGTAGTCTCGAGTTTGAAGACCAACACTCAGAGATTCCTTTTCCCCCGTAGCTGCCACTCTCTCAGCCCCAGGGATCAGGGGCCCTGAGAGGAGCCAGAGCTGTGTGGGGACCCAGAGGAGGGGCTGTGGGGTCCCAGGCCGGAGTCATAGCCCGTGGTGGGATACGTCAGGGGAGCTGCAGCTTCTGCTCTGTCCTGGCAGCACTGGGGCCTCGGCTGCTGGAGAGGGATGGGGACACGTCCCTCGAAGGCCTTGCTGGCAGGCCTTGGGCACAGGCACTCAACCATGCTGTCCCCCTGGGTCTCCTAAGCGGCACTGACCACCCCTCACAAGCAGCATAGCCCTGACCTTTGTATTTCTGGTCCTTTGTGCCCTCCTCTGGCACCCAATGGCCCACCAGGGCTCTAGGTCTGATGCTCTATGATGGTGCCGGCCGACTGGGTTTGTGTCTTCATACCTGTGGCTGAGCTGCGTGGACACATTCCACGGCCACGGCACCTGCCTGCCCTGAGTCTCTGAGCAAAGAGCTTTCAGCAAACAGTTGTCGCGTGTCCCCTGCGTGCCAGGAGCCATGTGGCTGTCCACCATGTTCATGCATGTCATTCCCAGACCCCGGGGCTGTCGGAACTGGAGGTTACCTCCGGAGGAGCACGTGTGTCCCATGTGGGTTGTATCAAAGGTCGGGGAGACAAGATACGTCGTGACTAGCTTATCAGGGTAACCATGTGCAAAGAAATTAATGCCGATTTTATTTCCAAGTGAGGCTGATGACTCTCCTTTCCACATTAATTTTTATTAAGCATTTTATGTATTATTCCAAAACCACAGAGTATGCAGACACAGTTTAGAACACATTATGGGTTGTGCGTTTTGTAATGATCATATGGCCTTAGTCCAGAATGTAGGAGAGAAAATAAACACGATTGTTTTCCAGTGGAAGGGAGTCACCATGGTGATGTGTGGATGAGTGTCGGGGAAGAGCACCACCCACAGGCTGGGCTCCGGGCCCAGCGCCGCCCTGTGTGTGGAATGTGGAGTTCACCCCCACCTGGGGCAGTGCCCCCCCCCCCCCCCCGCCCCAGTCCTTGTGGCAAGTCCTTCCTTCCCGGCCCTCCGCTGTCCAGGACTCTCTGATTCTGTCGCTGGACACAGCACACAGGGCCTTCTTGCTGCTCAGGCCTCCCCTCGGGGGAGCCTTCGTTACTGGCCCTGACCAAGGTAACCCCGACACTATCACATCACAAGGTTTTCTCTTGAGACCTTGACCCTCACTTACTCTCCGAGGGCTTTTCTCAGTGCTTGCCTCCTCATACCCACGCGAGCTCCAGGAGATCAGGGAGTCTCTCAACCCGGGGAGCACGTAGCACGCAGCAGGCAGCCGCAGTTAGTTACTGGATGGAGGGTGGATGAACGTCTCCCCTAAATCCCAGCCCCGCCTCCACCACACGGCCGGTGCCGAGCATCCTGGAGCCTCTACTTCCGTCTGTGTGGGACCTTCGACAGTCCGACCAGAGGGGTGGAGCAGCTTGGGGCTGGTGCTGGGCGAGGGGCTGTGGATCTCTCAGTACAAAGAAGCAGTGGGCGTTCTGGGAAGCTGAGGGTCCAAAATGAGTGACAATCCAACGTCTCCAGAGGCAGAGGAAATCAGGGCTGTGATGGTGTGCCATGGATCCTCGCAGGAAGGACAGGGAAGGGCACAGTAGGTGTCCACTCTGCAAGTGTCACTGTCGGCTTTGTCTCCTTGTCAGTCACCGTCATCACCCCTGTCTGCCTGAGGGGTCTGTGGGGCGTCCTGACAGGTGGGCGTGGTCTGTCTGATTCTTGTGCTGCGGGGCCCATGGGACCAGTAAATCGCGGCCATGGAGAATTCTAGAACCGTCTTCTGCCTCCTTCCACTGCTGCCTCTCTGGGCACCTCCTCCCAGGGGGTATCTCACAACTGTATGAGGGCTCCCAGCAGCCCCTCCCAAGCCAGCTTCATTGTTCATGGGCACCGGGCACTGCTGTGTGTGAAGCCACAGAACACCTTTGGGAGACTACAGTGTCCCTGTGAGAAAGATGTCCCGCAGCCCCAGGCCCTCCTGGAGTGCACGTGTGCCCAGTGCTCTAGCAGCTCTTCCCTGACCCCAGTCCCTCAGGGGTCACGTGCAGGTGTCCATTCCATAGCAGGGACACCCTGACCCAGAACGTGCAGAGACTTGGTGTCTGCGTGTGGCTCCCCCAGAAGCTGACCCTGAGGCACAGATTTGTGTCTTTTGGAAGGTGAGCTGGTGGCAGTGAGCAGCTGGCACCTTGGGCTCAGAGATGTGAGAGCACGGTGCAGAGCGGTCCCGGTAGGGGGCTGACAAAGCAGGGTGTGGATCCACTAGCTCCCGTGTCTCACAGGCCGAGAGGCGCTCCTGAGGTGTTAGTGGCCCAGCGCTTCCGGGCCGTCCCGCAGGCTGACCGAGCCCCATCTGAAAGCAGGGGTCAGATGCTCAGGGGGGTCTGCAGATGACCTCCGGTTGGACGGAGGCAGTACGGGTGGGTCACACCTCTCTGTGACTATGCCCAGCCAGGCGGTGCCTGGGGTAGACCAGAAGCCAGGTGTGGCCACTCCATGTGTGGCCAGGGCTCCTTCTCAGGACTCCAGAGGAGAGGTAGGAGGCTTATGTCGTGATAAATTCATGCCACCAAAGAGCCTGAAAGGGAGGAAGGCATGTGAATGACAGGACGGAAGCCAGCCCCACTGGCCACGGGGTGTGGGTGCGGCTGTGTTGCCTTCTGGGGGGCCTCAACCCCATGGTTCAGTGTGTGACGACTCCGCTGCACGGAAGCCTGCCTCTGGGCCCTGATTCTCTCTTCACCTGTGTTTTTTTTTTTTTTTTTTAAGAAACTCCTTTTATAAGTGGTCTTCTGCATATTACAGTGCTGTTCATAGTGCTTACACCCTGTTTCATAATTGGCCCATACAATATACCCTGTTCAGAATTTTTAATCAATTCTAGCAAGTTGCCCCAGCAATTTAAATAAAAAGTATATAAATGAATTTAGTATTTTAATATTACAGTGACATTAGCCTTATATATGTACTTAGCAATTTCATGCAGTATTACAATTTTATAAAATACTCTTTATTTGGCTGGTGGATAAACCTCAGAGTTAAAACCCTGGGCTTCTCATGGAACCAGCAGAGAAGGGAGTGAGCACAGAAGGCAGAGTGTGCCGTCGGCCACACCGTCCCCAGAGGCCCAACGGCTGCCCTTCTCCGCCACTGATGTCGGTGTGCCCACCCGGCGTGGGGCTGCGCTGGGCAGCGTCTGTGTGTGCTGCGACATGGACTTCAGCTGGGTGGTGGTGGGCATGCCCTGACCCACAGTCGTGCCATTGAGATGGACCCCTCTGGAGACGCTGCCAGTCCGCACTGAGGCAGCCTCCTCCTCCCTGGCAGGGCCTGGGAATGTTAGGGCAGAGGGCTCAGCCCTCCCCGCTTCTGGTAATTTCTGTGGAGGCCCTCGGTGTGCTGGGCAATGTGCAGACTGCTCTGCAGGTGTTACTCCTTGTCAAGGTCATAGTGACCTGCCCACGGCTGATGCAGTGGTTTGTCCTCATGTCGCTTGAGCCGCCAGAGCACTGGACACAGCTGATTCCTGCCTCCTCCCTAGAACAGTCTGCCTGGCTAGCAGGTTTCCTCTTGCCTTGGTGACGGATGCTTCCCGGTCTCCTCTGGAGGCTTCAGGGCTCAGCTCTGGTCCCCTTCCCTCCCACCGACTCCTCCTGGGCTACCGGACTCTGAAACATTGCTGCTCCTGAGGTGGTGGGGAAGAAGCTAGGGGACATCAAATGCTGGTGACACCCACCTCTGGAGGACAGGGAAAGGGGACCTGTCCTGTGCCAGAAATAGGTATGGACACGGCTAATGGCCTCCAGTCCCATTTCTCACTTTTGTCTTCCTTCAGACTCGTTTCAACCTGGCATCCAGAGTGAGTCTGGTGTTTTTTTTAATGTTAAAAAATTGTGGTAAAATATGTCTAATGTGAAAATTACCATTTTAAGCGGACGGTTTGGTAGCATTGAGTGTGTTCACATTGTCGTGCAACTTTCCCCACTGTAGCTCTTCAGAATGTTCTGGATGTGCAGAACTCAAGCTCTGCACCCATTACACACTAAGTCCCTTTCCGCTCCCCCAGCCCCTGGTGCTCACGATGCTACTTTCTGTCTCTGAGTTTGACTTCTCTCCATTTGCCATGTCAGTAGAATGGTGCAGACTTTGTGTTTTCGTGGCCGCCTGCATCACCAAGCATAATACTGTCCTCCGCGTCCCGCCATGCTGTAGCAGGGGTCAGCGTTGCCTTCAGCATCCGAAGCCTAAATCACATTCCATTGTACGGACCAACCACATTTTTATCCTCCAGCAGGTGCTGCTTCTACCGCTGGGCTTTTGAGAATAATGTTCCGTGAACATGGCTGGACAGAGAGCGATTCTTCTAACACAAGTCAGACCATGACAGTCCTCTGCTCAACACGGCCTTCCAGTTCTTGCTGGAACCCACACCCGCAGGATGGCACCCGAGGACCTGTCTAGCCCGCCTCTTGTACCGCTTGTACCCCTACCTTCCATGCAGCCCTGCAGCCACACGGAGCTCTCTTCCTTCCTCAAACACATGGGCTCTCTCCTGCCCTGTGGCCCAGGCCCAGGCTGTTCCCTCTGTGCCCTCTGCCTGGGACACTCTTCCCTGAGAGCTTCTTGGCTTCCTCTGTCGTCTCCTTCAGATCTTTGTTCCAATGATACGCCTGCCCTGATCACCCTACTCCCGTTGCCTCATAACGCCCCCTTCAGACCCTCCTGACTTTCATAAATAGCCTTCATCACCCTCTACCATGCTCTACCATGCTATGTAACTCACCTTTCTAGTGTGTTTATTAGGTCTCCTACTCTCAGGGGGCCGGGATCTCTTCTGCTCCATTTAGGGGTTTCCTGAGCACCTACAACAGTGCTTGGTGGGTCATAGGTACTCAATAAATACTTGTTGAGTGAATACATTTTTTTTTTTTTTGTAACTGCTTTGCTGTGATGTAATGTATATAGCACATGGCTCACCCATCAAAGTGGTTCTCTGTGTTTAGCATGTTCACAGGGTTGTGCAACCATCGGCATGAGTGTTTGGACACTTCCATTACCATCCAGCGAAACCCTTCAGCTGTCACTCTGCGTTCCCCTGGCCCTATGTTCTGTCTGTAGAGACTTCGCTATTCTGGACATTTCATGTAAGCGGAGTCCTATCCCATATGGTCTCTTATGACTGGCTTCCCTCCCTTCCCATCATGTTTTCAAGGTTGCGCCATGTTGTGGCGTGTATTAGTGCTTCTTCCCTTCCTCTTGCTGGATGGTAATCCATTGCATGGATAGACACAGTTTCTTTACGGCTCATTTCATGGACATTTGCGTTGTTTCCACTTTGTGACTCTTGTGGCTAATGCTGCTCTGACCATTCACACACGGTCTTTCTTGGTGCGGACGTACGTTTTCATTTCTCTTGTGTGTATCGCTAGGAGCAGAATTGCTGGGTCATGTGGCACTTACATGTGTAATCTTTTGGGGAACTGCCTGATCGTTTTCCAAAGTGGCTGCACTATTTTCCATTCCTGCCAGCTGTGTGTGAGAATTCCAATTTTCCCACAGCCTCACAGTGCTCTCCTTCTTTCTGATTATAACCATCCTACTGGGTATGAGGCGGGATCTCACTGTGGTTTTAATATTCATTTCCCTGACGACCAATGATTCTGAACATCTTCCACTGGTATATTTGTGTATCTTACATTTGGTTATCTTTTCTTGGAGACACATCTATTCAGTTTCTTTGCCCATTTTAAAATTAACTTCTTTGTCCTTTATTACATTCAGATCTTTGATCTCTTTTGAGTTACTTTTGTATATGGTGTGAGGTAGGAGTCCACCTTCATTTTTGGGTGGATATCCAGTTGTCCCAGCATTATTTGTCGAGAAGACCGTTCTTTCCCCATCGAATGATCTGTGCAGCCTTGCTGAAAGTCAGTCAGCCATAAATGGGAGAGTGTGTTTCTGCACTGTTTGTTCTGTTCCGCTGATCTGTACATCTGTCTTTAGGCCAGTCCCATACTGTCCTGCGTACTATAGCCTGGTAGTAAATTTCCAAATTGGAAGGTGTGAGACTTCCAACTTCATTCTTTTTCAAGATTGTCTTGGCTATTCTGGATCCTTTGTGTTTCCATATGAATTTTAGAATGAGCTTGTCAATTTATGCAAAGAAGCCAATTGGAATTTTGATACAGATTGTGTTGAATCTGTAGATCAGTTTGGGGGAATATTGTCATCTTAACATGTTAAGTCTTCTGATCCATGAACGTGGATGTCTTTCTATTTATTTAGATCTTTTTTAGTTTCTTTCAACAATGTTCTAAAGTTTCAGAATATAAGTTTTACGCTACTTTTGTTGAATGTATTCCTAAGTATTTTATCCTTTATGATGCTATTACAAATGGCATTTTTAAAAAAGATTTTATTTATTTGACAGACAGAGATCACAAGTAGGCAGAGAAGCAGGCAGAGAGAGAGGAAGGAAAGCGGGCTCCCTGCTGAGCAGAGAGCCCGATTCGGGGCTCAATCCCAGGACCTTGGGACCACGACCTGAGCCGAAGGCAGAGGCTTTAACCCACTGAGCCACCCAGGTTCCCCACAAATGGAATTTTAAAATAAATTTCATTTTTGGACTTGCTCATTGCAAGTGTATCAAATGGATTAATTTCTGTATACTAATCTTGTATCCTGCAACCTTGCCAAGCTTGTTTATTCTGATAGCTTTTTTTTTTTCTGTTTGTGGATTCCTTAGGATTTTCTATATATAAGGTCATCCCATCTGCAAATAGAGATAGTTTTACTTCTTAACTTTCCAATCTGGATGCCTTTTCTTTTCTTTTATTACTAATTTCTCTGGCTAGAACCTCAAGTACAAGATGGAATGGAAGGAATAAATGAATTTTATTTTATTTTAAAAAATATTTTATTTATTTATTTGAGAGAGAGAGAGAAGGTGTGCAAGTGGGGGACAAGCAGAGGGAGAGGGACAAGCGGACTCTGTGTCAAGCTTGGAGCAATTCCACGACCCCGAGATCATGATGTGAGCCAAAATCAAGAGTCAGACTCTCAACCAACTGAGCCACCCAGGCACCCAGAATTAAATGAATTTTAATTAATGCTCACATCATTCAGTATGGTAATTATAGTGTTTATTCCCATTTGACAGATAGACAAACTGCCTTTAGAGAGATGAAATAAATTGAGGTTACACAGCTGGCAATCTCTGTACGTGGTGGAGACTCGGAGACAGATCAAGGCCAACTTGCTTGATGACACCCAGCGTGTTTAACATCAAGCTCTGGAAGTCTGAGGGCAGGACTAAGCTCCTCTCTGTGCACTGGATACCCTGTGAGGTACCCGTAAGGCAGGTCAGCAACATGGAAACTGTAACATTCTACCGAAGTCTCCTAGTACCTCACCTCATCCTCTAGCAGCCCTGCTATGAGAGGGATGAGTCCTAGTGTCCCCATACCACTAAGGAGGAGCTGGTACTCGGGTGACTCAAGTGACTTGCCTGGATTCTGGGAAATGTTGCCGTGGTCGGGATGGGATGGGATGTCCTGGGGACTGAACATCTTCTCGAGGTCAGCCACGGAGCTGGAGGTTCTCTTTAATCCTCACTCGGTATCACTCTCCCTTTGCTGTTGCTTCGAAGACGGATGGTTACAGGGACTAAAGGAGTGGCTTCAGGCACACAGCTCATAAATGGCAGGATCTCCCCTCAAACCCAGGCGTTTGACCCCAGAAATTGGACCTGCTGTCCCTGCACCAGGAGACCTGAGATGATTAAGGAAATTCATTAAGGGAAACGAACATGGAAAAAGCACGATCCCCAGAAGGCCAGCCTTGCCAGGTTTTGTCGCTCCCGGAGACGTGGCCCCTCGCTGTGGCCCCCTCCCCCCACCCCGCCCCTTTGGTGTAGCTGCTGTCCAGACTGGATAATCTTGCAGGAAAAGCAGAGACCTGTTCACAAACTCCTGCCTTTTCTGAGAGAGTCTGACTAATCCAGTCCCTGTGACTAATCCACTCCTCGACTTTATCTTTAGAACTGATGATTAACTGAAATGGGTTAAATCATTCCCATTTCAGCCCCACACCTGGATGTTCCCTGGGGGGAGTGTGTTAGGGTGTTGTGGGGTGTTACGGGGTGTGTGTGAACCGTTGGGATCTCCGCATTTCCAGTGGGTGGGGCTGGGGTCAGGTCCCATATGGCACTGTGGTCTCTTCTGCTGACATCACAGGTGATTCCATGTGGATGCTCAGGGCAGAGCCAGATGCCCTGGGGACAGGGACATGCAGGGTGGGCCCCCTTGGTACTGACTGTGTGGAAGGTGCTGTGGGTGAGAATTCTGGAAAGAGGAGGTTGCTTTTTTGTGACTTTCCTTCCCCATTTTATGCTAAGAGCCAACATTCTGCTCCCAGATTACGAAAGTCCCCAAAGACAGGGACCCAGTCACCAAAGCAAGTGCTCTAGCGTGGGGGAGGGGCTGCTGCCAGGAAGCCCACCCCTCAGACCCTGGGTGGGTAGAGCCTGGATGTTGGAGTCAAGCCCCTGGCAGCTCACTCTCTGTTGACCTTTAGTGTATGATTTAGTATTTTTCATCCTCAATTTTCTCATTTTAGAGCTCACTTAGGCCATGCTCAGTTTTCAAAAGAAGGCACTGGATTTTGGAATTGTCCCCAAGGCCACATGGTAAGTAAAGGACAGAGGGAAGGGCAGTGACCTGTGCTGATTGTCAGCGATACACCGGCATCTCATCGTCCTCACAACCGTTCTCAGAGGGGCTGGTGCTCTCCTACCCCACTTGCCAGGAAAGGTTACTCAGCCGAGACACAGCAAAGCCACAGCAGGGCAGGACCGGAATCCATGTGGGCCTGACTCCAAGCCCCGTGTGGGTCCCACAAAGCCCCCAGATGGAGGCGTCCTTGGACCCTTCTGCTGGCTGACTCTCAGCTCAGCCACCAGCCATTGCGTCTGGGGCACTGAGCAGTGGCCTCACCTGCCCAGGGGCAGGGGGCAGCGCTGGATGGGAGAGTCTGGGCAGGAGGCGGTGAGGGAGGCGATTCTGCTCCCAAACCACCTCCCACATTCTCCCTTTGCATGTGAGCCTAACTGGGAAGAGGAGCCTGGGACCCGTGGAGGTTGTCGGCTCCTGTGACGTGTTGGCAGCCTCCAGTCCTGACGCGGTGTTCTATGCTATACATTTAACTTATAGATGGGAAGGTATTCCCCAGGATTCCAAGGCTGAGAGCTTTGGGACTTTGGTGAGAAAGGAGCCCAGTGCCTTCTGAGCCAGGCTTCCTACAAACTGCATTTCAGAACAAACTGTGGGAACAGTGGTCCCCAAGTCTCAGTGACTTGGGATAGCAGTCTGTGGTTTGCCACTCCTGCCTCAGGCTCACTGTGGGTGGCCAGGGTGTAGGCTCATTGGGGTCACTCAGGGACCTGGCCGATGGAGCCCCCTTTTTAAGCATGTTGGTCGCTATGCAAGAGGGAAGGCAAGAGCCGTGGGGTCTTCACCTGGTGACTAAATGTTCCAGCCAGAAGCAACCAGACAGAACTAGTTCCATGGCCCCTGCCTCCCACCCCCAGAGGGGCAATCCTGCCACATGCTGTCATGGGGAGAGTATGTCCCAGAAGTAATCACGGGAGAGGAGAGGGGCAAGAGCTCTTCTGGGTGGGGGCAGAGGTTTCCTGCTGTGGGGCTGTCCAGCCAGCAGAGGTGTCCGGCAGCATCCCCAAGGCCTGTGCTGACCTCCTGCAGGGCTCGCAGTGCCTCTAAGGCGAGGCTGCAGACAGGGGCCTTTGTCCTGGAACAGAAGGCAGAGGCTAGAGAATCATCTTCACCTTATTTTTCCTTATGGCTGTGGGCTGGGACTTGCAGACACACTTTCTGTAGCTGATTAAGGGTCAGGAATCTGGATGGGGCCCAAGGACAAGGTCCCAGAAGAAGGAAATGTGCTTGTTCCCACTTTTCTGTGGGGCCAGGCAGTGGACGGGCTTGGGAAGCACGGCGAATAAAGACAGGAGTGTGACAGCTGCCCTCAGGGAGGCTGCAGGGCTGGGTCAGAGGGGCTCCATCCGTCTGTCTGTCCATCCATCTGTCATTGAAGGCTAGCTTTGCTCATCTTATTAACTCTGTGCCTTTCGGTATGTCACTTAACCTCGCTGGGCCTTGGCTTTCTCATCTCTAAAATTTGGGACCCATTCCTTGCCCCGCGGGGGTGTTGTGAGGATTCCGGGGGATCTGCATGAGAATCACTGGCGTGGGTCTGGCACACACTGGACGCAGTGGATTCCAGCTGAAGGAACACATCACAGCTTTCTGCTCTGTGAAATGGGTGTCATAAGAAGCAACTTTACCTCATGGGACTATTAGGAAGACCAAAAGAGACAGTCTGTGCAAAACCCCAGGCTGGTGCAGGCCCCTGAGGGACCCTAGTGTCCTCCTGGCCTTCAGGGCTGGGGGCTGTGAGGGGACTGTTCTCCCTCCTTCCCAGGCAGGTTGCAGCTCTCCAGAGCCCTCACTGGGGCTTCCTGAGCCCTGTCCTGGGAAAGGCCCCCTCCCCTGATGTTAGCCTGGGAGGGTCCAGGGTGAGTGCGCCTCATACACCACGGGGTGCCCACGGCCGTGAAGTGCAGTTTTTATTCGCTGTGTCTGGGCTGGCTTCCCCCTTCCCTGCCCCTGCGGCACCTGCTGCTCTCTTGAACCACCATCCAGCCTCTGTCCAGTAGATTCCCATCGCTGCGTGCACCCTCTGGTGCCTTCTGTCTGTCGGGGCGGCTGTGGAGAAGAGGAAAATGTAACCTTGACCCGTTTAGGTGTTTCTGGCGTCAAATGGGATAAAATGGTATGTTTTCTTTGGAAGGAATATTTATTATTTAAATATTTAACTTATTTTACCATCATCAATCCCCATTATAAAAATCATTAATCATTGCACGGAACTTTGAAAATACAGAAAAGAATTTGGAGGAAAAGCGAGGGTAACCCGCGGAGCTCCCCTTCCAGAGGTCACAACTGTTGGCATTGTGGTCTGTTTCCTTCCAGCCCCCTGCCGTCCGGACATGTGTTTGTTTTGTTTCATAACTGGGATTGTAGTTTTGGTAGCTTCCTTGTTCATTTAACAACATAGTGTGAGCTTGTCCCCTAGTCATTAAATATTCTTTGGAAACATGATTTTTAATGTTTGTCCGATAGCCCCTTGCGTGGCTCCCATCGTTTCTCTCTCTGTCGCTCTTTTAGCTTCGAGGAATCCAGCAGAGATTCCCTTTGTGGAGCCTGGCCCTGTCTGAGAGGCCGAGAGATGCTAGAAGCCGTTGACCGAGTTCTCCCTTCGCCAGGCCTGTTGCAGGCCCTTACGAGCTGCGCAGAGAGAGCCCTGAGGGATGAGGTGGGGCCGGGGTCCAGCCTGGGGGACCTGGCCACAGTGACCTCAGCGGTCCGGATCATGTTACTGTGTCCTCGATCCTGGGTCCTGCTCCGTGCCACCCCCCCCCCCCCTCAGGCACGCTGCTGTCAGTCTTGGGCTGGGGGAGGGGGGCACTGTCACTATCACGCTCCGAGGCTGTGGCTTTGCAGACCCCCCTAGGCCTGAGAAGCAGACCCCACCCAGCGACATGGCCTTGCTGGCTCAGGGCTGACCGTCTCATGGAGGACAGGAGTAGGACCCAAGCGTGTGCCCGCCCGTGCCCACAGGGAGCTGGCTTGCTCCAGAATTTCCCGGCTCCCTGACCTTGGAATCCACTTTCCTTACCTCCTTGTCACCTCCGTATGCCCAGAGCCTGCTTTGATTGAGGAACTCTCTAGTACAAGATGGAAAAAACCCAAGGGTATGAAAGTCACTGCACTTTATAGCCTTTTAAGGGCCTTTTAAAAACAATGTTCATTCAATTTTTTTCTTTTTTTATGAGCTTTTTGGTACACACAGTGCATAATCCCGCATAAAATGGCTGAACATTATCCCGGCATAAAGACCCAGTGCCGACGTGAGAGTCCGTGAGGGTGGGGGCTGGCTTCTGGGGGAGAAGCCGCAGCCCTCCGGTTCTGAGGAGGTTCCGGATTTCAGGGCCAACAAGTGCCCTCACTGACCTGAGGGCAGCACACGGGTGCTTGGGTCCTTGGGGTGCGAGGCTCAGGCCCCTTCCTGGCCAATGATGCTGACGTGGCTTGAACCCTGACCTCCAGAGCCAGCCACCCATGCTGTTGTATGCTTGTCTGTTTTCCGGAAGCTGGCTTTGCTTTTTTGGTCGGCTAGCCGGGGAGAGCTGGTCCCATGTTGCAGCTTCTTAAATGTCAATTCCATGGCTGATCAGCGCCTAGGCCGCTGAGGGGTGCTGGCTGTCTGCAAAAGTCCTGGGCGCGGTGTGCAGAGGTTGGCGCCGGCTCGGCCCTGACCCCAGAGGGTTGTTGGGTTGGGGCATTTGCTTGGTGCCCGGTGCTGTGCTGAAGGCGCCTCGCACTTGCGCCCAAGGTGTGGTGTGGGTGAGGGAAGCTCCAGTGTTGTCTTCAGACCCGTGACTCCTCTATGAGTTCTCATCGGCTACAGCTCCGTGCCACAAGTCCCAATATCTCCTTCTCCAAAGTGGATCTCCCAGATCACTTCTCGAACCCCCAAACAAGTATTTTGCAACAGGTGTTTTGTAGGGTGAGGTCTGAGTGTTGCTTTGCGGAATAGGAAGGAGAGTTCCTGTTTGTGGCCTGCTCACTGTGCCCCGCTCATGGGGATACAGAGCAGCCCAGCGGTGGGAACTCTACCAGTGAAGCCATGAGAAACAGAGATGCCATGTCACTTGTCCAATACCACACAGGAGAGAGGCTCTGAGCTCAGCAGCCTGGCTCTAAGGCCAAGCCCCTCAGGAACGTGACCCTGTTTAAAAGTTCACTGGGGCCCCCAGGGCAGCTGGGAGTTGGAATAGCACCCCTGGGTGCCTATTTCCGAGTACATGAGGCTGGGACTCCACCTCTGCCTCCTTCTCTCTGTTTGCCTGGGACAGGTTAGTTCCTTGGCTGGGTGGGCTGCAGGGGGCAGGCTGCCAGACTCTGACCCTGCCCTTTCTCAGTCTGCACCTGCTTTCCTGGTCGTTCTTTTGATGCCTGTTCACTTCGCGGTCTTGATTCTTCTCTGTTAGAAGGGCTTCGTGTTTATCGATTGTTGTCTCCAGACCTTCAGTTTTTCTCTGCGGCTCTGGTAATCTGGAAATGAGTCTTCCAGCCTCGTTAGCCCCCGGATTCTGCAGAGCATCCGACCTTTTCCTAATCAGCTCCCACTAATCATGGCCAGAGGCTCTGAGCGAGCTGGGGTGGGGGGACAGGGTGCACAGGGCTGGGGCGGGTTGGGGGAAGGCCCACAGGACCTCACCCAAGGATAGATGACACTGACACTGCACCTGCTGCCCGTCTTCCCACCTCTTCTCTCACCTCCGTCCTCCTCTGTCCCGGGGGTCATGGGCACGTGTCCTTTAACCTGCTGGGGGCTGCCCTGGTTCAGAGGCAGATGTGGGGTTGGGGAGAGAGGTTGTTGCTTGTTGATAGCCCCAGGGCAGGTCCAGATGGCATGTGGGATGGAGCCAGAGCTTTGGGGTTGGTTAGATCTAGGCGGAGACCTGGCGTTGTGGCCCCAGATGAGTTAGTTCGGCTCTCTCTACACTGGGGAAAGTCAGGGCACTGGGGGCGGATGCTGCTGTGGGAGTGGCCCTCAGAATGACATGATTGTTGCTGTGGTCGTGGAGTGGGTACCGGTTCCCCCAAGGACCCTGCCCGGACCCCATCTGTGTATCTAATTGTTGTACCACATCTAGATCACCGTTGGGGCCCGGCGCTCCCCATCTTGCCGCCTGTGGGGAAGAAGCTGTTTGGATTGGGTGGAGCTTAGCTGCCAGGGCGGTGGGGGTCTAGCCTCCATCCTCCCTGTGGCTAGCGGTTAAGACCCAAAACATTGGAGAGATTTGCTCCAGTGGGTCTTTCTGTGCAAATAAATAATCCTTCAGGCAACAGCCAGGAGGGAAGCCGCACATCAGGGGAAGCAAGGTTCAGTGCTGCTTCTGTGGTCCCCAGCCGCCTCCCCCCCAGCTCCCGGCAGCAGCATTTTCTGCTCAAGAAGGTGCTGCAGCGGGGTCTCATCCGGGGACCCACAGCTCGGGGGCTTGAGCATCCACTGTTTCAGGCACACTACCCGGAGCTTGCCACCCCCTACGTCCTGGGTCCTGCCACATTCTGCCTTTGGCAGCCCCGTCGGCTCCCCAGCCCCTGGTAGGAACTGAGGAGGCAGGCAGAGCTCCATCCCTCACGTGCTCCAGGCGCCTGCCTACACCAGGGCACACCGCGGTCCGCCTGGGGGCCTGCTGGGTTGGCGTGGGCTTCCGGGGGGCGGTGCGGGGTCCCAGCGGCCATCCCTCCCTTTGCCTTGCTGGTGCACAGTGTTTTAGGCTCCCTTTGGCTGGCCTTCTTCACACTCCTGTTTCCCATTTGCTGTTAACAGCAGTAATTACAGTACAGTTGTGAGATGAAAACATGACTAAATTATGACACTGCTTGTGTAACAATCTCTTAAAACTGACTCAGAAGGCAACAGCTGCACAATCAGGCCATAAATCCTCCTAAATGAACTTGTCGGTGGCGAGGGTACCTGTGCGGCAGAGCCGTGTGCGAGATAACTAGGCTGTAATGGGCTCGGAGAGGGAGCACCAAGGATGGCCTCGGAAAGAAGGAAACTTTGTTCTTTGTCATGAACCACTTGTTCTCTTATAAAAACAAAGGGCCCAGTATTGGTCCGTTAACTCCCTCTGTTGTTGGGACGTCAGGGCCCTGGTGGCAGAGCATCCGGCTGCAGAGCTGACTGCAGGGATCCTGTCCTGCCTGAGGTGGGGCCTTCTCGGAGTCCAGGCAGAGGCTGAGTGCCGGGGCCGGGTGGGACGCGGTCCATGTAAGTAGCGGCTGGTGAGCTTGGCCTTGGTGGGGCCCAGGGAACTTCTGCCGTCCTCCTGGGTGGGCCAGTGCTGTCTGCCACTCTTTTTTTCTTTTTTTAAAAATTTACTTATTTATTTGGGGGGGGGGGGGGTAGGGACAGACAGAGAGGGAGAGAGAGAATCTCAAGCAGATGCCATGCTGAGTGTGGAGCCTGACGCGGGGCTCCAGCTCATGACCCCGAGATCACGGCCCGAGTCGAAGTCAAGGTCGGGCAGCGAGGTTCCCCGGGGTCTGACACTCTTCAACTTGACACACGGAAAGAGGAAATCCGAGGCGGGACTCCGAGGTTCACTGGGAGTGACGAAGGCTTGCTTCCAACTTCTCTCTGGAAGGAGACCTTGTGGACCACAAAAGTCTCGGGAGAAGGACGAAGGCTGGTAGGCAGGTTGTTTGTCCTTCCCCCGGCTCCTGCTGGTGGCCTGATGGGGCGACGCTTTCCCCGGGGCCCTGCTGCCCTTCTGCAGACCAGCTCTTAGTACTGTGCTCACTCCCTGTCGCCGCCAGAACAGAGGACCACAGACTTATGGCTTCGGACAACACGGCTGGATTGTCTTACAGCCCTGAAGTCAGAAGGCTGACCCCGGTCCCAGTGGGCTGAAGTGGAGGTGTGGGTGGCGCATCTTCCAGGGGCCGACGAGGTTCCTGGCCTGCGGGCCTCCCTGCCTCCATGTTCAAGGCCAGCAATGGAGGAGGGTGGAGTCTTTCTCACGTCACAGCTCTCTGACCTGCTCTTCTGCCTTCTTTCTCTTCCATTCTTAAGGCCTCGTGTGGATTATACTGAGCACACCCGGATAATCTTTCCTTCTCGGGGATCAGTTCATTAGCAACCTTCCCGGCCCTTGGGATCCTAGTTGCCCTTTGCTATGTGACAGAACACATTCATAGGTTCTGAGGGTTAGGATGTGGGCATCTTCAGGGGGACAGTATTTGCTTGGCCAGAGGCAGGTGGAGAGCAGGGCTGTGGCCCATTTGGCCTTTGCAACCTCTGAGCAGAGCACAGGCAGGGCTCAAACGTGAGGAAGGGTGGCTGAGCGGGTCCTCCAGGAAATGAGAAAGAGAAGGCAGCGTGGCTAGGTCAACGGCGTGGCCTGTCGGTGCAGGTGACGAGCCTACACTGCAGACAGGACTCGCAGGGTCCAGGAACTGCTAGTCAGAGCCAGTGTGGATGTGTGTGAACCAAACCCAGGCGGAGACGTACCCACGGCCTCACAGAGTGTTGGCATCTTCCTGAACGAAGATCACGCATGGGGGGTGGGGGTAGTGGACAGTAACAGACTTTCCTCCCAGCCCGCCTCCCTGGAGAAGGTGCAAATCAGGAAACTGGCCTTCAAAGTTGAAGTTCAGCGTTAACGCTTTTCAAAATAATTGAACGACACACAAACCCCAGACGTGGCTCAGACCCACTGGCCAGGGCTCCATAACGTGCTCCATTCTGGGGCTGCAAAGCCTTCCCCGCTGAGCCCGGACCGGCGGGCTGCCTCTACCCTCTCCTGGAGCGCCGGCAGCTGGCCTCCCTCTCGGACCGCTTTCGTGATGATTTGCAGGCATCTCCCCGGACCTGTCCGCACAACAGATTTCTGGAGCGTGTCCTCCGGGACCTCCAGCTCCAGGCCTATTACTGAAGTCCGTCACCCAGAAAATCTGTTGACGGAACCGTTCTCTCTGAACTGCAAGCAAATTGGGAAATTTGAATGTGATGCAATAAGCCTGCAATAAAACAGAGCCTCCGAGAAGCGCACGGAGCGCGTCTCCTCCCCGCCCCCGTCCGCCGGGCCTCGGCCGCTTCCCGAACTGTCATCCTCGAGGGTGGCCACATACAGTATTTATTTTTTTTAATTAAGCCGTGTTGCTGTGTGGCTCACCCTCCACAGATGCTTTAGAAAGCCCAGCTTTATAAGTTGCTGGAAGTTTTTATTTTTTTTAAGCGGATAGTAAAATTAAGCAGTTATTAGTATTCACGAAAAATGCTCGTGGCAGGCTTTGCACACGTAATGAGAAGCCACCTGCAGTTCAAAGCAGTACTTGATAATGCTGTAATTAGATTTGAGATGCAAAAAAGCTCATTAAAATTAAATAACATATTTGTCACTGTTTTAAGAGGTACAGATTGCCTAGAACCATGCTGGTCTCTTGACCTTGAGTATTTTGGCGGAGTCCTTGCTGCCAACAATTGGAAAATAGCATCAGCAGTTCTACAGAGAGTCCCGAAAACATGCTCATCTTCGGTTCAGTCTGTGTTGAAAAAAATTATATAGATATCCAGGGGAAATTACAGATCTGTACACAGTGTGTTCTGGGAGAAGAGGGTGACCAGAATCCCCTTCAAACAGGCAGTTCAAATAGCGCTAAGAAGAGATGAGCATGTGTTTGTGGGGAGGCTGGGGCTGGTGGAGTAGGGGGTGCATTGTGATGGGTCTGCAGGAGGTGCTGGGGGGACTGTCTGGGCTCAGCCTGCAGGAGGCCGCTTGTTCAGAGTGGGTGCAGGGCGCAGAACTAGAATGTCAGCCCTCGAAGTACCAGTGAGATGTGACCTAGACTTCCCAAGGGCCACAGTCTGCTTGGGGGACAAGGCACAGAAAAGTCAGGAGCCAGGAAAGGGAGTGTGGCTAATAGTGGTAAGAGCGTCGCGCACACCAGGTACGAAGGGGCATGGTGGGCTTTACCTTAGTAACCCTCTCCATTTTGCCCACTGTTGCCTGGATATTGTTCTGAACACTTCATTTCATCCCCCAGGCAACCCTGTTACTCCATTGTACAGATGTGGCAACTGAGGCCTGAGAAATGAAATAATCAGCCCAGGGTCACTGGGTAGTTTGTGGCAGAGCTGCGTTTCAGCTCTGCCCTTGACAGATATTCTGTATTTCTTCTGTCTTGAAATCCGTAAAGCAGTCTGCAAAAGTAGGATATAATTTAAAAGCAATCATGGTGATTTTCATTCTTGGAGGAAGAAAATGCAAGTTGCACTCAAGAGGGGGAGTTTGCAGGGAGCAGAGAGTTCTTACCCGGAGGCGAGCGGACTGCTGAATGGTGGGAAAAGACAGCAGTTTATACACAGAGGCCTGGCCTGGCCTCCCAGAGACAGTGTGGACTCTCACGGCCTGGGAGAGCTGAGGCCCTGTCTGTCCTTGTCCTGGGGGCAGGGAGCCTGTGGGAAGTCAGCCTGTGGCCGACTGCCCCTCCCGCGGTGGCTGGATTGATTTCCAAGGCTGACTCTCTTGGCACTGGGTCCAGATTTAGTTCTGTGGAGAGCTCGTCTTTCAAAGTCCAGCTCAAATGTCACCTCCTCTGCAAAGACTCCCCCAACCCCTGAAGCAAAATTAATCACCCCTCCTCTGTGCTCCCACAGCACTCTGTTGATACCTTCAGAATAGTCTTACCACATCGGACTCGGATTTATGTGTTTACAAGTCTCCCTTTGCAGCTGACAGGGACTTCTCGAGGGCAGGTCCCCTGCTACTTTGCCTCTGTGTCCTTGCACCTGGGGCAGCGCTGTGCATGCAGTGGGCGCTCAATAAATGAGTGAGTAAATGACTGACTGTTAGGTGATTGAATTTGATTTAATTCAACAGACAGTGACAGAACATTTATGACACGCAGGTCCTGCCCTGAGCCCCTTACACAGATGAATTTACTTAGTCTTCATGATGGTCCCGGGGGATCAGCTCTATTGTCTCCATTTCACAGGTGAGGAAACAGGCCCAGAGAGGTTTTGTGACTTCATATCTTGCCCTGGCAAGTGGTAGAGCTGGGCTTTTAAATCCCAGTTAGGCTGGGGTGGACACAGCTGCTTAAGGCCGCTTTACAGAGAAGCACATTCCGATTGTGAGCAGTGATTCTGGAATCTATGGAATTAATTCTTATTGCACTTTTTCTTTTCTTTTCTTTTTTTTTTTTTTAACTTTTCTGAGTTTAGGGAAGTTTGGGAAAAGTGTTTGGGCTGTGATGCAGTTAAGGCTTCTTTGTTGTAAGCCACAAAAAGCAACTGTAGCTAAATTAAGCAAAACTGGATTCTGGCGAAGCCTGCGGAGTGGTGCACTGGCTGAAGGGCTCTGGGGAGCCGGGACCGATGCAGAAGGAGCTGGAGGGCAGGCTTGTGGGATGTGCTCCCTCGTCTCCAGTCTTCCTGTCACTCCCACCCCCAGATTCCTGGGGGCCCCACTGCCAACCTGATTGTGTGGTTAAGAGGGGGAAGACCCAAACAAAACTAAGGGGCTGTTAAGACTGACTGTGGGTGGGTGCTGGGTGGCCAGGAAGGTGTAACAGACTTTGCCAGAAGTGCCTGTCTGCTGCTGTGGGTTCCTGCTCCTCACGTGCCTTCAGCGGTCCTGCGGCCGCCCGCTGTGGCCCAGGGGGCTGAAGATCATGAGGGCCCAAGTCTCACTGTCATGATTCCTTGAGACATATTCTTAGAGCTGGGGGTAGGTTGGGTTGGATGATTCTTCCTGAAAGGAATATTCACTGGCAGTGACCTTTCTCAGGTTCTTAACCTTTTGAGCGGATTGATCCAATTGATCCGAGCGCATTCATTGTGGGGCTCCAAGGGACACAAATACCACAGGCCAGGCCAGCTTGGAGATTTGGAAATGGGCATGAACTGGGGTTAAGACTGTCTCTCTCATGGGGATGGCACCAGACCCTGGCTGGCACAGGGGAGGTAGCATCTGGCTGGGCGTCCCAGGAGAGCTGAGCAGACAGCGGGGACCTTTCTCAAGGTTGTTGCAGGTTGTTGCCCTGGTTCAAGGCAGGGAGGGGGTCCCGGTTTCCGGGGGTGCGAGAGCAGGCGGCTGTGCGTGGCGCCCTGCAGCCAGTCGGCAGTCTTCTGGCATAGGAATCACCTTGCCTGGTTTTGTCAGGTCGAAGTCCTCAGCCTCAGTCGGCCCTCTCCATGGTCCCACTAACTCCATGGTCCCACTGACACCCCTCCTCTGGACGCGACCTGGGACCAGGGCGCTGTGCCCTTTCTCTGCAGTGTCTGCTGGAGGGAGCGTCCGCTGCATCAGCGCCTGCTGCTCCGGTGGCCTCCACGCCTCTCCCAGGCACCTTTCCGTTGCACAAACGCGCTCAGAGCGTATGTCAGCTCTGCGTGGGGCACAGAGCGCAGTGGGGAAGGGGCACAGGGTCTCTGCTCAGACACAAACAGGTACCACCGCCTCCCCCACTGTCTGCCGGGCAGCCCCTGCGCAAACCCTCTTCCGAGGCCACCTCGCTTCCCCAGGTCAAGGTCAGCTCGCCCCGGATGCTGGAAGGCCTGGTTGTGAGCGGCCCGCGCGCGTCCCTGGCCCAGGAGGCGGTACAGGGGGGCCAGGCCCCGCCCCACCCTGTGGTCCCGCCCTTCTCCTTTGCCTGGACCCTCCTGGCCAGGCCCCGCCCTCCCTATTTGCCCCGCCCCCGGCGGTCGCCCCTCCTCCTGGGTCCCTCTGCGCCCCAGGCGTCCCGCCCCTCACCACTCCTACTGCGCCCCCCGCCCAAGCCCGCAGGAGGCCCCTGATTTGTTCGGCTGTCTGAGCGGTGACCTATAAACCCTTTTCTTCAGAGGGTGCCTGTTCTTGGATTAAATGCCTCTGAAAGAAGCCTCTGCCTCAGAAGTGTCATGTAGAATGTTTCCGCCGACGGAGAACATGACCTTTAAAACCCCAAGAAAAGGAATCCGAACTGCCAGGAGGAGAATGGGGCGAGAGGGCGCTGAACTGGGCTCCGCCTGCCCGCGGGGTTCACGCCCTCCCCCCACCGGGTTGAGGAGTGCTGCGGACCCCACCGGGTGTAGGGACCCGGGGCGCTGGAGGGCCCTTTTGGGGATGGGAGGTAGCGACTTGTACCCTGACGGTCACCCATGGGTGTGTGCGAGGGGCGGACATGGAGTGAGTGGAAACGTCCCCCACCACGGTCCGGACCCTTGATGGCATTAGTGGGGAGAGAGGGTCGTCTGGGGGACGATGGGCTGCTCCTGAAGGTGGGGTGGCCTGCTTTAGTCCTGAGGTTATCCTAGCTGGCTGGAGGCTGCCCTCGGTAGGGCCATTGTGTCCTGGCTGCTCCGGGTCCTCCTTCTGCACGCCACAGAGCCTGGGGCAACCCCCGGACCCACATTTCATCTGAGACTTCTGGTCTTTGTTGCTTGGGCAGAGAATGTGGCGGTCGCTACCGCTTTCCTCCTGTGATGAGGTTCCTAGACTCTTGGCAGTGGCTACTCAGTGGGTCCCCATGGGCATTTTACGAAGAGGGCTCCATTTTCTCACTTTGCTGTCCCCTAAGACAAATGGTCATAAATAGGTGACTGACTCACTCCTTCCTTTCTACATTTTTTCTTAATTCTTTATTTACATTCAATTTCGGTAACATATACTGTATTACTAGTTACCAGGTAGAGATCAGTGATTCATCAGTTGCTGCATATACCCATATGAACCCATTAGTCACGGGCCCTCCTTAAAGCCCATCACCCAGTCAGCCCTTCCCCCCACCCACCTCCCCTCCAGCGGCAACCCTCAGTTTGTTTCCTAGAGTTCAGCATCTCTTTTGGTTTTGTAAGAATCCTTGGCAGACATTGGTTTACTTTGGTTCCTGTGCGATACACAGAGGGCTGACTGGATTCTTAATTCTTTATTTACATTCAATTTCGGTAACATATACTGTATTACTAGTTACCAGGTAGAGATCAGTGATTCATCAGTTGCTGCATATACCCATATGAACCCATTAGTCACGGGCCCTCCTTAAAGCCCATCACCCAGTCAGCCCTTCCCCCCCCCCCCCCCCCCCCCCGCGGCAACCCTCAGTTTGTTTCCTAGAGTTCAGCATCTCTTTTGGTTTTGTAAGAATCCTTGGCAGACATTGGTTTACTTTGGTTCCTGTGCGATACACAGAGGGCTGACTGGATTCTT
>NC_081570.1:4414098-4448405 GCF_022355385.1 Mustela nigripes
CTCTCCAAGGGGCCTCTTGGTGGAAGCGGCTATTGTGACTTGCTTGTGGGATGCCACCAGCAATTCTCTGGAAGGAGAATTAGAAGGTTTCTGCAGAGATGAGTCAGTCAGTGGTAGGCCTGTGAGCCTTTGGGCCAAAAGCAGGGGACTGTCTTCTGTCGTGTCATCTTTGTAGAGGCTCAGGGAGGAGAGGCCAGGTCAGCTGGGGCAAGAGTCGTCTTCTTTTGGAGGTATGAGGCCTCTTCCGAGGACCTTAGGAGGAGATTTATTTGTGTTCTCACACAGAGAGGGAGGGTCTTGTTATTGGAGACCTGCCCAGTCCTTTCTGCCATGGGTGTATGGAGCTAGGCTGGAAGAGGGGCCCGCTCTTCACCACCAAGGCCCAGAGAGGCAGGGTCTAGCTGAGAGGGCCTGGCCGTGCCCTTTCTTTTTTTAAAAAGATTTTATTTATTTATTTGGCAGAGAGATCACAAGCAGACAGAGAGCCAGGCAGAGAAAGAGGGGGAGGCAGACTCCCTGCTGAGCAGAGAGCCCGATGTGGGGCTGGATCCCAGGACCCTGAGATCACCACTTGAGCCAAAGGCAGAGGCTTAACCCACTGAGCCACCCAGGCATCCCTATTCTTTCCCTTTTTTTGTGGGATGAACAGGATGTATCCTGCTTTGGGAAAAGCAGCATGACGTGTATGTGTGTGTGCACGTGCGTGTGTCTTTCTGTATGTGTGTGCAAGCTTGCATATGTGTTTGAGCCCCCTTGTGCGCATGCCCACGAGTGCGTTGTGTGCATGTGTGTTTATATGTCCTTGCATGGGTGTGTGTCCGTGCATGTGTGTGCTGTGTGTGCGCGTGCGTGCGTGTGTATGGCACAAAGCCATGCCTAATCCGGGGAACAGAGGTGTTCTGTTGTTATAAATAAGGCTGATTTTTATATTCCCATTTGAGCAGGGAGTGCAACCAGCAGACCAAAGGTAATGCATTTCAGCCGCCCGTTGGGGAAGGTAAATGTGGTTTATAAGCCCCTTTAGCTCAGAGGGGGCTGGGCAGCAGTGGCAGCTGAAGCAAGGCGTGCTCCAGATGGAGGGAGGGGACAGGGTGGTGATTGTGTGCCCCGGTCTCTCTAAAGGAAAAAAAAATGACGTGCCGCCTGTTAGCTAATCAACAGTGAGGAGAAAGTCCTGACAACAAGTAAAGAAAACTTAGCTGGCAATAAAATAAGGGACTTTTTATGGCGGTTTTTATGGGAACATTTTCACTTTGGGAGTTATTAGAGTTAGTGCCGGTTGTGACAAAAGCCGCATTTGCATATCGCCCGTGATGGAGGCTGGATGGAGCCTGAATGCGGCATTAACTGCATATCAGAGACCCTTTCAGAAGCCAAACAGGATGACATTTATTGCAAGCTCGATGCCGCGCGTCTGGCATTAGTTACTGCTTGTTGTGTCCTGTGGAATGTAGATTTTCAGTCTTGGGATCTTTCTGGGACCTGGCGCAGCCGCTTCCTGTGTGGAGAGCTAGCTAGAACTTTTGGAGTGGTGGTGGGGGGGTGCCGAGGGTGGGGAGGGGCTTTGCAGGGTCACACTTTGCCTGGGCACCTTTGGAGGCTGATCTTGGGGAAACCGTCATTCTAGGATTCAGGCCCCATTCCAGGAGATACAGGAATTTCTCCCCAAATGCTCTTTTTTTTTTTTTTTTTTTAAGATTTTATTTATTTATTTGAGAGAGAGAGAATGAGAGAGAGAGAGTGAGAGCATGAGAAGGGGGAGGGTTAGAGGGAGAAGCAGGCTCCCGGCTCAGCAGAGGGGGACTCGATCCAGAGACTCCAGGATCATGATCTGAACTGAAGGCAGTCGTTTAACCAACTGAGCCACCCAGGCACCCTCTCCCAAATGCTCTTAAAAAAAAAAAAATTGAGATTTAATTCACATACCATATAATTCACTCATTTAAAATGCACAATTCAGTGGCTTTTAATGTATTCACAGAATTGTGCTACCATCACCACAGTTAATTGTAGAAGATTTTCATCACCTCCCAAAGAAACCCCTGACTCCTTAGCCATCACACCAATCCCCTTCCCCTTCCAGGGCTAGAAGACCACGACCCCACCTTCGGGCTCTGGGGATTTGCCTGCTCTGGATAATTCGAGACTGTGGAGTCACACGCTTGTGTCTGGCTTCATTAACACAGCATCATGTTTTGGGGCTCATCCATGTGGTAGCGTGTGGCAGGGCGTCACTCCTCATGGCCGAGTGACATTCCATTGTAGGGATGGAGCACATTTTGCTGGTTTTCAGCAGTTGATTTCCCCCTTGTATAAAATCTCTTTTCTTTGTCGTTGTAAAAGATACATGAAAAAACCTTGGTTGAGCCCATCGGAACCAGCTTGGGTTTTCTGCATGGAAGGTGGAGTTCTGGATGGGGAAAAAGCAGAGGATGGCAGGAGATGCTTGCGGGGGCTGGTGGTGGCTGTGGGTCCTTTTGAAAAGAGCGAGCTGATTCTTTGCCCTCTGGCCTGGTGAGGGGCTCACTCAGCAGGAGGTCAGTTGCCTCTGACCCAGAATTGATGTTGGGGTCCTCGGGGTGCTTTCCTGCTCTTCTTTCTGTATGTTGAAAGGGTCCTTTGGTCACTCTGATGAGGTACATTAGTGTGGAGAGGGCTGTGTGGCAGCCTGGAGCCGGGGGCATGGAATGATTGTGTGTTCCTGCCTTGGCTCCTCCACCCCATGAAGTGGAGGGGGGCGACACGGGGTACCCACCAATTTGAAGGTCTGGTCTGAGTGTGTGGGGGAGGGCAACAGCTGTACATCTCGGAGATGGTCTGTCTTCTGCTGGTGGTCGGGGGTGATTCCAGGGGAGGCACCGTGGGCTTCTGCGTGGCCCATGTTTAGGGAGGGTCTTAGGGCGGGGTGTGAAGACAGAACGTCCTATTTTTTCCTCTCCCAGAAAATCAGTAGGATTCCTCAGTGACTCAGCTCTGAGTCTTAATTATGCTGCTATGTAAATATTTCTGAGGTCTCTTGGTTTTCTCAGTTGGCATTATATCACCGCTAATAACTAGAGGGCACATATAAATATGCAAACTCATAATAATGCATTAACTCAAAGAACATTGACGAATTGCCAAACTGAGCCTGAAGCACTGGGCAGCGTGTTCCCTTTGCTGCTGAGACCACCCCCATCTCCTGAATCATGGAATCCAAGAATTCCCTTGGCTCCCCCTGTCCCAGGTGGCACCGTTAGGAGCAGCCCATTACCTCATTTGTGTGTTAAGCAAACTGTTCTCAAGTGGCTCTGGGTGTATTCTCCTGAATCCTGAACTCTCTTGAGTGTGTCCTGGTTTACCTCCTGCTTCTGTCTGTGCTGGGACCAGATCAGCTGAGGGATCGCCCTTGACCTTCTCTCGTCCTTGGTTAAGTTGGAAAAATCATAGCCACTAACTTAGTTCCTGTCCCAGCTCTTCACTGGTGAGTGTGGCCTTGGGAAGTCCTACCAGCTTCTTTGTCCGAAATTCATTAATTTGACAAGTATTTACTGTGTACCTATTGCAGGCCAGATGATACGCAGGCAGTGCATATGGTCCTTGCTGTCTCGCTGCTGATGTCTGCTGGGGTAGACAGACAAGCCAGCAGGCAGTGATAGGAATGCAGTCGACGTGTGTATTAGAAGCATTGGGTCACTGGAGCACCTGTTGAGGGCGTGTAATCCTGTCCTGGTGGGTCAGGGAGAGTTCTTGGACGAAATGCTCTGTCAGTTTAGACCTGAGGATGAGTTGGAGACACCCTGGCAAGGGGAGGTGTCTGGATGGAAAGTGGAGCTGGGGACGGGGCACAGGGAGGAGCACGCGAGGCAGAGGGAACAGAATGTGCGGTGGCTTTGAGGAGAGAATGCAGGGTGTGAGTGTGGCCACAGGATGGAGCAAGTCTGGGAGAGGGGTGGTGAGGTGGGCTGCAGAGGTAAGCCTTCAATTTTCAAGGGCCTTGTCCATCTAGCCAAGTTGGGGGATATACAGAGAAATTGGGTTTTGTCTTGAATGAGAGAAGAGCCACTGCAGGGGGCTCCATCTTGCCTTCGAGACTAGCTCCAGACTACACGGGGGTAAATGGATCAAAGGGGACAAGAAGGGCAGCAGAGACACGTGGCGGGGACAGGGGTCCTTGCTTGGCCACGCTGAGCGTTTGCAGCAAGGGCTAAAGTAGTGGCGTCCTCCCCTGCCGAGTACACTGTACCGTTCACCTGGGCCACACTGAACTAGGCAGGGTTGGAACAGGATGTGGGTGACGGGCCTGAACTTGGAGTCTGGGCGGGAAGGAGGTGGTGTCTGTGGTCTGTGGAGGCAGCGGCCAGATGCATGTGACCTCATGGAGCCGGACGGGGGTCGGGGTGCCGCAGAAGCTGGGTGGCCAGATGGGGGAGGCGTCGGGAGTTCTGGACCCCAGTTGCTGTGTTGCTGCTTAGCCTGTAATCCAGCCGGGCTCCCCACCTGAAGACAAGGATAATCACCCCTGCTTCGCGGCTGTGCTAAGCCCAACCCGAGATGAGCTTGAAGGCAGACTGCGGCCAGAGGGGCTGGTTCTAGCTCTGGGCACTTTTTCTGTCTCAGCATCCTCGTCCGTAATCCGGTGACTTTCCTTGGGAAGGACTTGGGGGCTGAATACCGTAAGACAGTGCGTGCTCTCCGTCTCTCCGTCTATGAGGCAGAGGTTGGATGTCTGTTTATTGGCCTTAAAAACCAGCATCACCCCACAGTTTCGGCTTCATCTGCATTTCTCCATGTTGGATGTGGACCATAGTTAGATCTATTTTGACCTTTCTATATTGAAATCATTATAAAATTAAAGGAAGTTGCCGAGATGGCCCAGAGAGGCCTCATGTACCTTTCACCCCAGCCCCCTCAGGAGCTGGATCTCGGACCGCTGTAATGCCAGGCCACAACCCGCACCTTGGAGTGATACAAGGCGTGTATCTGTCTGGTCTCTGCGTGTCCCACGTATAGACTCATGGGACCTCCCCCAAGATCCAGAACGGGCTCCCCACCACGAAGCTCCCCCCCTCCCCTCTCGGTCCCCACCCTCCCGCTCACTGTCCCAAACCACTGGTTTGTGCTCTATCTCTGCAAGATTATTTTATATTATGAATTTATTCATTTGTATTATAATAATCTGTATTATAATAATGTTCCAGGAATTTAGGATCATGTAAGGAAAATTCTTCCCACTCTTTGGCTGGGCCCAGACGGCTACCACCTTTGTTTCAGTGTCTGTCCTCTGTGCCATTTTTCCACATATGCAAATATTTAATGTATTTATGATCCTAATGCCCGTGGGCTTCCATACCCTGCTTTTCCACCAGAGAGACCACACACGTCCTCCATGTGCGTTGGTCGAAGTGAGGCTCAAGCAGCATCCAGGGGGGGGCACTGGGCGGGCCGGCGGGGACCAGGCGTGGTGGGTGGAGAGGCCACCAGCCCCTCTTGCAGCCCTGTCTCTGTCCCTGCGGGGGCCAGAAGCCCCTTGGCTTTCCGGAGTGGGTCCATCACCCCGTGGCTGGCTCGCCGGTCCTGGGACTGTCACCGAGCATGAAGCAGAGATGGAGAAACCCTTGAAAGTAATGTACAGAGCGAGAGTCAGGAGCATCCTGCGGAAGAACAACGCATCGCGGCCCCGGTCTGTCCTTGTCCGCCTCGCTGTGTGAGGAGTTACACCTGCGTGTCTGGGAGGGCGAGTATTTCTAGCAACGCCTCTCAGGGCTGGGGTGTTGAAATTTCGTCTCTGCGGCCCCGTGCTTATACAAAGGTGATCACGCAGCGGCATGTGCAGTCGTATCCGTGTCTTTCTGCGGCAACTTTAATTAGGATTACAAGCAAATAGAAAACAGAACATCTGAAATTGTAATATCCCAAAGAGTTTGTAAGCCCCCGGCAGTCGCGGGCGCTGGGCTTCCTCTCCTTCCGCCCTCACCACGAATCTTACCGTTTGTCTTTTAAGCTGCGCATTGGCAAAAGCACCTGCCGGCTGGATTTGCAGCCGATGGAGAGATCCACAAGCAGGCCTTTTATTAAAAGGGTTTTAATAACTTTTACGTCTTTGTTGCATTAGAGCTGATTTGGTGCAGACTAATGGCATCTGTGGCCAGGATAAAAACACCGAGGACCATCCTCCATCATTAGCTGGTAAGTGACGGCCATGGCTCCGAGGAAGAAAGAAAAGAAAGGAGAGGACGGGGCTCTGTTGGAGAAGTGGGCGGGGCCAGTCGGTGCTGGCCCAGGGTCTTGCAGGGACACCTGCACTGCCACCCAGGGGTGACTCTGAGTCCTCTGTCATTAGTGTCGGCTCGCCACCTGCTGCCTCACCTTCCTGGTGGAGCTGCTGGCTGCTCTTTCGAGGGGACCCCTTAGTATGTCCCAGACAGGCTGAGAATGGGGGGTGGGCGTCGTCCCGGTGGGGTGAGCATAACGGCAGGGCTCCGCGGGGAGCAGGAATGCTGCTTTGTGCCTGGCATTGTTGGGAGGGAGAAAAGCATGAGGGGCACACTGAGGGCTCCGGAAGGAACACGGGGCTGGATGTCTCCTGTGCTTCTCCCTACCCCCAACAAGGAGCATCCCGGTGGAGAGGGTTTGATAAATCAGGGTCCTGTGCAGAGAAGTGGGTCCCTGCTCTGTTGGTTTGGTTTCTAGAATGTCTGAAGACTGTAAGCTTCTGTAGGTTGCAGGAAAGAATAATAAGCAACTTAAAGGAAAATCCCATGTGTACTCTTAGTGATACACCTGGTCATTTGTCTTTAATAAGGATAAAAAAGCCTCGTTTAAGACATTTATTCATGCCCTTGAGTAAATTAATATTGATTTGACATTCGACAAAGTTTGAATTTTTACTTTTCCTGCACTTGGAGCACCAGTCCCTGGTTAAGAAGCACTTTCTTGCACCAGCACCTGCCATGAGCCATTATTCATTCCGTCCAATTCCGCTGAGGGCCTGCCGTGTGCCAGACCGCTCTTTCTGGAATTTGGGTGGCTAACCAGGTCGGCCCTGCCTTCATCAAGCTTATATTCTAAGGAAAATGTTCTCCAGGGGGAGAGGGAAGTACTACCTAGCTGTCTTATGGGCTGATGACGGGCCGGGGAAATCTTGACTGAAGGCTCTGCCTTAGTCCATCCGGATTTAGATAACAAAGTACCATTGACTGAATGGCTTAAAAAACAACAGAAATTTGTTTCTCACTGTCCTAACGGCTGGGAAGTCACTCTCTGGGGTCCCTTTAAAAGGACACTGATCCTATTCAGGAGGGCACCGCCCTCATGACCCGATCACTCCCAAATGCCCCACCTCCTAATAGCAATCACCATGGGGTTAGGATTGCGATATGGGAGTTTTAGGGGGACACAAACGTAGAGTCTATAGCAGGAACAGAAATGAGAGGGAAGTAGGGGGAAGGTGGACTTCGTTCTCTGTATCCACACACAGCCAGCACCCAATTTGCTCTTGACCCTGGCCACGTTTCTTAACCTGTTCCGTCTCCTCCCTTGCTGGACCACAGCTAGCTTTTAGGGCTGTTGTGGCCTCACTCAGCCACCTCTGGACCATGAGTGTTGGCCATTCCTGTGGCCACTGGAGTGGATAAGGCTCCCCTTCCTCTTACCTCTCCCGTGGCTGGTGGGGAGCTGAAGCTGGAGAGGCTGCTTGCTACATCTGGGTTATCTGGCTGAGGAAGGACCATTCACATCTCAAAATCTCAGAGCCGAAATGAACTCCCCTGGTCTTGCTTGGGCATTCCTTGGCGAGATGTGGTCCCCAAATCCAGCTTGAATCTGTGGTCGATTTTTGTGGGCTTCTCATTTAAAATTTGGCCTAGAATGGCATTCTGGTCTGAAGAAAGATGGAGGCTAGAGCTGATGGTGGGGGGGTGGGGGAGGTGGGGGGCGGGAAACAGCCCACAGAGCAGCTCAGACCCCACAGCTTGGTTTGGGCTGTTCAGGCAGGGAGCTCTTTTGTAATGTGTATTGTCCTTGATGCCAGGAGCTGCAAGCCTCTCACGTGGGAAACCAGGAGAAGGGGGAGCAAGGGAGCAGGAGGGGAACACCGGAGCCAAGAATCCAATTTTTCATAGAGTAACAAAACAATACAGTTGTGTATTCCCATAATATCCCTTCAGTTTCTTGGGGGTCTGAAGTTGCATCTATTTTTAAAAACACTTGGACCAATAATTCTGCTTTACGCAGACCGATTGGAAGGTCTCTGGCTTGGAGATTTAATGTCGGATAAACCCTGACTGGGGTGGTACGCAGCATGGCAGCCAGCAGTTGTAGGCAAGAAGTTTTTCTTTTCTTTTTTTTTTTTTTTAAAGATTTTATTTATTTATTTGACAGAGAGAAATCACAAGTAGATGGAGAGGCAGGCAGAGAGAGAGAGAGAGGGAAGCAGGCTCCCTGCTGAGCAGAGAGCCCGATGTGGGCCTCGATCCCAGGACCCTGAGATCATGACCTGAGCCGAAGGCAGCGGCCCAACCCACTGAGCCACCCAGGCGCCCGGCAAGAAGTTTTTCTTAAGCAAGCTGAGAGAGTGATGGAAATGGTTGCCGTGTTGGGTCTCGTCCCAGAGTGAAAGCCTTCTGTGAACTGGGGAGTTGGTTGCTGGCCGGGGAGACGGAAGGGGGAAGCCCGTCTGCTGTCCTCTGCTCTGCTCTCAACTCCACGCCAGCAGACATCGCGTGGGGCTCTGGGGGACAGGAGGCTCCCAAGACGGAGGCTGTGTGGAAGCCTCCTTTCAGGGGCTGGACGTCTTGGAGAACCCTCTAGGCGTCGGGACTGTGATTTCTTGACACTTTGGAATTGGTCACAGACGGCGGAAGTTTGGCTGAGAAGTGCTATGTTTTGCAGGTTTGCTTGAAGCAAGACGGGGGCTGATCTCTGAGCCACATCAAATCGGAATGTTTTTCTTTGTCAATCTCTCCTGAGTTTAAAGCCCCACCTGTTTGCTGTCTATAATGTGAGTGTTTTTGGAAAAGTTTCTCTCACTGAGATTCGTAGCCATCTGCCTAAGCGCTGGCAGCTGAAATGAGGTGTCCCTGGGACCCCCGCCTACTGGGCTCTCAGCCATGGGCTGTCTTCAGGATAGTTGTAATCTCCTAAGATTTCAGTCTCGTTAATCAGTCAATCAGTATTGAGCGCCTTACCTTTTGTTCCAATAGTGTCATAAGAGTAGTGAGGCTCTTATTCATTGATAATAGGGTATCTACTCTCTTCTGTTCCTAGCCTTTTTCCTTGAACTTTCTATTAGAAGTCGGTCCAAAATCTGGAGTTCTCAGAGGTCTCCACCTGGGGCTCTATGAAAGTCCAGAAGAACCCCTGTGTGTGGCTGCCACGGCTTGCCTAGGTCCACTAACACCAGCAGAAGAAAACAGAGACCCCTGGGGGTTGGATGACCCCACACTTGGCCAAGCAGGGCCACTGTAAGCCTTGGTTAGGCATCTGGTCTTCACAGACGTCCCCCATTCTTCTAAAGTTAACCTCAGAGTTGCTGCGCCTGATTAAGCTCAGATCCCTGGACCCCGAGGCCCCCCACCTGTGCCCTCTTCAGACCATGGAAGAGCCAGAACTGCTGGGATCAGCCCTGCTCTGGAGCAACCTCTAGCTCTCTCCCATCTCAGGAATCAGCTGAGAGACTTTGGACATACAGAGATCTCTGTCCAGGGATTCCTCGGGGCAGCCCATCTCTTCCTGCCCTGAAACATAGAATTATTTGCTTCCCTGTGGGGGTAAATAATAATTTTAAAGAAATCATCTATTCATTCAGCAAATATCAAATATGTGTTAGAGTAACTAGAAGGCTTACCATCTTCCTGGGTGGTGGGGAAAATACCTTTTCTTTCTTTTTTTTTTTTTAAGACTTTATTTATTCATTGAATAGAGAGAGAGAGAGAGATCACAAGTAGGCAGAGCAATAGGTAGAGAGAGGGAAACAGGCTCCCTGCTGAGCAGAGAGCCCAATTCAGGGCTCAATCCCAGGACCCTGAGATCATGACCTGAGCCAAAGGCAGAGGCTTAACCCACTGAACCACCCAGGGCACCCCTACCTTTCATTTCTGAAGAGTCAAGATACAAGTTAGCTTTTCAACAGATTATCCGACTGATTTTCTAGTAAACTAGATTTTCAGTGAATCCCCCTGATGCACACGGCTCTTCCTGTGAAGGAGACACCATCGCTGTTTTCTAGGGGACCCTAAGGGACCGAGGTGAGGAGTCACGCCACCGATGGAGCCTGAAGCAGTCCCGGGCCTTCCAGAGCCAACTCTAGCACTCACTCCCCCTGCCACACACCGTGTGACCTCTGGTGAAGTACAGAACATTGTCCCTGCCCTTGGGGGGGCTTGGGGGTCTCCTCCTGAGGAACGAGAGTAAACCCTGAAAAGTTTAGCACAGAAATTAAGGAGCAAGAGAGTGGTATGGTTTGCATTACTACAATGTAATCACGGTTGGATTTGCTTTTTTGTTTGCCGTTACTGTTCTTTGTTTTTTCGTTAGGCTGAGTTTGCCCGCAGATGCCTGCGGGTGCTTGGGTGTCCCTGGTTGGAGGCCTGCATGGACGAATGCTGTAGGAATCCGAGGAGGCAGGCCTGGGAGGGCGCGTCTTTTATGGTTAGGCTGAATGGAATGATAAACACTGGTTTAGGCTGGTGGGGCGCTCTGGTGGGTAAAAAGGGACAGGGTCCTGACTGGAGCATAAAACCAGCTTCACGGAGATATATGGTTCACGCATTTAGGGGTACAACTCAGTGGTTTTTAGTGCATTCAGAGTCGCGCAAGCATCCCTACAGTCACCTTCAGACCATTTTCAGCCTCCAAGAAGGAACCTACACACCTTACCTGTTATCCCAAAGCCGCTGACAATTCCGAACATCTCACCTAAGTGGAATCCTAAAATATGTGGCCTTTCGGGCCTAGCTTCTTGCACTCAGCACAGTGTTTCCAGGGTTGGTTCATGCTGTAGCCTGTGTAGGGCGTCCTTAACTCTGTGGCTGAGTGACATTCCCTGGTGTGGACACAGATTGGAGCGTCTGGAATGCAGCTCACGTTAGGGACCAGGACGCCTAAACTGAAGCTGCTCGAGCAGGAGTTTGACCTAATCAAATGGGAGTTTTGAGACGCTCAGTCTGACAACAGGATCAGATGAAACGGGTGTCTGGAGGCAGAGATAAGCATGGAGGTTCTTGGGTTTCTTTGTAGGAGACAATGGCGGTCAGAACCAGGGAACAGACAGAGACGCATGAACAGGCATGGTCCTGGGATCTTGTGGACACACGTAAGGGCCCCGGGAGGGGGAGATGCGTTTCGGCCTGGGACGCTGGGTCCTGGGGCACGAACTGTGTGGTGATTGATGAGAAAGGGAGAGGTGAGTCTCCCCTTGCACTCCACCGCTCAGAGTGATGGCAGGGTGCAGGCTTCTGTTGGCTGGAGGGCTCTGGAGGAAGGACCCGAGAGACAAAGGCTCCTCTTTCAAGGAAATTGCCTCTGAGAGCGCGGATCCACCTGAAAGTCAGGCCCGCATCACAGGGAGCACATCTGTGAATCAGGAGCCAAGCTCTCCCCGCAGGATGGGTGAGCCGTCCACAGGCAGACAGCAGAGAAGGCAATATTTTGGATCCAACCAGGCAAGTCACAGGATACACAGTCATAGGGGCACTGGCTGGGGGAGAAGCAGTGTGGGGCCGGCCCTAGGCTGGCATCAGCAGCCTGCAGAGAACACCGGCAACAAGCCAGCTGCGCAGGTGGGAGCACAACGTGTGAACGCGGCATACTGTGCGCGCCGGTGCGCTTTGACCGTCTACAGGGCAGATTTTATTCTTACTACTACTTTATTAAGACTTAGAGAAATGAAGAGCTTACCCTAAATCACATATCTAAAAAGTTTTCATTTGGATATAAACACTTCTAGAAATGGTTTCCAATTCAACGAACACTGATTGAGGGCTGGGCCTTTGGGATACAAGGTCAAGTAGGACACGCCACTGATCCTAGGAGTGTCCCCAACGTGCGCCATGGGGACACACTCACACACACAACCTGCCCGTGGGTCTCCATTGTGCCACCTTTCTGGAGACGCTTGCACGGGCAGGAGTTGGCTTGGGACACTCGTTCCCTCTTCTGCCTGCTGGGGTGGGCGTCTGAAGGCACCGGGTGAGGGTCAGGACCCAGCGGTCTGGTGCAACTGGAGGACGGTGTGTGGCAGGCAGTGCGGGGAGAAACAGGAGATGAGCTAGGATGCTGAGGGACGGAGGAAGGGGCAGGGCAGCCTCTGTCTCCTCTGAGGAGGTTTCTGGAAACCTCCCTGCCTCCACTACCATGCCCCAGGCCCAGCAGGGCTGTTCTTCCCAGGTAACATCTTCTCACCTGCTCTGCGCCCCAGGCCACCCCCCAGCTCCCGGCCTGCTCTGCGAGGGCAAGGCTATTCCATTCTGCATGGAGGTGCTAAATGGGTTTCCAGCAGCTCCAGAAAAAGAGATCCATTTAAACTGCGGGTCCCGGGGAGGAGGCTTGGGAAGAGGAGCCATCATAGAGTTCCCGCATTTTGCAGCCTTCTGGAACAGGAGCAGCTTTTAGAATTTCAAGCCACAATTTGTATTCAAATGAAGGTCATTTGAAAGGTGTAACATAGTAAACAGCCATTATTTCATTTTGATGGTGGCACTAAAATTATAGTGTTGGTTGAATTATTTTAGTGTAGGACCATTACCATCTCCCTAAAACACTTAGAGGGGTTCTTAGAACGCTGCTCCAATCCTAAAATTAGAAGAAAATTAAAAATCACAAAGCGGTGATGGCGATGGTGGTATAATTTGGGGGAGAGGACCCCTGAGTGTGGGGCACTTTCTCTGTCCTAAACACACCCACTATGCTCTCCTTGCCCAGCACAGCTGTGGGACGGGTCTGCTAAGTGCATATGAAGAAGGGGGTGTCATAGTGCTTTCACTTGTGGGACATAAAGGAACACCCCCACCTGTCCTTCTGTCATTCAAGTTCTTAAAATGCCACCACTGGGACTTTACTCCTTTGGGCTTTTCTTCCAGAGGTGCACTCCTGGTAGGAAGCCCTTCCGCTGTCCCTTTGCCAGGAGCATTTGCTGGAGAAGGGGAGGCCCTTGGCTTACCTGCACTGGTGCTTTGGGCCTGCAAGTTCAGGTTGAGGTTCAGGGCAGAAGCTCTCTTCCCTGCCTGCCGGTTGCCTTTGAGCCTGCCATTAGGGAGGCTGAAGGGATGGGCCCCGTTTAGGAACCTGCTGAACGGCCATGGCTCCAGGAATCAGGAGTGTGGAGAAAGGCAGACCCTGAAGAGGGTTTGGATCTTCCGACTTCATTCTGGATTCTGCAAGTCCAGAAGCCGAGGCCCCAGAGGGATGTGACTCCCCTAAGATCATACAGCAAGTCAGTAATGGAAGCAGCTTCCTTCACCGTCACCAGCTGTGCGTTCCAGATTTCCATTCCCCCCTCGGAAAGCCTCCGAGTCGGTTGTTTGCAGAAACCAGAATCCTTTGGGTTTCGGACAAGTAATACAGTGTATATGCTGGCACAGGCTCGGCGGCTTTGGAACAACAGCCTGTAAGCAAACACATTGATATTTCTGCGGCAAAACACATGCATATTCACGCTCAGTGGGGTAAGCAAAGACTAGAAACTGTGTCAGTTCACATTAAGGCTTGCCGCTGCATGGTGCCAAATTTAAGAAAACAAAACTTTGGATTCCTCAAGTGTTTTGGATTTGAGGATTTCTAAGAAAGGACGTGGCTGCATCTGGTAGCAACACGTGCTCCTTGAGGGGAAGTTGAAAGGTTCACAAAAGCACCCTCTGGAAAGAGATGGCCGTGGCTCCCAATTTTACTGATTTCTAGACTTTACGGAAGTTTATTTTATGAAGCTAGAATCGATATGTAACATTATATTAGCTTCAGGTGTACGACAGAATGATTCGATACCATCACGTAGTGCAGAACTATCCCCTCCAGAATTCTGGTCGGCGTCCGTCACCGTCTGAAGCTGCAAAGTTTTTTTCTGGTGACGAGGACTTTTAAGATCTCTGAGCAACGTTCCAGGATGCCCTGTAGTATCATTCACTAGAGTCACCATGCTATACGTGACATTTATTTCATGGCTGGAGGTTTGAGCCCCGCCACTCAGAGAGGGTCCTGCAGAGGAGGCTCTGCCTTTGTCCGCCCTTGTGGAGGGCAGGAGGAGAGGCAGACTGGGTGTCTGCATCAGGACCCCCACACAGCCCTCGACGTGAGTATTTCTTGCCTCAGTTCGTACTGGAGAGCCCCTTCTTTGCTCCCTCAGTGTCCCAAGCTCCCGTGACCTGGTGTCTTTCCTCAGAGTGGCTGCCAGCTTCACTCTGCACCAGCTTCCTGTCCCTAGGAAGGTAGCAGAGAGGCTCCAGACTCTTGGTCCTGGAGGGGACCTCTGGTCACTCACCTTCATCCTCAAGGTTCCCCCTTCAGCTCTCTGGGCAGTGGCTCTGGTGAGGCGCTGGCTCTGGGGGAGCCTGGGGCGGGGAGGAGCAGGGGTGTCCTATGCCTCAGTGGTGCTCTGTATCCGCCTCCTGCACAGATTTGCCTGCCTGACCCTGGGCTCGGTGGGAAGCAGGCACTGGAGATGACTGATCATGTTTTCAGGCTTCTTGTCATTCTCCCATGAGATGAGGGCATGGGGTAGAGGTAGGAATTTTGGACTACATGACTCAGTCCTTTCTGGATGGGGGAGCCTCTGAGCTGCGCTGTTGATACTTTTCTAGACAGTTCTTAGGGCTTGGGAACAGTCCCTAGGGCTTACAGAATGTGCTGGATGTGGGTCCTATTTGCTCTCTTTGTCCCATGGTACTGTCCCCTGCGGCAGGTGGAGTGAGTGGGGACGCCAGCAAGAAACCCAGAGAGTGTGGAGGGAAGGCTGAATTTCTGCAAACTTTCCCTATTGATGCCGTGTTTCTCAAAAAAGAGTTGTCCTCAGAAAGGACTAGGTTGTAGGGCCTGTGTCGCCTCCGAGCCTCGTCCCCACCTTCCCCCCACCGCTTTCCAGCTCTGCTGGCTGCCTCTCAGTTCCAAGGCCTCCGGCACCCGCGCTTTGTTCCCCCCATTTCCTCTGCTAACTCTTGCTGAGTCTCAGCTTCAGTCCTAACCCTCCCAACCTGCCAGGCACCTCTGTCACTATCTGTCATCACACTATATGCTTTTCCTTCATAATATTTATCACAACTTGTCTTTATGTATTTGCTGGAGCGTTTTGTTTTATTTCACATTTATCTTCTCTGCAAACTCCATGGAGGCAGGTTCCGTAACTTATTTGTTCACTCCTATAGCCCAGGGCCTGGCACATGGTGGGCATTCGGTACATAGATCTATTGGATGGACGAGTGAGTGGGTAGACGGGTGGATGGATGGGTGGGTGCATGGCTGGCTGGCTGGCTGGGTCGGTGGGTGCACGGATGGACGGATGCGTGGTTGGATGAGTAGATGGATGGGTGGGTGGGTGGGTGGGTGGGTGCATGGACTGTGGATGGATGGAAGGAGAGAGGGGTGAGCAGTTGGGTAGAGCACTGGATAGATGGTCGGATGGATACATGCATGGATACAAAACGACCTCCTTTTGGGACATTTCATGAAAATTAAACTAAGAATCTTAAAATGTCCCTAGGCCCATCCTATATCAGCCAATTATATTCTGACTCTTGTCACAAGTACAGAAAAAAGCCAAGCCAGCTTGAGAAAAAAGGGAACTTATTGTAAGGGTATAGGAATGTCTCAGGGAGCAGCAGGCTCAGGTAGAAACTGGAACAGGGAATGGGAAGGCCTTCCAGACTCTCTCTCCAACCTGTGTGGAGATGGACACACTGCACTTTGCACTGTTTCTCTTGGCAGACTGGCTTGGTTCTGTCCTCAGTCTGTGTGGTGGGACACTAGTACCCTTAATCCCTAGTTTACACGTTATCAGGTCACTCACATGAAGAGGTGACTGGCAGGCCCTTGAATCCAGTCCCAGATTCCTGGGGAAGACAATCAAGAGTCATCTACTGCTGGGGTACAAGGGTCACACATTTAGACAGCCAGGATTCACCCTGGTGGTGTGTGTATGGGGGGCACTTTCCAGAGAAGGGGGTCATTGGATCTGCCACACCGGTTACCTAAGCCTACTCTGTGGATCTTGTTTCCAGTTTTGGCTAATGTTCTTATAGCCCATTTGATGCCCGTTTGGTCCTATGCCTGTTTTCGGTCCCGGGCCTCGAAGCCCGCATGGACTGGAAGGCTCCCCGCTCAACTGCAAGCCTGCAAAACCTGCCCGTTTGGGGCTCTGAGTACATGGCACTGGGGCTCACCTGCAGAGCGGACATCAGCCCTGCAGGCCTGCCTGGTTTTGGGGAGAGGGTGGTGGCCAGAGCTGTAGTCTCCCCCCACCCCCATAAAAGTTTCTCAGGTTTTCCCAGGTGAGACACTTCTGGGCTACATCAGACATCAGCCACCATGAAACCCAAGTCTGGGTTCCTCAGATGAGCCAGGCTCTTCTCCCCCATCTACTTCTGCAAGAGGCCATGAGCTGCCACCTCAGACTAGAGATTTTCTCATGACAAGAAGGAAACCTCTTCATGCACTTTTGCGATGCAGAGTCTAATTTCAGTTTCAATAAGGGAAGGGACCATTATATCACCCTACTTCAGTGCTTCTTGTCATTACGTTATATTTTTAAAAAATACTTTCATCGGGGGCTCTATATACTTACAATCTCTCTGCATTTATTTTCTTTTAAGAACACATATAATAAAACTCAAAGTTAATAGCATGAAAATAATTTCTACAATAACAGTTGTAGCAAATCTTAGAATTGCTAGGGTGAAGGTGGCCAGACAGAGCGAGGCAATTACGTCTATTATTAGCCACGTACGCGGAGGATTGATGTACAGTGGGCTGCGTGTAAGCAGAAGCCTTCAGACGTGAACTACATTTTAATAGTGAAATTCTCATAGATTATAACTCCCTTCATTAACATTTTCACACATCGCTGACTAACAAATGAGGAGAGAGGCCTTCTGCACGCTCAGATTTATCATGCTCCGAATGCTCTCTGCCCCTCTGCGTATGGGCAAGAGCTTCATCTTCTAACCTCTGACTACGGGAGGCTTAACTCTTCCTGGGCTGACCCGTTTCCTTCAGGGGTGGTAGAACATTCTGGAAACAACAGGCTTTGCTCTTTCAGACTTTTAGGAGGTCAGTCCTGGGTCCAGCCCTGCTGGGACTTTCTCTGCATCCTCCTGGCAGCACGTGCAGGTAGCTGTCAGAGGGTGGAGGGTCCGAGGGGACCGGGCTTCGCTGCCTCAGATCACCTCTCGGTAGATAAGCTTTGCTCAATGCTCGAGTCACCTGGGGTCGGGTGGGGGCTGGGCTTTCAGCATCATGGGATGGTCAAAGGGAAGTCTAGATCTCCTCTTAGCAAGAGGAGTAGAGTGGTCTTCTGTCCCCAGCAGAGGCAGAGGACCACAGCCCAAGGTGTGACAGAGGGAGTCCGAGGAGGGCTCACTTGGAGGGGATTCCACAGAGAGAGAAGTGGACCCTTTGGTCAGGGTCAGGGTGCACAGTCTTGTCCTGGGAGAGGCTGAGCGTTTAGGAAGGACGGGGATGCTACTGTGCCTGCCATGGGGGGTGTTTACGATCTAAGGAGACAGAATGTGGAGGAAGGGACAGTGTTGCGAGGCCGCTGCCCGCCAGTAATCCTCCGTGGAAGCATATAAACCGAGGGTGAATGTGGGGGCATGCTGAGAAGGGCTGTCCGTGGTCACCCCACCAGTGGGGAGGCGTCCTGGAAGAGTTCGCAGGTACAGGGGCCCCAGGAAGGTAGTTTCTGGTGCATTATTGGTACCTGGCCCCAAGGGGGTTGGAAGAATGCCAGGGATAAGCATTAATGCAGAGAGAAGAGCTCCCAGCCGTCAGAGCAGCGGGGGCCCAGTTTGCAGCCCAGCCTCCCATGGAAGCACCCCCTGCTGCTTTCTTTTGGGACACAAGCCCTTTGGTGTTGGCAGTACGAATCTTTGTAAACTGGCTCTCAGGCAGATTTTGCAGTTTGATAGGGCCCGTAATGGCACCTGCGACCCCAGGGGTCAGTTTGCTCCAGTGCGCTTTTGTCTGTCTCTTGGGGTGGGTATTTTGATAAACTTTCCAGAGATGATCTGACCCAGACGTTCTCGGCCCTGTCTGCACATTATCATCACCTGGGGGAATTTTAGAAAACTGCTGCTCCCAGGGCCCATCCTCAGAACCTTTATTTTAAATGATCTGAGGAGGCGCTGAGGCTCCCTAGATGGTTCTAACGTGCAACCCAGATTTCGGACCCAGAGACCATTCAGGCGGGTGACCTGGCCTTCAGGTGATTTAGCTGGAAGGACACAGGTCCTATCAGAACAAACAATTAAGCTGCGGACACGAGGCCATCTGTCTATAAAGCGCATCACTCTTCCTTTCTCTCCTTTGGTAACCTACAGACAGATATTCATTACTGGTGGCGCAATGCGGGGTACGCAGGACCAAAGCCTCTAGGTCCTCATGTAAAAGGGCCACCTTGCCCTTGGTGCCAGGAATCCAGGTGCTCGTCTTCCCTATCACTCCTTCCTCTCTCCACGCATGCTCAGCCTGCGCCACGTGGTACGCACCCCAGCCTCGTGGTCCCTGGGTGAGCAGCGTCTGCAGCAGGGGCTGGCTTCTGGAAGCTTTGATCTCCCCCACCCCTGTACCTCAGCGGGGCTCAGCCGGCTCGGTTTGACTCCGGCACTGCACCATCAGCAGGGGCTGCTCGGCCTCCCGTTCCTCCTCCCCGGGAACATTATCCCTTAACTAAAATCAATAGACCCAGGACATGCTTGGAATATGGAAGCTAATCGCTCCCAAGCTCCGGTTCCTGTGACGGCTCTCCTAGCGGCCGTTCGGGGCTGTGCAGTCCGGGAAGGTGGGCGTGAGTCCAGGCCAGGGGCTCGGAGCTCCGCTGGGAGAAGGGCCCGGTTGCTCTGCATGCTGGTGCTGGGCTTCCTTCTTTGAACGGGGCTCATCCGGCATGCTGGCACCCCATCAAGTGTTAAGGAGCACAGGAGCCAAACCTAATGAAAACCGAGCCTCATTTTGCATAATCAGGCGCTGCCGAAATGATCCTTTCTGTGCTGCGTGTTGCAAATTAACAATCTGACTTATATACAATAAAAACCCGAGTATTGTACCAAGCGATACTTCTTAGGTAGTGGATACACAGATGGAAATTCATTTAATGAACTACAAGTCCCCGAATGGATCCTAAACTTCTTGTAATTACCCTGGAAAAAACCCCAGTAGAAACCGAAAAAAGCTTTTTGTATTTCTCCACTCCGGCTCCGTGGCAGCCTGCATTTCCATCTTTAAGGTGGCCTCGTAGGAAAGGAGTATCTTTATGCAAAGAGTTCTCTGGGGCTTGGCCAATGGTAGGGTTGGGCCGCAGGCAAGTGGGCCGACTCCATCCCCCCCACGCCCGATTCAGAGAATAGCTTGGTTTTCAAAGACTTTGGTGCAAAATGCGAATTAAATGGTCTTATGAAGAGTTTAACCTACAACCCTGGTGTCAGTCCGTCAGTAAACTGGCTGGCTGCCTGAGGGAGCAGGGGAGACCTGGTCTCTGAAGCACTCAGCCCAGAGACTCTGCTCCTCCTAGGCAGGGACTCAAACCTCTTCCTCCTGGTAGTTTTCCTTGAAAGATGTTATCTCAGTGTGGGAGTGAGGAGTGTTCTCCTGGGTGGGGAGCTGCTTTCCCCTGCCAAGGTGAGAGGGGCAGACGGACGGAGGGAGCCCAGGACCATCCCTGTGGTGAGCCACCTCCCACCTCCCGGGGTCAGGAGCCTGGGACAGGGGGATCCGCACAGACCCCCGGGGCCACTTCCGTGGCGAGGGGGGCTGGGAGTGGACATGGCTTCCGCCAGGAGTGCCACACTCGATGAGTATCAGAACCTGTTCCATATTTATTATGGGCAACAATTTGACTAACGGAGAATTTAGATTAATAACATTCAGGCCGGAGAAGTAATTTCCTTTGAGAAAGCGATTTACATGCACTCTGCCAGAAAGAGCCGTCACTGCTCTCTTGTCGTGTCAGCTCAAATAATGAAGTTGAAAATAACACAGGAGGTTAATAGGTCCGGCTTATCTCCTTAGAACTGAAAAGCAAGATTTACAGTGTGGAGGCTGTTTTGCATATTTCCACTGGGAATTGAAAGGTTTTCTCCCCAAACAAGATTTATGAGAACCCGTGGTTCAAGGTATCTGCACTGTTATTGCTCCTAAGTGAGGCAGTAAACCTCTTCATTTGGTGGGTGCCCTCCGGCTTGAAAACGAGCATCGCGCTGGCCCGGGCCCGGGGGGCCACTCTGGGGTCGCTGTGGGGTTTCCTCCGAGAGCAGAACCATCTGCTTCTGACTCTGGACGGCCACGTCATTTATTTGCGAAGAGGTTTAGACATTTAAGAATGTATTTTGTTATTGCTTGGTGGCTGGCCCCAGGCTTGAGGGACACGGGAACAGCGCTGCATGGGGCAAAGGAGAGTGGAGTCCGAGTAGCAGAGCGGGTGCCGGACTCCAGGCAGGACGTGAACGGAGGAGGGCCCGGCCGGCTCTGTGTGGGCTCCCCCCGACCGGCTTTCCTGGGAGTCCGATCCCCCCACTTTGGTGACATCTCGTTGGCCACCTCTCTCTGCAGGGAGCGCTGGGGGGGGGGGTCATCTTTCACTCCTCACTTTCCTGCCCCTGGTAAAATGAGGCCATGCTATCTAGGAGGAATGGGAGAATGGATATTGGTCGGCCACCAACAGTGTTAAGCACAAACGCTTAGGGCATTTATTCTTAATCTTTCTTGTTTGCTGTTCAATGCATCCTAATGATAATATTCCCCTTAAATACTGCATACGCTGTGTCTCACAATTGTTTTTGCTCCTCCCCCAATGCTGTGTTAGGAAAAATTTTAAGCAAAAAGAAAAGTTCCGACAATCGTCGCTAACACCCTCATCTCTGCCACTTGGACATTTTGCTGTATTTGCTCGATCACATATCAAATTCATGTGTGTCTTCATCCGTCCGTCTTAGTTTTTGGTGACTTTCATCGTAAATTGCAGATGACAGGGTGTCACCTCTGAATATTGCAGAATGCATATTGTGAACTGTTTATTTACTTTCTAAGGGAAAATGTACACATAGGGAAACGCACACTTTTAAGAGTACCACGTGCTAAGTTTTGACAAATGCCTAACCCACGTCATTCAAATCCCTCTCAAGAAACATATTTTAGTCACCCCGGAATGTTCCTTTTGCCTCCTTTTAGTCAATGCCCCCCTCCCCGCCCCCCCCACCGGCCACCACTGTTGGGATTTTTCTCACCATAGATTATTTCTGCCAGTTCTAGAACTTCCCATAAATGAATTTGTATAATATGCACTCTTTTGGGTAAGGCTTCCTTCCCTCCTTCTGTTTTGAGATTCATCTGTTGTTGCAAGTATCGGTGGTTTTTTCCCTTCCTATTGATGAGTAGAATTCTATTGTATGAATGTACCAGCGTTTGTTTATCCATTTGTTAATGGACATCTGGTGTGTTTCCAGTTTTTGGCTGTCATGAATAAAATTCCTGTGAATATTTTGTACAAGTCTTTTTTGGGGATGTGTGTTTTTATATCTCTGGAATAAATGCCTAGGGGAGAATTGCTGGGTGCTATTTTTGTCTCTTAAGAGAAACAGACAGATTTTTTTCCTAAAGTGATCACACCATTTCACATTTCTGCCAACAATGTATGATGATTCCAGTTGCTTCACACACTCACCAACATTTAATGTTGTCGTCTTTTTAATTATAGCCACTCTTGTGGGTGTGTAGTGGATTTTCCTGTGGTTTTAATTTCCATTTCCCTGATGACTAATGGTATTTTTTCATGTGCTTATTGATCTTTCATGTATTTTCCCTGATGAAATGTCTGTTTTAGTCTTTTTCCCATTAAAAAATTTGGATTTCCCTTTTTTTTATAGGCTTGTAGAAGTCCTTGGTACAGTCTGGATACAAGCCCTTCCCAGCTATATGTTTTGAAAATATTTTATTCTAGGGCATGGGCTGCTGATTCATTTTTATAATGGTATCTTCTTGGAAGCAGAGGTTTTAAATTTTGCTGAAGTTTAATTTATCATTTTTTTCCTTTTACAGTTATTGCTTCTCCTGTCCTAAGAAGCCTTTGCTTATCACCTTGTTGGTTTCCATCCGGAAGCTTGATAGTTTTAGCTTTTAAATGTGTGTCTGCTTTCCATCTTAAATTAATTTTTGTGTATGGTATAAAGCAGGAGACAATATTATTAATTTCCACAGTGATGTCCTGTTGTGTCAGCACCATTGTTGAAAAGACTTTTCTTTCCTCATTGGATTGCTTTGGTACCTTTGCCTAAAATTAATTGACCATATAAGAATGGGTCTAATCTGTCTCTCCTATGTTAGCATTTCACTATCTTGACTGCTGTAGCTTTTTAAAAATACTATTTAAAAAATTCGTTTCAGAGGTAAAATTCAGTGATTCATCAGTTGCGTACAACACACAGTACGCGTCACACCAAGTGCCTTCCTTCGTGCTCATCACCCAATTATCCCTTCCTTCCACGCATCTCCCCTCCAGCGACCCTCAGTCTGTTTCCTAGAATTCGGCGTCTCTTATGGTTTGCCTCCCTCTCAGTTTTCATCTTATTTTATTTTTCCTTTCCTTCCTCTATGTTCATCTGTTTTCCACATTCCAGTTTCCAATTCCACATACGAGGGTAGTCACATGTTATTTGTGTTTCTCCGATTGACTTATTTCACTTAGCACAATACCCTTTAATTCCTGCCATGTTGTTGCAAATGGCAAGCTTTCCTTATTTTCGATGGCTGAGTCATATCCCATTCTATGTGTATATATATCTCATATCTTCTTCATCCATTCACCTGTCATGGACATTTGAGCTATTTCCGTATTTTGGCTATTGTGAACATTGCTGCCATTAAGCATTGGGGTACAGGTGCCTCTTTGGATGGCTGTGTTTGTATCCTTTGGATAAATGGATAAATACCCAGTAGTGCAGTTGCTGGGTCGTAGGGTAGCTCTATTTTGAACTTTCTGAGGAACCTCCATGCTCTTTTCCAGAGTGGCTGCACCAGCTTGCATTCCCCCCAACAGTGCAGCAGTGTTCCCCTTTCTCTGCATCCTCGCCAACATCTGTCGTTCCTGGACTTGTTAATTTTAGCCATTCTGACTAGTGTGAGGTGGTGTGGGGTACCTCATTATGGTTTGATTTGTATTTCCCTGATGCTGAGTGATGTTGAGCATCTTTTCATGTGTCTGTTGGCCATTTATATGTTGTCTTTGGAGAAATGTCTGTTCATGTCTTCCACCCATTTTTTGACTTTTTTTTTGGGGGTGTTGAGTTTGATAAGTTCTTTATAGATTTTGGAAATTAGCCCTTTGTCTGATAAGACATTTGCAAATATCTTTTCCCACTGCATAGGTTGACTTTTAGTTTTGGTGACTGTTTCCTTTGTTGTGCAAAAGCTTTTTATTCTGATGAAGTCCCCATAGTTCATTTTTGCTTTTGTTTCTCTTGCCTTTGGTGTGTCTAGCAAGAAGTTGCTGAGGCCGAGGTCAAAGAGGTTGCTAACTGTGTTCTCTTCTAGGACTTTGATGGATTCCTGTCTCACATTTAAGTCTCTGATTCATTTTGAGTTTATTTTTGTGTGTAAGAAAGTGGCCCGGTTTCATTCTTCTGCATGGGACTGTCCAGTTTTCCCAACACCATTTGTTGAAGAGACTGTCTTTTTTCCTTTGGATATTCTTTCCTGATTTGTCAAAGATTAGTTGACCATAGAGTTGAGGGTTCACTTCTGGGCTTTCTATTCTATTCCACTGATCTATGTGTCTGTTTTTGTGCCAGTCCTCCAACTGTATTCTTTTTCAAAATATCTTTGGCTCTTCTGCTTTCTTTGCATTTTCCCATTTAAATTGTAGAATCAGCTTGTCAGTCTCTATTTTAAAAATCTGCAGGTATTTTAAGTGGAATGGTGATAAAGATAAATGTCAATTTGGAGACAGTTGCCATCTTTAACATATTGAATCTTCCAATCCACAACTATGGAATACTCCGTTAGTTAGATCTTTAATTTTCCCTATGCAATGTTCTATAGCTTTTCGTGTTGAGGTTTTAGGCATCATTTGTTAAACTTATTCCAGGTATTTTATGGTTTTTGGACACTATTGTTAAAATATCTAATTAAGATAAGAGATTTACCAATTTCTTTCTTTCTGTCAGTTTTGCTTCTTTTCTTTAAAGCCCTGCTATGGAGCATATTTGTATTTATGATTGTAATGTCTCCCAGATTAATCACCCCACTTATTGTTATGGAATATTTCTATTTTTGGTAATACTCTTTATTTCGAAGACTATCATATAAAATACCCATTTCAGCTTTCCTATGCTGGTGGTTTACATGGTATTTCTTTTTTCATGTATTACTTTCTTTGACTTTGTATTTACAGCATGCTTCTTGTAGATAGCATTTACAACCATTTTGATTTTTAATCTGTTCTGACAATCTCTGCTTTTTAATTGGCATAGTTAGTTTATTTATGTTTAATATAATAATGGATATGGTTGGATTTAGGTCTACCATGTTGATATTTTATTTTTATTTTTTCATTGTTTTTTTATTGCTCTTTGGGTTAATTAAGTATTTTAAAAGAATTTCATTTTAATTCCTCGATTAGCTTTTTAGTTTTGCTCTTTTTGCAAGTTTTGCATTTTTTGGTGGTTGCACTAGGGAATATAATACATATGCTGAGCTTTTTGTAGTCTACTTACAGTTAGTATTTGCACTGCCTCATGTAAGTTATAAGAATCTTGTAATTATGTAGTTTAATGTACTTCTACTTCTTCATGCTATACTTGGTATATGCTTTATATCTATGTATGCTGTAAGTTCCTATAATGAATTTTTTTCTTTTTGCTTTAAGCAGTATATGTAACTCAGAAAAATAAGAGAATAAAATGATATCTTTTTATAGTCATCCACATCTCTGAGAATCTTTATTCCTTTCTGAAATGAGAGTTACCATTTCTATCACTTTCCTTCAACCTGAAAAATTTCATATAGCTTTTTTCCATAGGGAATACTTTGTGGTGGTGAATTTTTTTATATTTTATTTTTCTCAATATGCCTTTTTTTTTTTAAAGATTTTATTTATTTATTTGACAGAGAGAGATCACAGGTAGATAGAGAGGCTGGCAGAGAGAGAGAGAGAGAGAGAGGGAAACAGGCTCCTTGCCGAGCAGCCGAGCAGAGAGCCCGATGTGGGACTCGATCCCAGGACCCTGAGATCACGACCTGAGCCGAAGGCAGCAGCTTAACCCACTGAGCCACCCAGGCGCCCTCAATATGCCTTTATTTGCCTTCATTATTAGTGTATCTTTTCATTGTGTATAGAATTCTTGGCTGATGGTTTTTCTTTTTAGCATATTAAAGATGATGTTCTCCTCTCTTCTGGTCTATTGTTTTTGATAAGAAGTTATACAGTATTTATTTATTTACTACCTCCTTTATCTAATGTATTGTTTGCATCTGGCTGCCTTCAGAATTTTTCTTAATCTTCAGTATTACTCACTTTGACCATGATGTTCCTAGGTATTTTTTGACTGCACTTTCTTTATTTTGTTTGGGGTTTGTTGAGCTTCTTGAATCTGAAAATCTACATTTTTCAACATGTTTGGGAAAATGTTCATTATTTCTTCAAATATATTTTTTCCTGCCCTTTTCTTATGCTCCTCTCTTCTAGGCCTCCAATTATATGTATATTTGACCTTGTGTTATTTTCACCAAATACTAATGCTTGTTCAGTTTTTGAAAACATCTTTGTTTTTCAGCTAGAAGAAGATTTATAAACCCCAGCATTGACACTTTGGGCCAGATCATTATCTGTTGCATGTGGGAAGGGTTCCCTCTGCATTGTAGCACATTTAGCTGAATCTTTCACCACCATCACTAGATGCCAGTAGCATAGGCCTCCATTTGTGGCAACTGAAAATGTCTCTACACCTTTCTAAATGTCCCCTGGGGGGCAAAAGTCACCTCCCACTGAGAATTAGATAAATCGACAGAAATTATGCAGTTTACAGGTTCACTAATTCCTTCTTCTGTTATCTCTAATTCAGTAAATACAATTTTTTCAGTGGATACATTTTGCTATTTTATTTTCCAGTTATAGAAATTTCATTTGGCTCTTTTTTTTGTAGTTTTTACCTTTCTACAGAGATGACCCCTTTGTTTATTCATTTTAAACATATTTTCCTTTCCTCACTTGAGCACAGCTATAAGTAGCTCCCTCAAAATCTTTGTCTTCTAATTTCAACAGTGTCTTAAAATGTAAGTTTTACTATTATTCCGGTTTGCTGAGACCAACAGATTGGAGGACAACTGCCATTGAAAATATAACTTGTCCCTCGTAGTTCTCAAGAGGAAGGGACACAGCATGCCACAGTGGGCCAAACAGGGAAGCACAGGGCTGTTTAGGAGGCAGAGGAATGAGGGAAAAATGCAGAGAAGAACGTCTATTGTGGCTTATGAGAGAAGGATACAGCAAGGCAGGGCAAGCATGATTTGGATAATTTCGGTGAGCTCTGTGGTATAGGGGCTGTCCCTAATTGTCTGGTAGCTGGTGCTGGGGTGACTGGGTATGCGGACTGTGGTCTGTATGGAAGGGGCTTGGGAGAGCCCAACAAAAGAGATGATTGGGGTATGAGCCTTCAGGTTGGTCGGCTTGCCTGAAAGGTGTGCTCCTTGTCAGAGTTGTTGTCTGTGTCTAGGAATGAGCTAGCCCTAGGAGGGGCAGTTTCTTCCAGTGTTATGAGGCCCCAAAATGTCAAAGCATCAGAATAAAAAGAATTGCTTAATACAAACTTTTGTATCATCTGTTATTCCCCACCCCACCAATTGCCTTTTCTCTTGAGTCTGGGTCCCATTTTCCTGCTTGTATTTTTTTTGTACCTGGGGATTATATTCTGGATCTTGTGGATAATATGCTGCAGGGACTGCAGATTCTGTTACGTTTTTCTGAATAACGGCGAGCTTTTGTTTTAGCATACTTTGCCAGATTCAAACTCTAAACTATCCCTGTTGCATTGGGCAGCAGCAGAAGTCTCTGCCCAGGTCTTACAAGCATTAGCTGCTAAGAGTCAGCTCCATGCACGTATAATTCCAGGACCAGCCAGAGATTTGGGCAGAACTTCTACACCAACTTTGGAACTCTTGCTTTATAGTGTTCTCCTTTTTGGGATTTCCTCCTTCATTTTCTAACTACCTCGATCCCCTACACTCTGTCTTCTGAGTCTATAACCAATAATAAACCCTCAGATTTCTATCTGCATATTAGCTGCTCGATGACATTGACAAGGGTCTGCCTCAGGCAAAAGCTATAAAAACAAAAGTGCTTAGAAGCTTACCCAATGCCATCATCTTCTTCCAGGTGTCTGAATTTCTCTACTTTCTACCTGCTTTTGGTCTCTCTCTGGTGTCTTCAGATTAAAAAATATATATTTAAATGCAGAGGGTTGGCCCAATATGAGCTACTCCTCCATGATTAGAGGTGGAATTTCTTGTATCCCATATGATTTGACACACGGTGATTTTACTAGGTGTTCTAAGGATTTTAAATTTCCCCTATGATTTTTCCTTTAACAGGGATCAATAGAGTGTTTCTTAGTTCCCAGATATTTGGATTTGCGATCAATTCTTTTGTTGATATTTTACAATTTTATTATGTCACAGTCGCAAACATAGTTTGTATGTTGATTCTTCAGCCTTTATGGAATCTTCCTTAATGGGCTAGTGCATATTTAATTTTTGTGGATGATCTATGTGTGCTCAAAAAGGACATGCATTCTCTGTTGGGTGAGTTCTTCATGGATTTATTAGTTCAAACTTAATAAATCTCTTCATCTTTGTATTTTGCTCTTTGTGTATCTGAGCCACCAGTTTCTGAAAGGGGCATGTTAAAGCCTCTAACCAAATGTCTGGATTTATTTATTTCCTTTTGTAGCTCTGGCAGTTGTTACTCTGCATTTTTTTTTTTTTTTTTGAGGCCCCCTTCTTAGGTGTGTATCTTCTCGTGATCATTCCATCTTCTTGAGTTAGTGTTCCTTTCCGAAACAGCTGGTATTCCTCGATCTCTCTTCTCTAGCCTTTGACGCTCTGTGCATCCTTTCAGTACGGGAAGTAAACTTGGGGAGATTCTTGGTTATAGTTCTTCATCAGTTTCCCCCTCCATTTATGTCCGTCTCCACTGTTCTGGGGATCCTAGAATACAGGTGTTGGCAGGTCTGCTTCTGTTTGCCATGTTTCCTTTCACTTATTTATTTAAAAAATATTTCCCAGCTTTTTATCCTTTCTTGGGGCTTCCCAGGAAAGTTTCTGATGGGGTCTTCCAGCTCAAAAATCCTTCTTCAGCTCATTTTGAATGTTTTAGTTTAGGAAAAGAGTATGATAAGCTTGAACCTCTGACCACCCTCATCTCCTCATCTGAGTCCAGTGGGAGGTGTATCCTCTTGGCCCCGCCCCCATTTCTCCCATGCGTCTGATGTGCCCTTACCCCCCACTATCTGCCCCTTGTCAGCAGTTCCCACAGGAGCCTGACTCCCATGGCCCCTTCCCAGTGATGCTCGTCCTCACCATTCTGTTCAGAATCCACTCCTACCCTCTCCACCTATCACCACGTACTATACACTGCATTTTATTTCTTTATCTTATTTATTTTCTGTCTCTCTTGCCAGAACATAAGGGCCAGGCAAGTAGCACCTTTTGGTTTGGTCTGTGCTCTCATATTTCCCAGCATCCAGTGCAATGTCTAGCGTGTAGTGGATGGTCCATAAATATTTGCTAAGTGAGCCAATGATTATACTGTATCCTTTTCTTTAAAAGGATCTTTAAAAAAATCTTAAAAAAAAGATTTTATTTATTTATTTGTCAGAGAGAGCGTGCACAAGCAGGGGGAGCGGCAGGCAGAGAGAGAAGCAGATTCCCCGCTGAACAAAGAGCCTGATCTGGGGCTCGATCCCAGGACCCTGAGATCATGACCTGAACAGAAGGCAGAGGCTTAACCCACTGAGCCCCCCAGGCACCCTACACTGTATTCTTTGTTTCACTTATTCTTATTTTGTGAGAACTGCTTTTCATTGGATATCTTATTTGTTCTAGAAACAGTGCTAGGGTCTTTACATTCAATGGTATTATTTAAATATTTATTCATTTGGGGCATGTGGGTGGCTCAGTCGGTTAAACATCTGCCTTCAGCTCAGGTCATGATCCCAGGATCTTGGGGGGAGGCCGTTTCTCCCTCTCATCCCTGCTCATGTTCTCTGTCACTATCTCTGTCTCTCTCGCTCTCAAATAAGTAAATAAAATCTTCAGATAAATAAATATTCATTCATTTATTTCTGTATGTTTTTACTATGGCGATATATACTTAATATATGATTTATTATTTTAACCCTTTTCAAGTGGACAGTTCACTGGCATTAAATACAAATCAGATTACTGTGCAACTGTCACCACCATCCATCTCCAGACCTCTCTGATCTTCCCAAGCAGAAACTCTGTCCCCATTAAACAGAAATTTTATGCATTTCATACCCAGTGTTTCCAGTTGGGTCTTCTTTACAACTCCCTGTTCCTACTTCATATTCTGAATTATCTTCCCTTATCTCATTGAGGATATTTATTTGCTTATTTTTTATTCTTGTTGTGTTTTGCCCATTAATTCTGTTTTATGGACAGCTATGGTGTGACTACTGTCTTTCTCCTAGGGTTGCTTATCTCCTGAGATGTCTTATTATTTTTCCCTGTGAGCCACAGGGAAAAATGGTTATACCTCTGCCTTGACATTGATAAGCACCTGGCAGAAAGGTTGTGCCCAGGCCCACACTTCAGCTTTTCCTGGAGAGTTTTGGAGAGCGGGCAGGGGTGGGGGTGCCCAGAGGGTGGAGAACTTGGATGTTAGTCTGGGCTTGCCCATTTCCTGACTTAAGGTGCCCTCTGCCTGCACCCTGGCCAGCCTCTTTGCTGAGAAGTGGCAGCTTTTGCCGCAAACCCTTGCCAATGAGGTGGGGTGCTTGGGGACCCCAAGACCCACTGCTGTTGTCACAGACTTCTCACCTTGGCCAGGCCCTGTCCTCACAGTGGCACTAGGGGAGGGCTGGTGCCTTTGCTCTTTGGCTGCTCTTCCTCTAGGGACAGGGTGGGAAATGGCTGTCTGGGGCACGACGGAGTGGAGATGTGGGCCACTGGGAAGTTTCCTTGCAGCTCTGCTCACCATGGAGCAGGTGCCTCTCCCGTCGCCCAGTCCTGCAAATCCTGGCATGGGACTCTGCATCTTTCCCCTCCTGAGAACATCTCAGTTTCTGCTGCTTGTTCAGGGGCATCTCCAAAGCATGGAGAGCTGCCACCCTGTGTCAGTTCACCTCTTGGGAGCTTCTTGTTTTTGAAGGTACTTTGCTCCGAAGGTCACTGAGCGGGGAGTGGAGAGGATTGGCTTCAAATGGCCGTGCTGGGAGGGCAGCTGCAGGAGAGGAATACTGAAGACTTGAGTGTATCTTGCGGGGAGGGGTCCAGAGCAGGCTGGGCCTAAGGGGTTGCAGTCCTGCTGGAGAGCAGAGGGCTGGGTAGGGGCCTGCTCTCTGGGCCTCTGCTCACTGGGACCTGAGGTTCTGGGTTACATGGCTTCTCTGGCCTGTGACCTTGGATGTGTCTGACCTATCTACTACACGAGTTTACTCTGAAATGCATTGCTTCTCTTTCCCACCATGACCTGTTAACCTCCCTCATTCCTATTCCTTCTTTTGCCTTGTGGGCTGCCAAAGACTCCTAGTTCTCTGCTCTGTTGTGAAGTGGTGAGGCTTGTTTCAGAAAGAGAGCGTGTGGGAAGCCACAGACATGGTTTTATAGAATTCCAGTGTCTTTGAGCAGGAAGGGACTTTGGAGGTGACAGATCTCATTGATTTCATATGATCTTATATTTGACTCACATTTAAAGGACCAGATCCCATGCCCATTGGGAAGCTCCCCTACTTTTAGCTGCATACTTATTTAGTTATTTGTTGTTATATTTGTAATTGTTTTACACTTAAAACAATATTAGAGGAATAGTGATGGCAAAAAAAAACTGACTGGAGGTTTTTAGTTATCTTGAAAGCCTCATGTCTCTGTGGCACTGCCCACAGCCCTGCGATCACAGACTCTCAACCCCAGGAGGATGGGATTTTGTCTTTTATTCACTGCCATTTTGCCCAGCTCCTGGGACAGTGCTCTCAGTGCGCATTTGCTGAATGAACAAATGACGTTGGTAGTAATCCTATGCCAGACCCCTTCTCTTAGCTACAACCTGAGCTTGAACACTTTCGAAGCTGGAGAGCTCCCGTTCAGCATGGTGACCTGCCTGCCACGTCTGAGTGGTCTGGGTCGTTAGGAGGTTCTCATGTCTGTTGAGCTTAGATTATCCCTCCTCAACACACATCACTGCCGATTCTGTCCTCCAGAACCACAGGGAATACCTTGCATCCATCTTGTCCGTGACGGCCCCTCTGATGTTGAAGACCAGCATGGTGGGGCATCCTGGGATGCCTCTGGCGAGCTTATGTCCCCTGTTCTTTCCAGCTCCTTCGTAGGGGTTGATGTTGGTACTCTTCTCCATGTTACTTATCCTCCACAGAGTGGGATCTTGTTTTCAGTACTGCTTGTACATGTGGTCGCCAATGCAGCACTAAACCACAAGCACGTCTGCTGATCAGAACAGAGTGTAATAGGACAGCTACCTTTCTTTCCTTGACATTTCCTTACATGAATGCAGCCAAATGAGCACCTTCCAAGTTTGCTCCGCTAAAACCCTTTTCCAGCGGACTCTCTCCCTGGTCCTGGACTCTAGCCGGGAGAGGCTTTGAACCTGGATGCAGGCTCAACCCCTCAGCAAAGCAGGGCGTAGAAAGGAGCTGGGCTGGGACTCAGGAGACCTGCCCACACTATGGATTGGTGATCTAATGGTCACAATCCAATGGAACAGCCTGGCGTGAAAGTACTTGAAAAGCCATAAAGATGTCTAAGGCCCCCTGTTATTGTGGCGTACCTGCCTTATTCTATTGAAAATCCATTGAGGTCCTTTTGAATTGTGCTCAGCCCACCAGAACATCAGCATCCTTCTCAAAGCTGTTATTCATGGGATGTCATGAGCCTTTTTAAGACTTTATTGAAGTCACTGATAGAAATGTCCCACATGATAAGGCTGAGGGTAAAGCCCGGGCACACTATTGGAGGCCTCCCCCTAGGGTGACTGGGATCTATTATTCTAGACTCTGAAAGTTTGGTTATTCAATCAGTGATGAACTTTTCCACCTGTACTACTGTCTAGCCTGTAGGGCTTCATTTTGAAGGATAATATGAGGGCTCTTGCCGGTGGCCTTCACAAAACCCAGAGGCACTGAGGCATAAGAACCCCAGTGCTGTCACCAAGGGACATGTAATAGTTGGCCATGACTCACACTGATGGTACTGGACTGGCTCCTGCGGCTCCCAGCTGCTTCCTGAGTGCTCCCCAAACCCACAGTCCCCAGCATTTCATCACAGAGCATGAAAGAAACAAGTCACCGAAGCTTCTGGAACGCACATGGTAAGGACCACAGTAAATGGCCTGTATCTGCCTAACTCAGTGCTTCTCAACCTCAGCATTCTTGACATTTGGGGCTGGCGAGTTCTTTGCTGTGGGGGGCTGTCCTGCACATGGTGGGGTCTTTAGCAGCAACCCTGGCCTCTACCCACGAGATGACCATAGTCCTCACCTTCAGCTGGGATGATCAGTGGTTCTACACACTGCCAAATGCCCCTTGGGTCACTGGTAGGTGCAGGGGCCGGGTGGGGGCTGGGAGCACTCCTGTTAAAAAACCATTGGTCTATCTAAAGGGAAGAGGGGCAGAAATATTTAGAACAGTGATACCTATTACCGCATTTTCTGAACTTGGCTTCAGAATCGGTTTGCTGCTCTAGTTGCATTTTGCCAAGGTTAGTATTACAGTGAGTTCATATGCTTTGATTTTGCTCTGTCAGCCTAGAGAAATGTGGTCCAGAGGCACGTTTGGTGCTGGGGTGAGAGTGGGGGTAGAGGGGAACCGGATTGGGATTACGAGCTGGGGCCTGGATAGCTGGCTGGGGCTGGTCCATGAGAGAACAAGTGGAATTAGACTCGAATCGCGGGGAAGATGTTGACAGACTCTCAGATCTCGTCTGTGTGTAACAGAAGAGTTTCGGGCCTTCATTATTGTGGCTCGGGCAGCAAAACCACATCGAGGGGGCATCTTCTAAGTTTCTTTGATTTTAAGTCATCACTCAGGCAGGTAGGTTGGCGGGCAGGGGAGGCAAAGCACACAGGTGCTTTGTTCAGAAGTTATTGTTTCCATTAGAAAAAGTAATAATTTTCATACACCAGTGAGAACAAACCCATCTCACCACAGGTTGAAGAGAATAATGGAGAACCTTCAGCTTTACCAAAGTGCCTCCTTTATGCCCTGGGAGGTAATAGCAGTTGAGAGAGGTGAGGCAAAGCCTGTCATTGCCTGTCCAACAAGAGATTATTCATCATTATTATTTTTATTTTGAAAATTAACTCCCCAAAGGGGCCTGGCTGTGCTATGCCTCTCCAAGGGACACTCCCTTGTAAGCTGTTTTGAGGTGATCTGAGCACAAGAACACATCCAGTTACAGAAAATGACTTCCCTCGCTTTTCCTGAAATAAAAAATAGCCCAACATGCTTAGGAAATGGGAATTATGGTGGACACCACATTATTTTCTAGATGGATCACCTTATAAACTACAGTCCCGCCATCCAGTTAATGGTGAAAAATTGTCTATTTGAAGAGAGAATAATTGCCAAGTTGCAGAGAGACCAAGTCTGTTGCTTTCCTCAGGAAGAGGGGTCTGGCATCAGTTGTATTTGGACCTTTGTGTGAGGCAGCTGGGAGAGCTCGGATGGGGAGCTCTGATGGGGGAGGCGAGGCCGCCGCCCTGCACAGACTTCTGGAATCAGACCTGGGGGCTCGTGCCAGTCATCTGGACAGAGGGACAGATGATGCCTCTCCAAGGGACACTCCCTTGTAAGCTGTTTTGAGGTGATCTGAGCACAAGAACACATCCAGTTACAGAAAATGACTTCCCTCGCTTTTCCTGAAATAAAAAATAGCCCAACATGCTTAGG
>NC_081570.1:4448415-4460556 GCF_022355385.1 Mustela nigripes
GAATGGGAATTATGGTGGACACCACATTCCCATTCCCATCGGGGCTGCGGTCCATTCCTAGTGCTAGAACGTGCTGTGGAGCCTTCAGAAATGCATTTGTTTGCTTAAAAACATTTTATTTTTAACTCTTTCTATTGTGACATGAAACATACATACAAAAAAGCATCCCAAACAGAACTGTGCCGATCAGGGGCAATGTGAAAACCATCTGTTTCAAGAATGGAACGTGCCAGCATCTCCGGAGCCCACTCCCCTCACCGCCCCATCCTCAAAGACAACCACTGTCCTGACTTCTAACCCTATAACAGTTTTGCCTGTTCTTCCAATTCTTTGAGCTCTAGAGGTTGAGACCTATGTAGAAATTGCAAGAAGAGTGTCTTGAGCACTGTCCGCACTTCACTGACACAGACCGATTGGAATCATTTTGTCATGTCTGCTTTGTCTTACCTGAGAAATTGTTAGATGCCAACCTTGGGGCCAGGTTTTAGGTCATATTCGGGCCAATTTATATTCAGTCCAGTTTTCCAGACTACTCTATTACAGGTACTCTGTTTGTCAAAACCTGACCGATGCTAAGTGCCCGTGTGAAGGCTCTCAGCAAAAGGAAGGGGGTGGGGGTTCTTTGGAGCTTCCAGAGGTCCAGGTTCAGTAATCTGGGAAAAAAGACCAATCAACCCATCCATGAGTTAATTCATTAAATTCTCCCTTTCTTCTTCCTCCCCTTTTCTCTTTTCTTCTCCTTTTGAAAAAAATATATTTTTTCTTTTTTTAAAAAAGATTTTATTTATTTATTTGAGAGAGAGAGTGAGCACTAGTGGGGAGGAGGGGCAGAGGGAGAGGAGAAGTAGACTCCCCGCTGAGCAGGGAGCCTGACCTGGGGCTCCATCCCAGGACCCTAAGATTATGACCTGAACTGAAGTCAGACCCTTAACTGACTGAGCCACCGAAGCAGCCCTGGACACATATTTTCTGAACACGGTAAGGCTCTGTGCCAGGTGCTGGGGTACACTGATTGGCAAGATGGTCTTTGCCTTGATGGATTGATGGACTGCTGGGTGTGAGGGAAAGCCTGATCAATATACAGATCATGACAAAGAGTGGTGCACAGGAGGAACCGGTCGGGGGGCCTAACTCCGTCTGGGAGAGCCAGGGCAACTTCCTGCAGGCAGGGACCTCAAAGCAGAAGGAGGAGGCCCTGATGTGGACTGAACTGTGTCCCTCCAGTTCACATGTTGAAGCCCTAATTGCCAGTGTATTAGGAGGTGGGGCCTTGGGAGGTGACTAGGGTTAGGTGGGGTGCTGAGGGTAGAGACCACACAATGAGGACTTCTGGGAAGGGTGAGGGGCTGGAGTTTACTCTATCAACATATGAGGACACAGTGAGAAGCAGTCATCTGGAAGTCAGGAAGAGAGCTTCACCGAACTCTGAAACATGCTGAACCTTGAGCTTGAACTCTCCCGTCTCCAGAAATGTGAGCAAATTAATTTCTGTTGTTTAAGTCACTTAGTTGATCATATTTTGTTATAGCAGCCTGAGCAGGCTAAGCCTGACTGCATCACACAGGAAAGAAGGGGGAAAGATGTTTCCAGTGAGGGCCACCATGAGTCCTGTTTCTGCAGAGTCCTGTCAGCCCACCTTGGTGGGTTAAGCATGCAAGCGTGCAAGACCATTCCCAGAATCTATGCTGCCAGAGCTCTGGGTCTGGAGGGGGCCATCCCCACGAGTAGCAGCTCTAAGAGCCGGCTGAGTCGGGGATGGTGCGGGACAGACAAGGGCCGGGGATATGATGGAGAAAGAACTCAGGGCGGCCTGCGAGATGACAAGGAAGAGCGGCTGGTTGGCCAGCAGCATTGGGAGGGATGTGGAGGGCATGCTGGCGCCACATTCTGGGCTGAGCGAGACTTGGAGGAGCACTGGGAATTGCTTCTTAGACCAGGCCATGGAACTGGGGCTTGGGAACTCCACAGATTTAAATCTAGTCTTGTCTTGAGCAGCGGGAGCGATGGGATGTCTTCTGATTCTCCTGACTCTGTTCTTAAAACCCTGGATAAGACAATCTGGTGGGCAAAGAGATTTTTAAGAATGGAGTTTACTCTTCCTGGTTATAGACTAACATATACTTATTATAGAAAGTTCCAAAAGTTACAGAAAAGGAGAGAGGAGAAGAAAAGGCATGGTGGTATTTTATCAGCATGTACTATCAGTTTCAGAAATGCTATTGAATGGAAGGCGGCAGGCTTTATCACTTTTATTGTTTACCTGATGGACAAAACAACAAAACCCTTTACTCCTTTCAGAATTACCCTGAGGCCTAGGCCTAGGAAATTAGTTTAGTGATGATAAAGAAAATGATATAGAAGCTCACCCATCCCTAAAGGCAGGCTTAGGAATGTGGTTGGGGGGATGAGATGGTGACCTCCACCAAAGGCTGGGCTGGGTGAAGCGTGCCCTGGGCCATCACCAACACTGGGCACTGGCTGTGACGGAGCTGCCGTCACCCGTCACAGGGGGCTGTCTGCATCTGGCAGGCCTGAGCTCACCTCCACCGCTCAGGGCAGGGGTCTGTCTCCATCCGAGTCACAAGACTTGTCTTTCGTTCATCTCCCACATGCATGGTCTATGATTTCCCCTTTAATCTTTTTATGAAACCAAACAGTGGAAACACTTATAATTTTTAGTTTTTGTTCTTTTCCTGGTTCGAGGACGTAGTTGTTTATAGCGTATCCCCAACTTCCCGTGGTTTGACTTCTAAGGACTTGACCTGATAATGGCGCAAAAGTGATACGCATTCAGCAGACACCGTACTTCGCAGTTCGAATTTTTTTCTTCTTCTTTTAAATTTGTATTTACCTTCTAAAATTTTAAGTAGGCTCCATGCCCAACGCAGGGCTCGAACTCATGGCCCTGAGATTAAGAGTCATGCTCCACCGACTGAGCCCAGCCAGGTGCCCCTTTTCCTTTTTAATTTTTATTTGTATCTTTTATTTTTTTTTAAGTTTGAATTTTGATCTCTTCCTGGGCTAGCGATACCCCTCACGATCTTCTCTTGTCACGCTTGCGGGTGGCGGCTGCAAGCCACAGCGACCACGGGGTGAGGGACGCACCTGCTGGTGGCCACAGCTTGTCAGTTTCAGCAGAGCCTTCGGTGAGGTCCACAGGCTCGTCAACGCTGTTGTAAAACAGGCTGCGTGTTAAGTGATTTTGCCCAACTATAGGCTGTTGTAGGTGTTCGGAGCACCTTCGAGGGAGGTGAGGCTGAGCCCTGACATCCAGTAGGTGAGATGTATTAAATGCATTTCCAGCTTAACAGTATTTTCAATGTATGATGGGTTTATTAGTCTGTAACCCAGTTGTAAGTCAAGGAAGATGCATAACTGGGTTTATACCCCGTTTACTTCCAGGAAGGATTTGCGATGGTTTATAATAAAACTTGCTTTTCCAACAAGGCTGCCAGACAGAAGTAAAAAAATTTAAAAAAACCCTGATATTAATAACATCATTGAACTAGGAATCACATTTAGCTACAAGTGCCTCGTAGTCAGGGGCAGGAAGGAAAAGACCAACTCTGAGACGAGGGCCACTGTGTCACTAAAGCCTTCGAGGAGCTGATCACATGGGAATTTACTTGATATGACTCTGAAGAAAGACCCACACTGTTCCTGTGGGTTAGAGACCCTGTGCTTAGAGTGGGTGACAGCATGTGACAGGCCTAGACACGTTGAGTCCTTCTGCACTTAATCCAATCCGAGGCCTAAGGGAAGAGGACCCGAGAAGTGAGAATCCAAAACGTGGACCCCTGAGTGGCCATGGCGAGTGCCAGAACTTGCTGGCCGAGCTGACGCAGCTTCTTGTCTAGCTGGGGAGACAGAACGTCACTCCTGGGTCCTTCCCTTGCCTCCAGCCCCCAAGGGTCTTCCCACTTCCCCCTGGAAATAGTTGAGAGTGCGCAACACTCCTTTCATGGTCCTGGAGATCAGGTCTCTGTTTACCTTCCTGCCTTGAGCTCCAACCTGCCTCCTGCCCCCTGCCCCGTACCCCCTCCTTCAGGCCACTGGCTGCTTCCCGTGGTCTGGCTGCCCTGGGTCCTCCGCTTGCCCTTAGGTGCTGCCTCTTGGTGAAGGCCTGCCTCTTGGGGCTGCCAACATTCTGTCTCTTCCCACACTGATCCCACCGGCCGATAGTGCTCGGCCACCCTCTGCAGACCCTCTTATTGGCGTACAGACTCCACGAGGGCAGACAGACCAGGGGCTCACTCCGTTTGCTACCCACCCCCAAGGCCTTTGCACAGACTAAGTCCTTAATGATTGTTAATTGAATTCACTTGCAAACCACCTAGAGTTTGTAAGAGCAAACAGCATCCTGCACGGTTAGCATACGCGGTCCTGAGTGCGGCCGGCACCTGGAGCGGCAGGAAGCAGGCCTGGGGCGGGCACCCTCCCGAGTCAGGAGCAGGACCGGAGACTTGAAAAGGAAAACCCGCAGCCCGGCCTCCATCTAGGCGATGGAATTTGGAAAAGGGGGTGCTGGAGGGGGAGTGGACCTTGTGACCAGTGCTGTCTGGGGCACTCTGCGGCGGTAGAGGGGTGTGGAAAGGGAGCCAGCCTCTTAAGGAACCTTAATTCCTGCCTGGGGCCTCAGCTCTTCTCCAGCGAGATCCTCCTAGAACCACACCTGGGAAGACGAGTGTGGGGTGAATGAGGCAGAGGAGCTGTGTGTGCGGGGCTGGGGGGGGTGCAGGGCAGAGAACTCTGAGCAGGGACCGTCAGCAGAGGTTCATGCTTCGGGAGACTGACGGTGACAGGAGTGTCATGGGGACAGAGGCAGCGCTGCTCACACAGCATGTGCTGCCTCAGAGTTGGGTGGCCTGTTGGTTTTTTGTTTTCATCGGCGTGAACAGGCTACCAGGTGGGAGAATCTGGACAGGCCATGAGCTTGGCTCTGAGTGGGGCAGGAGACCCGTCCATCTCGGCCAGAAGCTTCCTGGAGAAGTGGGGGAACCAGGTCTGGGGGCTGGGCCTCAAGTACCCTCAGCAGAGGGCCCGGCCTTGGGGAGCAGCATGTTCTCACCCTGTGTCTGTGCCGGGTCACTGGAACTCTTCCAAGTTGATGGCTTCATCTCCATTGTTTAAATTTCCTAAGACATTGGGACCCCTTGTGAGCGGCTCTGAAGGAATTGGATTGCTAATAAATGCAAACTATAAAATATTCATTTAAAATGATTATTTCATATTATTGGGTAGAATTAACTTTCTGCTCTCTTACGGTAGAATCCGTAACTATCTGAGCTATTTAGTGAATGAAATATTCAACCTGATCGGTATGCTCTAAGTGACCTAAGGATAAATGTTATGGTTTAGTGTTGGAGAAAAATACCCAATGGAAACAGATGCTTTGGCCTCCTGGGCCTGGGTAAGGAGGTCTTGGGAGGCGCTGGCACTTTCTGTACCTCCCTGTGGGTCAGCAGGGGCTCTCAGCCATTGGCAAAGGAGCCCAGGGGCGTGGCCCCTTCATGTGCTTCTGCCTTTTCGCCTGTGGTGGCAGCTCCCGGGTGGCAGAGGAGCGAGGACGCTGGAGGGTTACTTTTAGCTGCCTGACCTTGCTTGAGGTCAGTCACATGCCTGGCTGAGTCTCAGCCTCCCCATCCAGAGCGGGGCCATGTCAATCCCTGGAAACAGTCCCAGCCTGCAGAGTGCCCTACAGGTGGGGCAGCCCTCTGAATTCTCCGTTCTCAGGGCTCATACCTGGACTTCTGGGGCTCATTCAGTGTCAGTGTTGGGGCTGCGAGGCATCTGCTCTGGCTCTGAGGGGCTGGGAGTAGGATGGCTGCCTTTCCTTGCCCACTTCCCTCCTGTTAAGGGCAGACAGGAAACTGAGGGTCCACGTCCTCTTGGGGGCTGTTTGGTTTCAAGACCAGGGTCTGCCCGGCGGCCCAAGGAAAACCCCAGCCTGCCCCTCTCTGGGCTTCAGTGGCCCTGGCGGATGGGCTCACTGAGTGCTTTCCCCCCTGCATTTCACTTCCCGTGCCATCTGCACCTGCCAGGCTGCCAGGCACGTTTTGCTGTGAGGCACCTGTGCCATGGTGGCCCCGGAGGATGGGCTGCAGCCGCAGAAAGGGGCAAGCTTCATGCCGGGGTTGGGTGCGCAAACGTGTAGCTCCAGGAAGTTGGGGGCAGGTGAGTCTGGCAGCTGCAGCTGTCCCCCTGGGGCCACACAGAGCCAGGACCCCTGATCCAGGCTGAGCTGCTGAGCTTGCCTTGAGACCAGGATGCGGGCCACCTTGAGACCAGGATGCGGGCCACCTTGAGACCAGGATGTGGGCCACCTTGAGACCAGGATGCGGGCCACCCCCGCCGCGGGTGGGTTCAGAGCCTCTGAACCACCTCCGATGAGGATGTGGGCTTGGGTCTGCTCTTCAGCCGGCGCGGCTGGCTCAAGTGCTGGGTGAGATCAGAGCCTTCTGCTTTCTCTGTCTGTGTCCCCAGGGCAGAATGTCCTTGGGTATAACCACGAGCCATTGGCTTGCAGGACGCTGCCCCTGAGAGGGCTCTCTGGGTCTTGGGAAAGCTGAGGCCCAGAGAAGCAAGAGGATAAGACTGCAGAAGCCACCAGGGAGCATGAGAATTAGGGCCCGCTCCTGGCTCCCTGGCCAGTGCTCCTTACTCTGTGTCCAGAGCTCAGGCCTATCCGCTCTGGCCTGCATGTTGTCTGAGCTCCATTTTACTTGGCAACTGGGGGCCCTTGGCTCAGACATGCCTCCTCCAGGACCCTCCTCAGAACCTTGGGTCAGCCCTATGGGTGCTGGGAGACCTTTTCTGAAAACAGCGTGCCTGATCTCTGTCTTGGCCCATGGCCTCAGAAGGGAGCATTGCAGACTCTGGGTCCGGTCGCACTCCCAGCGCTGTCGACTCACGATGGTCTCTCCTACTTCGCATCGGTCACCTTGCTGCCAGCTCTGCAGATAGCCCCATGGCCTTCAGAATAAGCGAGGGGAAGCTCCTCTCCGTGGCCCGCAGGCCCCTCCCAGCTTCCCGGCACCATCTCTGCCTCTTCCCCATGCGCCTCTGTTCCGCAGATCCCCGGGCTTCCCGCAATACTGCGCACAAGCTTGGTCCCTTCCCTTCACTCAGGTCTCCTCCTCAGGGGACCACGTGGCCACCTCCTTCCTTCATGACATTAATTGCAGTTTGTAACTCCTTTATTTTTTTGTTCCTTTCCTGTCTGGACCACTTCCCCCACTGGGCCGCCAGCTCTTTGAGGTCCTGTCCCTTGGAGGCTGGCAGGTGGAGACACTCATTAATATACGCTGTGTGTGACCTTGTCCTCACCGGTAGCTACACCCCTCCAGGCTCCCAGCTGGCCCTGGGACTGCGGACCCCTGACGCTTGCTGGGGGGGGTGGGGTGGGGGGGTGGGGGTGGGAGGGGTGGCTTGTCCCATCCTTGTCCTCTTCCTCACTCCCTCCCTCCCCGCCCAAGTGTCGCCAGTCACTCTCCTGACTCTGGCCCTGTTCTCACTTCCTCACACTCCCCTGGTGAAACTCTGACCCTGGTTCAGTCAGGCTCTTGGCTTCTCTGCCGACAGCCGTGTAGGCCCCCTAGCCCCTGCGGTCCCCCGTCCGCTCCTCTCCCTCTCGAGGCTCCCTTCTCCCCGTTCTCAGGCCCCCCACGCTGCTCTCGCCCTGTCTTGGCTGACGACCTTGCTGAGCAGAGAGCAGAGATGGGAGCACGAACTCGCGCAGGCTCCCCCTGCCAAGCCTGCCAGCGCCCGCACCTGTGCCCGAGAACGACCTTCTCTGCGGTTACCGGGAGGCCCTGGCTCTGTCCTCTGCTGCTCTTCTTGGTCCTGCTCCCCTGCCTTCCCAAGCGTCTATTTTCTCCCGTTCCTGGATCTTCCCGTCAGCATACAAACATGCCACGATCCCTCCCATCTTAAAAATATCCCTCTCAATGTGGAGAAATTGGAACCCTTGTGCGCTGTTGGTGGGAATGTAAAATGGCGCAGCTGCCGTGGAAAACAGTAGGACTGCTCCTCAAAAAATCAAAAATAGAACGACCATCTGATCCCTCAGTTCCACTCCTGGGTGCGCACCCGAAAGAACCGAACGCAGGGGCCTGTGGAGCTCCCCGTGCGCCTGTGTTCACGGCAGCCGTGTTCACAGGCCCCACGTTCACCTGGGAAACAGCCCACGTGTCTGGGGAGGGATGAGTGGATCAGCCACACGTGGCCCAGCCCCACGGTGGAGGATCACCGGGCCTTCAGAGGGAAGGAATTCCCAGCACGCGCCGCAGCGTGGGTGAGCCTCGAGGACATTATGCTGAGGGAGGAGAGCCAGTCACAGAAAGACGAAAATGGTACGACTCCACGTACGTGACGTTCCGGAGGAGCCAGAATCAGAAGGCAGAAAGCAGAATGGAGGGCGGAGGGGCCGAGGGGGGGACGACGGGGTATTAGTGTTTCGTGGGGACGGAGTTTCAGCTGGGGAAGCTGAGAAGGTTCTGGAGACGGACAGCGCTCATGCGTGCAGAGCAGTGCGAACGGACTCCATGCGACGCAGAGGGTTAGGATGGTGAATTGTAGGTTCTGCCTTTTTTCCCACAATAAAAAATTTGGAAAGCAGTATTTGGGAAGCAGAAATTTGGGAGGTTTGGAAAGGTGTGAAGGAGAAAGTGGGAGCCACCCCTCTGTTGACCTCTCTGGCCTCTGGCTGCCCGCCAGGAACGGTGCTAGTACCGCCGTGCCCGCGGATACCCCGCCAGCCCACCACATCTGGACCGTCATCCCCACACCACCCCCATCATCCGTGACCTCCTGCCGCACTCTTGACCCCGGGCCCCTCCTCCCAGCCGTGGCCTTGTCCGGCTTCCCTCTCGCCTGGGCTCCTTCTCTCGCGGTCTCGCCGCCTCTGCTCGTCTTCCCCCACCTCCCGCTCTGAATCTTGTCGTGCTCCAGCTCTGTCCTTGGATTCCCTGTTTGCCACTCACAGCCAGCTGCATGCTTCTAAATATAACCCCCACCCAGGAGTCGGTGGCCTGGGCTTCCCTCCTGAACCCCAAACTCGCCCGTCCATCCGCTCCTCCGATGCCTCCATGGGTCAACAGCCCAAACCCGGCTAGCTACTCTTGCTTCTGCCCAAACTTGACCTTCGGACTCTTTCCCACCACCTCTATTGTCCCAGCCTCTTAGCCCCAAAGCCTCGGGACGCCCTCTGAGCCGCCCCACTTCTGTCTGCGCGGACCCCGTCCACCGGCACGCCCTGTCGGCCCTCCCTTCAAAGCGTCCGGCATCTCCCCACCCTGAGCAGGCGCCTCCCGGCTCCCGCGTGTCACCGCAGACCCAGGCCCGGCTCCCTCGCTCCTGCCCCGGCCTTCATGCCTTCCTCATGCCCGTGGCCCCGACAGCTTGGCCAAGACGCAGGCTGCTCTGTGCTCCGAACCTCCGGTGGCTCCCACGGCGCCGAGGGTGAGAAGACACGGCCTGGCGCGGTCCCTGCGGCTGCCTCTCTGGGCCCGTGTTCCTGCGGCCCCGTCCTGCCCTCGGCTCCAGCGGGGCTGCCTGGCTCGCCCTTCCCACCCCGCAGCCTGCATTTGCCGCCCTTTCTTCTTGAGCTTCTGGAAATGCTCTTCGCCTCCTCTGGCATTGCCAGCTCCCACTCTCTTCCGGTTGCTTCACAGGAGACCCGGTTCCATCACGCGCAGAATGAGGAGATAAAGCCTGGTTCCACCGGGGTGGCGTGTGCAGAACTCCCAGGGCAGGACCTGACTTGGAATAGCTGCCCTTGCCCTGCGAGCCGTGCCCAGCAGGTCCTCCCCAAGCGTCCCCTCTCCAGGGAGCCACCCGGGACAGTTCCAGCCCCTCCCTGTCCCCGTCGCACTTTTCTCCGCGGCACCGTCACTGGGAAAGTACAGGTTGGCGTGTGTTTACTTGCTGCTCCTCCGCGAGCACCGGGGGCCTGGTCTCCTCTCCTATCCGCGTGTCCCTGGCGCCCACAACAGCGGCTTACACGGACCAGGTGCTTGATAAGTATTTGAATGAATTTGCTGAGCTGATGAACGGAAGCCCTTCCTCTCCCGCATCCGGCACCGGGAGCGTCTGAGCAAAGACGTGGAGACGAGAGAAAACAGGGGGTTTCAGGACCCAGTAAACATTTGGTGGCTCTTAGGCCAGTCTTGAGATGGGCCCGGAAATGCAGCCTTGAATCAGGCTGTCTTAAAAAAAAAAAGTAAAATATTCATAGCATTAAATCCACTATTTTAACCATTTTTTTTTAAAAAAGATGTTATTTATTTGAGAGAGAGAGAGAGAGAGAGAACGAGCAGTGGGGGAGGGCCCCAAGGAGAGTGGCACAGTGAGAGAGAAGCAGACCCCCGGAGCCCGATGCAGGGCTCAATCCCAGGACCCAGAGATCAAACCCGAGCGGAAGGCAGACGCTTTACCGACTGAGCCCACAGGCGCCCCTGTTTTAACCATTTCTCTGGGTACTGTTCAGGGGTGCTGAGTTCAGTCACCACCATCCCTCTGCAGAACTACTTACCCCAAATGGAAACCGTTCGATGGGGATTAAACATTACTTGCCAGGCCTCCTGTGCCCAGCCCTAATAATCACTATTGGACTTTCTGCGCCTACGACTTTGTCTCTTCTAGGTACCTTGTGTAAGTGGAATCATATAATATTTGTCTTTTTTTGTCTGGCTCATTTCACTGAGCATGAGGTCTTCAAAGTTCACCCATACTGTAGCGTGTGATTCAGTTTCCTTCCTTTTTAAGGCCGAGTAATATTTCCCTGTACCCGTAGGACCACCTTTGGTTTATCCATTCATCTGTCCACGGACCACTCAGGGTTCCCCACCTTTTGGCTGTTGGGAATAATGCTGCTGGGAACGCTGTGCAAACATCGATTCGAGCCCCTGCTTTCAGGTCTTTTGGGTTTATAACCAGGAGTGGGGTTGCTGGGTCATATGGTAATTCTGTTGAATTTTTCGTCATCCTGTGTTCCAGGGAGGCCGGGCCGTTTTACGTCCCTCCCGGCAGAGTACGGGGCTTCCCAGAGTCTCCACATCCTCACCAGCCCTTGTTGTCTGGTTTGTTGTTTGTTGTGGTCACAGCCGCCCTCATACCGGGGAAGTGGGATCTCGTTGCAGTTCCGATTTGTGTCTCCCGAACGGCTGGTGACGCTGTGTCTCTCGTGCTTGCTGGCCATCTCTAGGTCTTCGTGCTGGCAATGACTACTCAAGTCCTTTGCCCATTTGTGAGTGGAGTTATTGGTTTTATTGTTGAGCTGGAGGAGGTTTCCTGTGAGCCTGTGAGGCCTAGGGAGTCCCGTTTTCTCCTGGGGAGCACGGGGAGACGCGGAAGGCCTCTGAGCACGCAGGGAAGTGGCAGGCTCGGACCTGTGTTCAAGAATGCTCGCCGGGCTGGTAGCAGGCAGACGGACGGGGCCAGGGAGAGGCTTGAGGTCAAGATGCTGTTAGGCTGTGGGTGGGAGGGCCTGGCTGAGGGCGCAGCAGTGATGAAGGGAGCACCCCACCTGGGCCACGTCCCAGAGAGCGCGGCCAGCCTGCGTGTGGCATGGAGGAGAGGGCCAAGGGGAGGGCTTTCCCGTGAGAAAATGATCCCGGCGGCATCTGCCCTCGAGTGAGCCACGGGGAACCAGAGGTTTCAGTACTCGCCCTCGCTCACGCACAGCAGCCCACAAGGTGGGCCCGGCTGGCCCCCTCAGCGTGCTTGCGCCCCTGGCTGCAGTAGCTCGGGTGCTCAGGACGGAGCCAGCAGTTGCACGTGGATCTAGCCGACTTGCTGCCTCCTCCAGGCGGCCGCGGCCCCTCGCTGTGGGTTGGTTCTTGTGCGTTCTTGGCGGTAAGGGCGATGATGCCTTTGCAGTCCTCCACTTTCGGGAGCTGGCAGAGCTCACCTTCACGTCTTGCCTCTACTCCTCCAGGGCCACATCATCTCACGGTGCTGGCCTCCTTCTTGAGACTCCTCTGACTTAAAGCCCAAACCACAAACAGCCAGCTGAAGGCGACCTCCAAAGTCAATCACAAGGAGGCCTGGCAGTGCAGCTGAAAGACCCGCGGATCCCCTTACCCAAGAATCCAACACTGCCACTGGATGCAATCAGCAAGAGGTTCTTTATTGTTACGCAGG